>NW_020175679.1:1254706-1347545 GCF_003031525.2 Neophocaena asiaeorientalis asiaeorientalis | reverse complement strand
TATATATATATATATATATATATATTAATTTGTACTTACCCAAGAGAAAAGACAACCTACGTTATTTATTACAAAGACTTGAACACAAGTGTTCATAGCAGCTTTATCTATGATAGTTAATAATCAGAAACAACCTAAATGTCCTTCAACACGTGACTGGATACACATTGGTACCTCTGTTCAATGGAAAACTACTAAGTGATAGAAAGGGGAAAAAACAAACTATTGAGACACACAACTGCAGGGATGAGTTTCAGAATTACGATGCCAAGCGAGCCAGGCCGGACAAAGATGAATACATAATGCATTGTCCTGTGTTATAAAATTAGAAAAAATGCAAACATCTCTGGAGACAAAGCAGATTAGCGACAGCCTAGGAGCAAGGATACTTACAAAGTACAATTTTGAGGTGCTGGGTATGGTTATTATTTTGATAGATTTGGTGGTTATCTTCTTAATGGGGTACACGGTAAACGTTGGAGAAACCATTAAAAAGAAACCAGTCTGATTCATAGACCACTTACAAAGCTAACACAGATGTAATACACAAACACGTGCGCAGTGTGTTCGAGCAGAATTTCAAAGAAATTGCATCGTAAGTGAAGAATTGATGGGATTCGTCGTCAGAATTTTCTCCTACGGCCTGGCTGCCTGAGGGATTCAGCCCACTTTCATGTGACACAGATTCCTGGGACCTTTGTACCTTTTTTTTTTTTTTATATATAGTAGCGTGCATGTGTTCTTCCCAAACTCCTAATTTATGCCTCCCCCCTTTCCCCTTTGGTAACTATAAGATTGCTTTCTATGTCTCTGAGTCTGTTTCTGTTTTGTAAATAAGTTCATTTGTGTCCTTTTTTTTAGATTCCACAAATAAGTGAAATCATGTACTATTTGTCTTTCTCTGTCTGACGACTTTGTGCCTTTTTAAATGGTAGAAAGCAGCCCCCTAGTGACTGAGCAACTCCCACAATCCTGAGACTGAAGGAAGCTGGATCCCAGGTGGTGACGTCACTGCGTCCTCTTGGTGACAAGCTCACATTTGCAGATGGGGGTGGTGGTGTCTGTGTGGTTCCTGCCCCGCTTTCTCTCCTTACTACTGTTTCCCTTGACAGTTAGCAACGCTAACTTCCGTGGCACATCTAATGCACTCTTCTATTTTAACTTAGCTTATTCCTCCCTGCACACTTGGTTGTAAAATATGTTCTGTACAGTATAACTGAACTTTGTTTCTGTTGTCCATCCAAGATGTTTCCACTCTGCTGCGGGGTGTCTGTGGCCCACAGAATCCATGAGAACTGGTCTATCTGGGATGGGGTGGAGGCACCCGGGGGCTGGGCCACAGGAACGCTACCATCTGCTGATGGTGCAAAAGAAACACGTGAGTCAGTGTGGCTCCATCTCAGTCTGTGTTCCGCATCACAGGTAGCGAGGGAGCCACCGGGCGCTGAGCACATCTTCCCAGCCCTGGTGGGAGGGCTTCCCAGAGGGCTTTGGAAGTGGAGCCCGCCATTCAGGGACCCTGCCAGTCAGATAGGCAGTGATGCTCTCCAGGTCCTAGGGTACAGCATCTAAGGGGCCCCCTTCTCCTACTACTGCAGCAGATAACGATGATAAATGTAGGAGTCGTCCTAGTTTGTGTTTCTATGGCAAAAAGCCATAGACTGTGGCTTACACAGCAAATGTTGATTTCTCACAGTCCTGGATGCTGGGAAGGCCAAGACCAAGGCGCCAGCTGATTTGGTATCTGGTGTGGACCCCCTTCCAGGTTGCAGACTGCTGACTTCTCGTGTCCTCACAGGGCAGAGAGCGGAGAGCAGTAGTGAACTCTCTTCTTGTGAAAGCCCGTTCATGTGGCTCCACCCTCATCATCGGCAAAGACCCCAGCTCCCACCACATCCGGGCCAGGAGTTCAACATATACATTTGGGAGGACACAAACATTCAGTCCGTAACATGTTTAAGACATTTATATATTGATAGAAGGACAAACTCGAGCGTATGAAAATATGGCACTCAGCTGTGATAACTAAAAATGACATACAATGATCATATTTTCAGACAATTTGATGTTAGGAATAGAAACACTGACCACTCACGTTTTTATTGGGTACCCAACTCTTACCCGGCACTGTAGCTCTATTAACGAGAAATGACATATGGGAACTTTAAATTCTGTGACTCAGCTTCTAAAGAAGGAGATACAGCTCAGGAAGACAGATCGAGCTTGAGTAAAAGAATAAGCACCAAATAAAAGGAGACTCTCTTCTGGGCCTCCGTGCAGCCCTCGGAACCTTGTCTGTGGGATCTCTGTGGTCCTTCATCAGGATGACATTCATGTTCTGAGCCTGGTGGCCTCTTAGACATCACATGATTCCCAGCATCACTGAATTCGTCAAGACTGCCCAGCATACAAATCAGGAAAATTGTCTGCTAAGTGTTAGAAAGAATTTTGAATGACAGGTAGAATTTTTTTTAACACCTTTATTGGAGTATAATTGCTTTACAATGGTGTGTTAGTTTCTGCTTTATAACAAAGAGAATCAGCTATACATATACGTATATCCCCCTGTCTCCTCCCTCTTGCATCTCCCTCCCACCCTCCCTATCCCATCCCTCTAGGTGGTCACAAAGCACCAGCTGATCTCCCTGTGCTATGCGGCTGCTTCCCACTAGCTATCTATTTTACATTCGGTAGTGTATATATGTCCATGCCACTCTCTCACTTTGTCCCAGCTTACCCTTCCCCCTCCCCGTGTCCTTAAGTCCATTTTCTACGTCTGGGTCTTTACTCCTGTCCTGCCTCTAGGTTCTTCATAACCATTCGACAGGTCAAATACAATTAACAGACAGATTCCTTTCCCAGTCAATCTCACTCTGTGTTCAGATGTTTCTTTGGTGGGTGTTTTTCTCTCTAGAACACTGAGCACCTGAGACCAGGGGCGGGGTGGAGAGATTCACTTCCCGGTCAGACGAAGAAGCAAACCCTCTGGAGGTGGTTCCTTTGGGTGAGAGAGGAAAATACCTTCCAGCAGACTGTCTGTGGAATCTAAAGTCTTGTTAGTTATGCACTCTTCCGACTGAATGGCCACTTGAGTAGATTCAGCGACCTTCCTGTGACCCCTCAGCAGAAGCATCTCCCGGGCTTCCAGGGGCGACAGGTGACGGCGGTCGACGCTGAGACCACGGAGTCCCTTTCTCACTCTGGATGTGCTCAGTGCATTTCCTACTGGATGCCCTTTGTTCTAATTTCTTAACCCTGCCCTGGTGGGAATTGAGAGCATTTCTTCCTTTCATAAAGCCGGTAACCGTCTCGAGGCCAGCAGGGGGACGTGCTGGTGTCTCCCCTCCGGCTCCCGGCTGCACAAGGCAGGTGTCCTGGCCGCCGCTCTGCAATTGCCCGAGACCGTGCACCTGGGCTGACGTCTCTATTCTTCTGTCTGACAAATCTGTGCACCGGCTTGTACAAAATCAATACTGTTTTTCCCTGGTACTTTCTGCACAGGTGAGTTGATGGATTATCTCGTCTTCCCCTGCACCCCCCAATTTTGTTATCACTTTGTTTCTCTTGCTTTAGGGTTGAGCATCTGATAACATCTCCAGTGGGATGACACCAAAAGAGTCTCCACGACCTTATCCCCTGGTGATCGTGTCCCTGGTGACTGAGTGCCGGCCGAGGCTATAATGCAGGGTCCGTATCATCCAGGATCTCCCAGCCAACAGATGAGGCGTGTTCTGGAGCCAATAAGAGCAAGCAGCTGTCGCTGGGCTTTTCTGCCAAAGGTGACCCTGTGCACCGTTCTTACCGACGTTTAAGAAGACGTAGCTCTATTATATCAAGCTGCCTTTGAACGTGGTTTACGCCTCCTGTGATGGCATGGCGGGATGGGGTGCTGAAAGCAAAGAAGCTGCAAGAATCTGTCACAAAAGGAGCCGCTTATCTGGCAGGGAGATCATATTAGTTAGAAAAATCGGGGCTTTCCCTGCTCTAGGTAATTTGTGACTGCCTGGTGGCATTCCTGTCCCCACACCTTTGGAGGCGGGGACTGATTTTCAGCAGCGCGCAGACCGCCCTGGGGCCCCGATGGCCGAGGACCCTTCACTGCAGAGGGAAAGCACGTGGGGCTGTCTGAGGTGGAATGCAGCGTGCCGGTCTGAAGTGGGGCTCTTGCCTTCTCTTCCTGTCTCGAGCTGGTGAAGTCCGTCCTCAGCTCCCGGGTTCCTGGAGACTGGTGGCTGGAGAAGCGAGGCCTCTGCCAGTGAAGTCCGGGTCCTGCATTCACTCCTGCGTGGGTTTCGGGTCAAATCAAAGCGCTGCCACTGACCCTCCCGTGCCTCCCTCTGTCCCTGTCTCTCTGTCCCTCTGCCTCTGTCTGTCTGTCTGTCTCCCCCCTCCCTTCGGCTCCCCGTGTGTCTCTCTCTCTCCCTCCCTCTTGCTCTGTTTCCTCCTCTCTCTTTAACTATAAACTTGCTTGTCTCCATCTGAGATTCAACCACTGACCCAACACTGAATGCTATGGGATACTCATTATGAAGATGTTTGATACTAGAAAATGACTGCAGAGAGGTTTAGGATTCTTAGCAATTATAAGCAATCCAGAGGTAAGAAGTACTTTTGAAGATTTTAAATGGATTTAAAATCTGAGAGTTTTTTACCCAAGATGCTGCTCTTTCTGGCCGCTCACCAACATTTAGTGACAGATGAGAGACTGTCCCTTGGGCTGGATAACTGACCTCAGGTGCTCAGCCCTGGGCCTCCATTGGGGGGGCCGGCACCACTGGGGGAGGGGGTCCACATGCACCCTGCACCCCTAATGGCTTCGACTATATTCCCGCAGGTCTGTGTCTTTTCCAGCAATTTTCACAAATGCATCCCTTTTTTTTTTAACATCTTTATTGGAGTATAATTGCTTTACAATGGTGTGTTAGTTTCTGCTTTATAACAAAGTGAATCCGTTATACATATACATATGTTCCCATATCTCTTCCCTCTTGCGTCTCCCTCCCTCCCACCCTCCCTATCCCACGCCTCTAGGTGGTAACAAACCACCTAGCGTCCCTTTTAAAAGCAGCATCTTCAAGATCAATCGCATTAAGTGATGCATTTATTAAAAAGCCCGACATTTCCACCGTGCGCTCCTTGCGGAAGCTCCAGTGGCACTGAAGCGCACCACTGCTTCTTTACAGAGATACTCCATCGGGCATCCCTGAGCTGTGCTCCTTATTTTACCTGCTTAATATCTTAAATGTGGCTTAAACTCACATTTAAAATTTTTATGCCATCTCAAATTGTTTTAGTTGGGTTGCATGTCATACGACACCGACATGTTTGCTCCAAATCAGCAGAGACAAGGTGATGGGTTTGCCCCTGGGCGGCACTCACACCCCTCTTCTGGCCCTAGGGGTCTGAGCGGGAGGGCGGATGCTGTGCTACTTCCTGAACTTGCTCTGAGGGCAATGGGCCTCTGAGCACGCACCAGGCAGGTGGGGGCTTCCCAGAGCCGATGGGGGCGTTAAACCGAAGGGAAGCCGAAGGGAAGCCTCCCTTCCTTCCTCCAGCCCTTGCTGAGCCCAGTGGATCGTGCGGAGTGGCGGCGAGCTAGGACGGCCTGACCGGTGCCCCCGGAATGGGCTCCACCCGCACTTCTCCTCCGAGGCGTCTGATTCTTAGCGGTCGAGTGTTCGTCCAGCCCCAGCTCTAAGGGGAAGCCTGGCTTACAGCAGCCCTTACCAGTCAGAGCCAGACCAAGCCGTCAGCAGGCCAGGCTGGCTCCGTCTGTGTGCCTCTTAACCCGGACCAGCCACAAGTGCATGAACAACCCCGCCCCTCCTGGTCGCTGTCTCAGCCTCACACCCACATTTGCCCACCGCATAGTACTGTGACACCCTCAGCCTGCAGGCACTACTAAACCTTAGCTCCTAGAAGATGGAAAGAGTAAGCTTTCAAAGGAAGGTGCACATGGTGAAGAAGGAAGACCAATCTCTATCTTAGTAGAAGCAAGGAGCACAATAAAATTACTTGGAAATATTTTAAAAAATAAATGCTGGGGATGGGTAAGATCCAGACGATTGAATTATAGCTACGCAGTGCTTGCTACAAGTCAAGTGTGTATAAGAAATTGCAGACATAGTGACAAAAACGTATGTCCTAAAGTTTACAGTCACTCTGGGAGGTGGTGGTGGGCAGTACCTTTGAGCCCATTTTACAGATGGGAAAGTTGAAGCTCAAACACTAAAACAGCTCATGTCCCCAGGATTTAAGCCCCGGCTCTCTTAACTCCAAAGCCAACCCTCTTCCTGGCAAAAGGACTTCTGATGGGTCTGGAAGGACATACCCGGAGACCTTAGGGCGGAGCCTGCAAACCCATCACCCGACAGACAGCACCCAGGGCCGCCGTGCATCGTCCACATGGGCTGGGGCTCCAGGGACTGGGTTTGGCTCGTTCGGGCAGGGCTCCTCTCCAGGTGCCTGGCCACTGCTCTTCATACAGCAAGCCTCCCTTCCTTCCTCCAGCCTGGCCCCAACAGCACTGGAATTGTGACTCTTACCTCAGTCGATCTGGACACGCAGAAGCCACTGGTGAAGGGGGAAGGTGACCTAGAAAACTCAGGGGAGCAGAGGTGGCTGCAAAAGGAAAAAGGAGTGACAAGAGAAGGGGAGTCTTACACACCAGTAAAGACGCCTCGAGAAAGAGGTAAGTTAAATCATTTGCACGCTAGTTTGTCACTGAAAAAGCAGTCCACGCAAAGGTGAAAAGTCAAACAGCACAGATGTGGGTACCATGGAGAGGAAGCTGCTGCCTTACCGACCCCCTCCCCGTACCCCAAGATCTTGCTGCTGTAAGAGCAGGATCCCGGCCCCCAGGCTGTGTCGCTCACTGGAAGAGCCCAGGTCCTGCGAGGTGCAGCTTGAGGCTGAGTTTCCTCTAGGGAAGCAGGAGCTGCCCCTCGGTGCCTGGGCAGGGCCAGCTTCTTCAGCTTATTCTGTGTCCGAGTGCAAGGGGAGTGTGTGAATCACCAGGCAGCTGAGGCCGTGGGACGGACGGGAACAGAGCACTGATGTGCTGGTTTGCCACCTTCCCGGCCATCAAACCCTGCTTCCTGAAGCTTTGGGGTTTAGTGTTGGCGGGATGATGGAGGGCCTCTGTCCCCGGGGCGTGTGCTACACCTTCTGATCCGAATTGCCATAAGATGTGGCTCATCCACAGCTCACTGGAACCACTGTGGATCGCTTGGGGCCAGGACCCGGGTCTCTTTAACTGCTCGGCCCTAATCACTGGTACAGCTCCTGGCTTACAGTCAGCACGCAATTAAAACTTGTTGAGTAGATGACGGCCTTAATGAATAAGCGCATTTTAAAATTTAGCATAGACTGGGCAAAAATAATTTATTGGGGTGCAGAAGCTGGGACTTTAAAATTCCACCAACGTATTTCTGTGCTTACGTTAATAGCTTTGCCATATTCAAATGATCAATTCAGTGTCAAGATGTAATTTTTTAAAAAGCTAGTTTGTTAACTCTAGGTTGGAAACGGTTTTGTATTTTAAGCATCTCTGCAGTGTGAGACACAAAGGACACGCTTTCTTGGTTCCAACACTTTAACTGTAATATGTCAGTTTCAAGCAGGAAATCCGATCTGAGTTTGCATCCCCTTCTGTCTCTCTGAGAGTCGATAATTCCCCATTTTAGGGCACGGGGCCCATCAACGCTGAACAGCTTGAGAATACACTCTTCATTGATCAGATAAACAGGTCATGAGATATTTTATTACAAAACGATGGACCAATTTAGCCATCTTTTCACCAACAATGGACTTATATTGAATGTGAAATGGCAAGAAATTTGCTTCCTTGGGGAGCTATCATAAGAAATACAAAGTGAAAACATCGCTAAAATGGCTTATCTAAATGGATTTATATTGAATTCAACCCAAATTTAAGCCAGACCTCTGATCAACAAAAGTTTAACAGAATGGTGATTGGTTTTTCTTTGTTACTCTAAATCATGTGCAATACTTTGTTTCATATTTATGTCATGATTTTAGCTTTTTCTGGATGTTTCTTATTGAAATACAGTAACTCTATTGGTAACTTATATAAGCATTATTTGTCATAGTTCTGAATTAATTTTAGGGACATGGCTGAGACAATTTAAAATCCACCTATGAAGATTTTAAATTGTTTTCTAACTTCTAAAAATAAAACAGTTATTGGCTAGAGTACATAAGCAACATGTGAAGGGAGCTGGTTTGTGCATTTACATAAAATCAACTGCAGTTGTGTAACAAAAACTGAACCAAAAGCAGATGTGTAGTTGAATCAGGGTGTTTGGGAGGCTGTGGGATTTCCCTTTCCAGCATTATTTCACACTGAATATTCAGAGAAATCTCTCTCACACAGACTCTCTAAAAATGTGGGGTGAAGTTAAGGTCTAGCTGAGAAGGCATCTGACGGCAGCAGTAATGAGAAAGCACGATGCTGCCCAGGGCGTCCATGTCCGTCCTGCAGTGTCTACAGGGAAAATGCTCCCATTACAGCGTACGGTGACCACTCCCCACAGAACGCACCATAAGTAACCTACAAGGATGTATATGGCTGTCCTGCTTCTACAGGTGAAAGCCCTCCTGGAGCTGGTGTTTTCCTGACTGTGTCTGCTGATGCCTGATGGTTTAGAACCTGGATGTGAAAGGGTCCGATGTGGGGCAGGAGATGAGGTCAGGGTCAGGAGAGAGATATATCAGAGGCTCCTGCAAAGTCAGGACTTCTGAGGAATGGCATCCTCAAGGGCAGATGGGGGGAAATGCACGTTCTAGAACACACCGCCTGTCTCTAAATGTTGACTCTAGGAGAGAAGATCAAAAGAAAAAGTCCTATTCATTCTGGTGCTCAAGCAGAAGCAAGCACAGGTCTTTTCTGGAGAAATACAATTTACTTTTATTTTTTTTTGTGGTTGCCATTATTTTCACTACTTCTTCCCCCTCCTTTTTCTAATTGAAGTATTGTTGATTTACAATGTTGTGTTTATTACTGCTGTACAGCAAAGTGACTCAGTTATACATATGTATATTCTTTTTCATATTCTTTTCCATATTCTTTTCCATTACAGTATATCACAGGATATTGAATATAGCTCCCTGTGTTATACAGTAGCCTTGTTGTTTATTTCCATCCTATATATAAAAGCTTACATCTGCTAATTCCAAACCCCTACTCTATCCCTCCCCCAACCCCCACTTCCCCTTGGCAACCACAAGTCTGTTCTCTATGTCTGTGAGTCTGTTTGTTTCATAGATAGCTTCATTTGTGTCATATTTTAAATTCTACATATACGTGATATCATATGATATTTGTCTTTCTCTGTCTGACTTACTTCACTTAGTATGATCATCTCTAGTTGTATCCATGTTGCTGCACATGGCATTATTTCATTCTTTTTTATGGCTGAGTAGTATTCCATTGTGTATATGTATCACATCTTCTATATGCATTCATCTGTAGATGGACATTTAGATTGTTTCCATGTCTTGGCTATTGTGAATAGTGCTACGATGAACATAGGGGTGCATGTATATTTTTGAATTGTAGATTTGTCTGGATATATGCCCAGGAGTGAGATTGCTGCATCATATGGTAGCTCCATTTTTAGTTTTTTAAGGAATCTCCATACTGTTTTCCATAGTGGCTGCACAAACTTACATTCCCACCAACAGTGTAGGAGGGGTTCCTTTTGGACAAGTACACTTTAAACAAGAACAATGCCTTCAAAAGTTTCCCACAGATGAAATTCTATGAGACATGAACTCAGAATAAAAATTTAATAAACAAAGGAGATGAGCTGCCACAACCAAGAGTAAATGGAAGCCACATGCTACAAAATCAGAACCACACATGGTTCAGATATCAGAATCATAAGAAACAGAATATGAAATAAATATATGTAATACATTCAAAGAAACAAAAGAAGAAATTCATAGCATGAAGTAACAGAGACTATCAAAACTGGCATGTTGAATTGACAAAGAACCAATAGAATTTCTAGAAATGAGAAACACAGTAATCAAAACAAAATCCATGGTTCTGTCACATAGAAGTTCAATGGAGCTTAAGTTATTATATATAAAATTGGGAGACAGAATTTAGGAAATGACTCAGAATGTGCCAGAAAGTTAAAAAGAGATGGAAAATGTGCCAGAGTTCAAAGCACACAGCACAAAGAGTAAGGATGGATGAAGAGGCAAATTCAAAGACTCAAAGACGTATACTAAGAATTTTCCAGAGTTGATAGACAACAGATCTCAAATTCAGGAGGTCTAGTGAATCCCAAGCAAGATAAATAAAATGAAATTATCTCCCAGATACAATCATGAGACTGAAGAACACCAATGACAAGGGCAAGATTTCTCCTGTTGAGACAGAAATGAAGATTTACTACAAAGGGGAGAACCTCAGACAGCAGTAGGCTGAGAAGTTCTCCAGGCGTATACAGATCTGGGAATAGCTTGTATTCCAACCAGCCAGGGTAGGAAGCCCTGCAATGCCTGAGGCACCAGGTAGAGCCCACAGGGGCAGGGGGTTGAGGCATCACTTCAGTAGTGGGGCTAAATGAGCCCCAGGCTGCGTGCCACTGTGACTTTCCCCCTCAAAGCTTCAAAGAATCCTCAAAAGATCGAGCTAATTCCAAAAACTTAAATGTAAGCAAGTAAAACAATAATCTTTAGAGGAATATAACAAAATTTAGCATCCAAAAATGCAACATCCAATAAAAACACATCAGGCATGTGTAGAAGTGGGCAGTATGACCCAGGACCAGGAGAAGAATTAGTTTAATTGACAGCTATTCAATAGCTGCTCCTCTTTAGGAGCCATGGAGGCCAGAAGAGGATGGACCAACATCTTTAAAGTGTTGGAAGAAAATAACTGTTCAATCCTAAATATCATATGAAGTGAAAATATTCAAGAATGGAGGCAAAATAAAGACATTTTCAGATATAACTAAAATACCTCATCAGCAGCAGACCCTCTGCACTAGAGAAAGTGTTAAAGATAGTTCTTTAGGATGAAGAATGACACCAGAAGAAAACCAGAATATCAGAAAAAATAAAGAGTACCAGGAAAGGTGAATATGTGAATAAATTCAAAATACTCTTTTTCCTTTTGCTTTTCTTCCTCTTGATTTTGTATAAGCCAAAAAGATGCTTAAAAAAACTATAACATTGTATCATGTGTTTATAAAGTATGTAGTTGTATTTTAGAATGTTATAACATAAGGGGCAGGGAAGAAATGTACACCTTAAAGTTTCAAGATTTTGATATTTTACAAGAAAAGTGGACCCATTAAACGTTAAGAATGTATATTGTAATCCCTAGAACAACCATGAAAATAAATGCAATTTTATAAAATTTGTAGTAGTGTAACATATGGCAACAATTGCCCAAAGAACAGGAATGAAGGAGAGAGATAGATGATAGGTAGATGGATGGATAGATGCATACATTATAGATAGATACCTATAGCTAGATAGATGAGAGATAGAGGTATATAGATAGATGAGAGATAGATGTGAGATAAAGAGAGATAAATAGATAATATCAATATATAGATAGATACATTATAGATAGATGAAGCTATTGAGTAAATAGAAGACATAAGAGTAAATTGTAATAATATTAAATTAGTCAAAAATAAGGCAGGAAATGAAGAAAGAAAGATCAAATAGAAAATGTGGAAAGCAATTTGAATAGAGTAGAAACACAATTGTCAGATGACTTCCCATTTTTTTCAAAATTCACGTAATCAATAATGATTTATTTATTTATTTATTTTGTGGCCACTGTTGCGGCCTCTCCCGCTGTGGAGCACAGGCTCCGGATGTGCAGGCTCAGTGGCCATGGCTCATGGGCCCAGCCACTCCGCAGCATGTGGGATCTTCCCAGACCAGGGCACGAACCCGTGTCCCCTGCATCGGCAGGCGGATTCTCAACCACTGTGCTACCAGGGAAGCCCCAATAATGATTTTTAATGACCAAATAAAATATTCAGAAAAAGGAAAAAAAAAAGAAAATATGGAAAGCAATTTGAAAAATGGTACATGTAAACCTAACTGTATCAATAGTTACATTAATTGGAAATAGTCTAAATATTACATTAATTACACTAATTGGAAATAGTCTAAATATTTAATTACATTAATTGGACATAGTCTAAATATTGATTAAAAGGCAGATATTGTTAAATTGGAAAAGAAAGCAAGACCTAACTGTATCAGTGCACAAGAAACTCACTTTAAATATAGAAAAAACACATATACATCAAAAGTAAAGTGTGGATAAATACATATCATGCAGATATAAATCAAAAGAATGTTGAAGTGGCAGGGTTAGTATCAGAAGTGAATTTCAGAATAAGAAATATCATAAAGGATAAAGAGGCAAATTTACCAACAATAAAGGAGTTGTCTCATGAGGAGACCAAAACAATCCAAAATGTGTATGGATCCAATGACAGAGTATCAAAATACATGGAGCAAAAACTGATAGAAATAAAAAGAAAAACGCAAAAATTGACAATTATAGTAAAATAATCTCAACAATCCTTTCTCAGAAATTGGTATAAAAAGATGATAGAAAATTGGTAAAAATATAAAAGGTTTGAACAACACTTTCAAGCAACCTGACTTTTTAAAATAATACTTAATTACCAACAGTAAAACATACTTTAACTTTGAAGGAACACAGACAGTTCACAAGATAGACCATATTCTGTGCCTTAAACTCATCTCCATAAATTCAAAAGGACTGAAGTAATAAAAAGTATGTCTTTGGACATTAATGAAATTTACCTAGAAATCAATGACAAAAAGCTATCTGAAATTTCCTCAAATTTTTGGAAGTTAAACAATTCAATTCTAAATAATTTATACATCTCACCCTCACCCCAACATAAGAAATTAGCAAATGTGTTGAACTGAATGAAAATGAAAACACAACATATCAAAAATGCAGCTAAAGCAGGGCATAGAGGTAAATTTATAGCATTAAATGTTCATATTAGAACAAAAGAAAGGACTCATGTTAATAATATAAGCTTTTTATAAAAACTAGGAAATGAAGAAAAACTTAAGCCTAAAATAAGCTGAAATAAAGGAATAGATATTTGAAAGAATAGAATCAATGAAAATCAATGAAATAAAAAAAAACAAATTGTTTGGAAAGATCAATACAAGCAATAATCCTATAGCTATGGAATGACATGTCATAGTATGTATGTAAGTATGAGTCTAGCTCTCTTTTCTTCTGTTACGCCTTTAATTTCTCCTCCATCCATTTTCTCTGTTGTCTTTCTGGAACTTGTATATGGACCATGTTTCTTAACTCATTTCTTCGTTATTTTTTTCTCTGTGATCAGGGTGGGTTATTTGACCTTTCCTCAGGTCTCTAACAGTTTTGAGCTCTTCTTTATATTTTATTTCAGCAATCCCATATTTAATATTCAGCAGTTCTTAGCAACATCTTCTTAAAGACCTGTCAGTCTACTTCTATGAATGCAGTCTCTTATTATACCTTTCTGGGATTCTAATAAGAAATGTATATATTTTTACTTTTCTTCTATTCTTTAGATTACTTGCATTCTCTAGTATCAGTGGAAGAGTATTCAGCAACATTCTTTCTACCTGGGATTGCTATGGCAATCCCATATATGCAGAGTCATCCAAGTGCTCTTCCCTGTTTCTCTCCTGGCCTTGGACTCTCCCTGAGACCCTGAGTCCTTCTAGGAAGAATGCTTAGTATCCATGGAGACAGTCCTGTGCCCAGACTGTGGGCAATGCTATTGCCACCATCTTGTAGAGGCCATATTAACTGATGACGTGGATTCCTGTCCCAGGGGGCCCTCCCCTCCTCCCTCAGCCTAGGCCTCCCCCCACCCCTGCCACACACACAGTGTGTGACTTCTCAGGATTCTGGCTGGGAGGAATTTTCACCCTTAACCACATCCTTGCTGTCCCATTATTTTCTGGGCTGCGACATCCCCATCAGGCTTCATCTGCCACAAAAATCCTAAGTCTGCAATGGTGCCCCATCCACTCTGCACAATTATGGTTGTGGCTTAGTGTTTGCAAATTCCCTGCCATGTCAGGATGTTCAGCGTGTGGGGGGAGCTTGTGAGCTCAGTCTATCATTTTAAATCACAAATTTGTAAAATTGGCTGGTGATGGGTCGCCAAGACCGTTGAAGAGCTCTACTCACTGTTGGAATGCGGGTGATTCACTGAAAGTGCCTGCAGGACCACTTTACCAGCCACACTGTGAGGAAGTATCAGTAAAATTTCCTTTGCTTAAACATCTTTGTTCAACATACTCACATCAATAGCAAATGGATAAGCCCTCCTGGGGGCCCCGCAGCTGACCTCAGAGCACAATCAGAGCACCTGACCGGACCACTCGAGGTGCTCCCCCTGGGGACCCATCACCCTTGGGAAGCTTCGAGGGCCTGCGTTCGATACTCTGAGAGTCAGGGCAGGTCCACTCTTGATGCTTCTCTCTGCTGGCTTCTGACGTCCCAGATCCCAGCTCTCCTGTGCTGGCACATCCTCGTGGCTGTGTTCTGCCCAGCTGCTCCAGAACCCGGCCCTGAGTGGCTCTTCCAGGACCTCTTGGATAGAGATGTCTCTCTAGGAGGCCACACGGTCCATGACAAGCATGTCATAGGCCGGGTGAAGGTGAGGATAAAATCTGGGTATTTGGGCCATTTCCAAGATCAATGGAGTCAGTTTCCTGCTGCAGGGGTTTATGGGAGCCATTTAGACTGTGCAAATGATCAAGTTATATGTCCTATCCATTGCTCCAAATGAATACAACCTAAAGCAGCCTGCCCCAAGGAACAAACAGGAGAGGTGGGATGCAACATCTTATACCTGCTTTAGATACAAAAATGAATAAGGTAATTCAGAGTCTAAGGAGAAATATTTCATTTGTCAAGTTTACTTATTTGTACT
The DNA here is from genome assembly GCF_003031525.2 of Neophocaena asiaeorientalis asiaeorientalis. Taxonomy (NCBI): domain Eukaryota; kingdom Metazoa; phylum Chordata; class Mammalia; order Artiodactyla; family Phocoenidae; genus Neophocaena; species Neophocaena asiaeorientalis. The sequence goes on along the minus strand of NW_020175679.1, from coordinate 1,332,558 downwards.
TGTATTCAAAATTGAATGAAACTCTGTGGATTTCTGGCAGAAGCCAAGAATTGTCCTTAAATTAAAAAAAAAATTCCAATTCATAAGTTAGCCAATTCATTAAGAGTTTTCAAAGTCTCAAGTGTAAATAGGTTTTAATGACTACAAGTTTATCACTTTGGTGAAAATACATTGATTAGAGAAGTTGAATATATAGTATAAATATCACGTAATCACTGGTTTCCATTGGTTCCAAGAAGAAATAAGAAAAAATGTTGCCCCTGTAATGACAAAAAATGCCAATCTTGGGGTGACTCAAGCATCACGCTGTAACGTAGGCAGACCCTTGCCAGGAGGAAGCGTGGAGGTGAGCCAATGCTGGGAGGCAGAGACTTTCCTAAGTGATTCTCCGGGGACCACTGTCATCTAGACGTCTGACCCCAGGGATGCTTGTGGGAAGTGCAGTTTCATCCCTCTCCAGTTGAGCTGTGTGGGCAGTGCAGCACGGTGCCCGTGAACCTCCCTGGGGGTGTCAACCTGAGTGCACTCCTAGCAGACGTGCGTGGTCTCTGTGAGAGAAGACCCCAAGTCTGTCCCAGTCCCAGCGAAGCCCAGCAGACTGCGTCCCTGAGAGCTCTCAGTGTCCTAGCCTGGGCGGCTCCACGGTGGGATGCCTGACGTGGCGGGGCTCTGCCTGTCTCTGTGTCTGACGGGGCGCTCAGGAAAACACAAGGCTTTGCTCTCCCTGTTGGAGCCAAAACAGCAACAAGACAGACTGAATAATAGAGAAAGTCCCAGCCAGTGACGGGGAGATGAGTGTCCCCAACTCTCCTTGGAGGTGGGTTCCAGGAGGATGGGGCCCTTGGGCTGTCATCTAGTTCCATCCTTGGCGGAGGGAACTGTCAAACCTACGCCCCTTGGGTCGTTTGGCTGCAGCAATGCTAACATGACACCAGGAAGAGAAGCCACTAAGTGATGGTGCCCTGAAACTGAGGGCCTGGGGTGCCTGGTGTGAGTGGGAAGGAGGTCGGGGGCTCCCGCCTTGGCGCCAGCCTCCTCTGGGGTTCTCTGTGGACGACCTTGCCCTTGACAGCTAGGCTGGTTGCCCATCCATCTTGTGCTTGAGTGTGATGTGAGGAAAACGTGGGCAGCGCTGTTCATGTGGGTGAGTACTGCTGGGCAGACGCTCAGCCCATCGTGGATGAGAGAGGGAGGAGGATGGAGGACAGAACCACAGGACCTGGACGGGGAGAGGTCAGCCTTTATAAAGAGCAGACGGGCACGTAAGGCCACGCACGCACAGGGAATGAGCGGGCAGTGTGACACTCGAGGACTTGGAGCTGGGGCCTTGTCAGCCCAAGCCTGTCCCATCTGACCCCTCATCTTCCAGAGCGGACGGTCTCACAGCTAAACGCACAGCCACAGGCGGCCAGGCTGTGCAGGGAGAGATGTGCAGGACCAGCTTCCGGGCTCTGATTCTGGGAGGATTGTCCTGTGCGTTTGGACCCCAGGAGACCTGGGCTGCTGCTGGGGACCCTTCCACAGGGGAGGGGGACAGACTCTGGGAGAGAAGAATGTTCTGGAAACACAGCAGGGCTGCGTGGGGACCCAAGGCTCCCGCCTCCTGCATCTGCCTCCTCTTCCTTCTCTCCACGCCGAGAGCACCAGCAATGCAGCATCGCCTCACAGAGAAACGCCCACCTACTGATTTATTTACTTGTCCCAAATAATTTTGTTTCAAAAGTCAGGCAGCGGTGAGGGCTGACGGGTGCTGAGGGCCAGGAGCGGCCCCCTGCGGGCGGAGGCGGAGGCCGGTGGCATAGATCTGGCTCTGGTAATGAAGTCTAATAACAGCTCTGTCGCTGCCCGCCCGCCCATTGGCCTGGGCGCCCTCCAAATTAGCCACAAAGAAGCCAGCCTGTCAATATTAATTCCACCGCAGAGATTACTTGTTCTGGGAGAACAAAGGTGCTCTGGCTTGGGCAGAGCAACTTAACTCCTGTCTCATAAAATTTAAGCTGCTATTGATCGCCTGCTCCTATTGTGGGGAGGATTAAACACGCACACACGGGCACACACGCGCACACGCACCCGGGACGTGGCACCGGCCCTGCTGCCCCCATCACTCACGCAGCGCAGCCCCTCCTCCCCGCCTGCGCGGCATCATTCAGCAACGTGAAGCAAATTAAATCAATGAATTCATCCTAGCAGATGGCCACTTTAACACTCGGTTAGCCTTTAGATAATTGAGCGTTGACTCCGGAATCATAAAATGGATGGCTCGTTTGTACATTTTACTGAAATAGATCGCGGAGGTTAAATAAATGAAATCCCATTTGTCAGGCGGTAATAAATGGTCTCCCTTTCTGCAAACAGCTCTGCTTGGCCTAATAAACACAGAGACATTACAGGGCCCCTCCCCTGATGGGGTTACAGCTTAATGAAATGGTCTTCCCTCTGCTTGTTTGTGCCCCCTCCTGCACTGTGTGATAAGTAGCAAACCAACGAAGCTTGTAATTACAATCTTACAGAAACCCGGCCAATCTGTATATAAATCTCACCCTCCAATTACAAGATGTAATAATTTTGCAGTCAAGCTGGTAATGAGGTCTAATACTCATGCCTGCGATAATCCCCCCCGGATGCTGACTCTATCAGATGTTAGCTTTGTAATTATACTGGCAGAAAATCATTATTTCATGTTCAGCAGAAAAATGAGGTTGGTGGGAAGTTAATTTTCTCTATGCTCTGTGAAGCATAGACAAAATTTTAATGATTTAATCATTACGGTTATCCCTCTTACAATTGACCCGCGTTACTTGTGGAGAAACATTGGCACATTTAAAAGTCCCTGTTACTCGATAAAGCTTGCCAGGTATGCAGCTTTTAATGTCAGAATAACTGTATACAATTAAACTATTACCCAGCCGATGGGGAAAATTCATTTTATTTTTAGTTTTCATTATTTGCGTGTGCATGATTCATGGAAATATCCATGTCTTGCCCATACTGTAATAAATGGCTGATTTAAAAAAAATTGAATTGTGCTTGCCTGATGATATCAGCCCCAGAAAATATCATCATAAAAGAGCAACGCCAGCAGATGACTTTTGTGTGTGGGCCTGAGAAGTTATGCCCCCTGTGTTTCCCGTAAGAAATAAGGACAAAAATGTTGGGGAGCTGCCAACAGGCCATTTTGTGAATGTGATTTCTCAAATGTAAGATTTAATATTTATAAATTTGGCACACACACCCACACTGCACACTCAACACGTTCCAGCCACTTACAGGCTAGAGAAAGACAAGGATATTAACATCGCACTCTCTAGGGAGTGGGGTTTAGTGACAGACTCTGGGAACATAGAGCGTACGTTCCTCCCGGTGCTATGCTTTGTGGTAAAACTAGCTTTGTCCTGAAACTCCAAAAATGTCACAAGGATGTTTCTGCCGGCCTGGTCGACTGCTGGCGGCAGCTTAGCTCCTCTATCTGTGTCCACACCAACTTGCTCCACGGTGGTGAAGGTTACTGGTGACAATCCCACACACACGTGAACTGGCTCTCCCAGCAAATGGAGTAAGCGTGTTTGGGGAACACACGTCATGTTTCTGATTCTAGACTTACCTTTTTTCCTGTCTACGCTTTTCTGCCAAAATTAAATCTTCTAAATCAGACTTGGACCACCCACCTCCCGAGGACTGTAGCATCCCCGGGATGGACACTCAGGGCTGCAGGAGCATCGCCACCTTCAAGTCTGGATCTGAAGGGCGTGCATGTAGCTACACCAAGGGGAGCCTCTGAGGAAGGAAGCCAAGGTCATGTTTTGGGAGGAAAAGTCCTCATTGGTAAATTAGCTTTTTGCTAAACCTCATCCATATGGAGATATTGGCTGATAAAATTCTACACACGTTACAGTGATAGTTTCCACACTTATCAGGATGAACTATACAAAGCCAGATGTGAGCGTATCAGTAACTCGCAGAACTTGGCTTCTCTCCTCACAAAAATCCAGGCATCAAGATCATTGTAGAATTTGCCTATTCAGGGTGAAAGTCAAAGTGATGGTTCTACAGGGACTTTTATGTCCATCACTGGTATTGGGACGGCTAAGTGTCTTATGAAACATACAAGGGCGTTAGTCCCAAGATGGAGTTCACATCCATGAATAAATCAAGCCGTGTGGTGCCATCATGACGATGTTGGTCTCTCGTTCCAATTCCTGCCCCCATTAGCTTTCCCCGGGGAACAAGGAGGCCCCAAGTCTGCCCTATTCTTCCAAGCTTCCTCCCCAGACTCCAGCTGCCTGGGGAGCATTGAGCTTCTGCTTGTCCGGAATTCTGGGGGTCTGGTCTCCTGCCATGCGGCTGGAGCTCCACTTCAGCTAGGCCTAAACCTGCAATTGTGGAGGTGCTCTAGGGAGGGCGTGCGAGTGTGGGGCCGTGCGAGTGGTGAGGGTGATGGACTCCATCCCAGCTGAGCACAGAAAAGGCTGTTCTCCTTTCTCCACCAATCAGGTGCCAGATCTACAGGCACATCCTACAGACAGCATCATCTCCTTTACTACTAAAATGTCCATCTATCTTTTGCTTCTGTACGCAGGGGGCATGATGACAGGACACATTGCATTAGCTTCATCAAAGTTTTTCTTAATATAAGAAAGCCTAGATTTTCCTAAATATTGGAAAAATAAAGACATGATTACCATCTATCTTGTCCCTAATATCTTGGCAGTCTTTAACATTCTCTCAAGGCATCTTCTGGTGTGCGAGCTGATGGAGGAGTGATGAGGGCTCAGGGCCGTGTCCAGGTTCTTCTGGTTGGTGGACGGCAGGACACAAGGATCCCTGAGTCCCCACCTCACAGCTTTTGGTTGGTCAACTTGCAACAGTAAAAGCTTGCAGGTGGATAAAGCTCTGGGCCACAGTGACCTGGGAGAGTGACACTCCCCCCAAGGCCAGGTTTCAGGACTTCAGCTGCAAACTGGATTTTCCTGGGGGGAATTCTCTGTCTTGTAGTTGAATGAGGGTGGTTTTTAAGAGTACAGATTTTGGAGTAAGAAAGACAAGGGTTTTTCTCTTCCATGTGCTGGTCTATGTCTCAAGGAAAGTTCCTTGAACTCTTTGAGACTCAGCACACATGTCTCAAAAGTAGAGAGTTAACGACTGCTTCCTATAACTGTTGGAAGAAGACCTTGGTAACTTAGTAAAGTGGTTACCAGAGGACTTGGCACCTGGAGCATATGATCAGTGAGGATGCGGGCTTGAAAAGACAGACCAGGGCTGCATGCTCTTCCCGAAATCCCACTTCACTGGGATGCTTGGACACACACACACACACACACACACACACACACACACACACACACTCCAGAACACCTGCAAAAGCAATGCGTTTCTTCTTGAAGAGAAATAGAACATTGCTGAAATGCTCTGTTAGTGGTAGAGGCCAAAATTCTACCCCATGATATATGAAACATAGCTCTGAGCCTTCTCTGCTTCTGGTCCCAGGCTCCCACCTGCCCCCTTCTGGAAACTTCCCCTGACTTGTTCTCCAACAGGGGCAATTCCACACTGCCTCATGCAGAACAGTCTTCTGCCTTCTCCCACATCAAGTTCCACTCACCAATACGAGAAGGAAAATGAAACAATCTGCATACGCCCCTCCCGGGAGGAGAGGGGAGAGGGAACTCCAAGTGCTTTTCGTATTTCCCTGCCTGATACTGTGAATATCATGATAAATACAAATGTGTTTGCAGAATACTGATAACCAGTGCCAATTTCTGATATATTTTTCTCATAATTTCCTGGGAGAAAATGCTGTGGCTTATCAACACCAAATTACACATCTTCATCTCTACGGGTCCATTTGCTTTCTTGTTTGTTTTCCATCCAAGTGGACAAGCCCAGGACAGAGGACCCAGCTCCATGCCCAGGGGGACTCGGAATTCCCAGTTGTATACAGAGGACTTTCCTGAATTCCAGACCAAAAGATAAAATCTTATCATATGCAGTGGCAAATATTTTTTAAATGATCAAAAAAACTCATTGGATAAGAGGCTCATCCCCTTTAAAATATGGTAATTTTTAATTTTGTTTGTAAAATATTTCATTTTTGTCTACTTAGAAATAATAAGATTCCCCAGGGACTCACAAATACTTAAAGTTCTGTATCCGAATTGTACTTTCGATTCCTGATATGTGCCACAATATGTGTTATCAAATATTGATGGTAGAGTCATGCATGAAGCACACAATCTAAGGAACACAAGCTATCAGTTTGTACAGCTCCGGACACAATTTTGCCGGTTAAGGGATTAGCGATGAGATTTAAAGGGGACATTTGTTTATGATAAATATTTCAAGTATCTGTCCTAAAATGTGGCCAAGCCTGTCTGCACTTTAATGACAGATTTCCATGTTTTATCCGCTTCCCCATCCCAAGTTGTTTTCATACATTTTCTTGCCCTGAAATTCCTGAAGTCAGTATGGAGGAACTTTTTTGGGATACTGGAGTTGGAGTGAGGGGGTTGAAGAGGATGAGGTCTCCCCCAGCCCCAAACTCGTTATTGGGGAAGTGAGAACAGTCCAGACACCTCACAGCAAGTCTACAAGACGGGCCATGACTGGGCCACAGCAGGTCACATCAGCACTTGGTCAGGCCTTGCAATCTTCGTCCTCATCATTCTGACAGGAGTAGTTCTTTTTTCCTTTCAGTGCCCCTGACTTGATTTTTTGTCACAGGTTTATTTAACCTTTCTAAGACTTACTTCCAGATAAAGCAGTTTCTTTTATACTTAGATAAGTATTTATTGCTATTCCTTTGGAGTCTTGTTTTTGGCAGATTGCTTTATTCCCCCAGAGGAGAGCATTTGCAATTTGGATTAGAGGAAGATTTTTGTCATAGTTGAAGTCCTTTTAATCATAATAAAACATGTTGAAGTGGTGTTGAACATGTTTATTAAAAATGCATGTATTTGCACTGGTGAGAAGCCTTCCAGAAAATGCCAAGAATTTCCAGGCATTTTTCAGATGCTCCAGATAATACATGATCATTTTGCTGTTTTCAGAAGCACACTGAATTGCCTTAACTCATCTGTATCAAGAAATACAGGTAAAATAAAAGATTGTGTCATGTGCTGCCAGAGTTTCCTTTCATTATACTGACTTACTTTAAATGTTGTTAAGCGCTTATAGAATGACAGGCTATTGAGGGAACAATAGATATCATTTCTCCTCCTTCTAGGAAAAGCAATTCTAAGCTTTTCCAGGATAATGAATAAAACCACATCCTATTGGTTTTTTTTTTTTTTTTTTTTTTTTTTTTTTGCGGTACGTGGGCCTCTCACTGCTGTGGCCTCTCCCGTTGTGGAGCACAGGCTCCAGACGCGCAGGCTCAGCGGCCATGGCTCACGGGCCCAGCAGCTCCGTGGCATGTGGGATTTTCCTGGACTGGGGCACGAACCCGTGTCCCTTGCATTGGCAGGTGGACTCTCAACCACTGCGCCACCAGGGAAGCCCAACACATCCTACTTTTAAATACCACCACAATGAAAGAGATTCAGTAAAAACCGTGGGATAATAAATTTGCTAGTGACAAATTCTTCCAGTTTTCCTTCTTCTGAGAATGTCTTTATTCGTCTTCATTCCTGAAGGATAGTTTCACTGCCTAGAGACGTCACAATTCACAACTGTTCTTTAAACACCGGAAACTTAGTGCTGTGTCACTTCCCTCTGGCCATACGTGGTTCACGATGGGAAATCTGCCATCATTCACGTTGGCATTCCTGGAGGTAAGTATTATTTTTCTTTGATTGCTTTCAAGATTCTTCCTTTGATTTTTGTTTTCAGAAGTTTAATTATGATATATTTGTGTGCTTTTGTTTTATCCTGTTTTGAGTTTGCTTATCTTGCTGTGTGTGTAGGTCTATGTCTTTCACCAAATTTAGGGCATTCCCAGCCACGATTTCTTCCAACACTGTTTTAGCCTCTCTCTTCCTCCCCTCCCTCTGAGGCCCCAGTGAAATGGATGTTGGACCCTCTGTCATTATCCCGCAGGTCCATGAGGCTCTCCTCATTTTCTCCCCAATTTACTTTCTTTCTGTTGTTCAGGTTGGGTAAGTTCTATTGATCTTTCCTCAAGTTCACTGATTATTCCCTCTGTCAGCTCCACCCTCCTACAGAGCCCATCCAGGCAGTGTCTCACTGATTGAATCTTTCAGGTCTATGATTTCCATTTCGCTATTTTTATAACTACGATTTCTTTGTTGTGATTTTCTCTCACTTGTTTTCAGGCAATTTGTAATTGATTGTTGAAGAATTTTTGCAACAACTGCTTTAGAATCCTTGGCGGATAATTCCAACATCTGATTCATTTCCGTTTTATCATCAACTGATTGCCTCTTCTCATTCTGGGTGTGATTGTTTTGTTTCCTGGTATCACAGTGATTTTCTACTGGGTCCTGGACATTCTGTCAGCTCTGTTAGGAGGTACTGTTTAATATTCTGTTATAACATGCACGCACCCCATTCAGGGGTGGCACGTCGTTCCTGGCTTCCCTTTGTGGGCTGAGGCTCCAGTGATGGTTTAATAGTCAGGACTTTGTGGTGCCATTTGGTTGGCTTGGTGTAGCTGGAACTTCTGTGCTCCCAGTGGCCCCTGCTGGCATTACCTGAGAGGGTGGCATAGGCTCCTGCCAGAGTCCGCAGCATCTCTTGTTGGCCAAGAGGACCCTCAGGCCCAGGAGAGTGAAGAGACTTCCCCAGCTGGACACTTCTTGTGGGCAGGTTTCTACAAATGTCTCTGGCTGTCCCAGGGTCTCTGAGCAGGGGAGGGGGCTACAGCCCCAGCTCAACGTGGAGGAAAGTGAGGACAGATGAGTCTGTAGGATGGGAAGTGAAAGAAAGCTGTATCCATAGGAGGAAACAATTGCTGGGTGGGAACCTGAGCATACAAGCTGGAGGAGGGCAGGGTGGGCGGCTGGGATGTTTCCAATGATGATGGGACGTCCCATGAGAGGGTGATAGGACGGCAGATGCCAGGAAGGCAGAAAGACGTGCCGACTGTGCGCTATCCTCTATGTCCTCTGTTAGTGCTTGTTAACTGAAAAAACATTTGTGTAGGCAGGTGACATTTTAATGTATCTGCATTTTTTCTTTAATATAGATTTCAAAAGAAACCAAATTAAATCACATTGTTATGGCATTTTCCTCACTTTTTTTTTTTTTAATAGTGATGTTGGGGTCTTCTTATTTATTTATTTTTTATTTATTTTTATTTTTGGCTGTGTTGGGTCTTCATTTCTGTGAGAGGGCTTTCTCTAGTTGTGGCAAGTGGGGGCCACTCTTCATCGTGGTGCGCGGGCCTCTCACTATTGCGGTCTCTCTTGTTGTGGAGCACAGGCTCCAGACACACAGGCTCAGTAGTTGTGGCTCACGGGCCCAGTTGCTTCGCGGCATGTGAGATCTTCCCAGACCAGGGCTCGAACCCGTGTCCCCTGCATTAGCAGGCAGATTCTCAACCACTGCGCCACCAGGGAAGCCCTTCCTCACTTTTTAAATTAGCAAAATACCCACAGGGACCGAGGGCATATCTGACAGGGTAACTTTATTCGTCTCTGGGCAGAAAATAGGTGAAAAGCCTAAAGGGCCATCACCCGTCAATGCCTCATCTTTACCAGCGGGGTCATGCCTGAGGTGGCGACCGTCCCCATCTGCCTGTAGTTATGGAGGGGGCACAGGAATAGGATCCTGTCCTGGTCTCCCTCCTGTTCATAAGGGAGAAGCAGAGGGACAGTGCAGGTCCCAGAAGTGAGTCCTGTTCTCCAGCAGTGAGAACTGAGGGCCCTTGGTTTTGTGCAAGAGACACTGGAGACGGCTTCCCACATGCTGCAGAGCAGCGAAGCCCGTACACCACAGCTACTGAGCCTGCGCGCCTACAGCCCATGCTCTGCAACAAGAGAAGCCACCGCAGTGAGAAACCCGCGCACCGCAACGGAGAGTAGCCCCCCGCTTGCTGCAGCTAAAGAAATCCCGAGCGCAGCAACGAAGACCAAACGCAGCCAAAAAGAGAAAAACAAATCCTGTATGCAGCCAAGAATAAAATTTAAAAAAAATAAACAAATTTATAAAAAAAAAAAAAAAAAGAGAGACACTGGAGATGGAAGGAGAAGGAGCTGTGGGTGTGGGGACCCTATGTTGTGCTTCGAGTTGGGCTTTTCCTGGTTTTCAGGGAAAAGCTTAAGATCAATTCTGCATTAAAAAAGTAATTTTTTAGGACAGTTTCAGACTTTACAGAAAAACTTCACAGAAAGCACAGAGTGTTCTCATATTCCTTCATCCCCCAATCCCAACTTTTCTCTATTTTGAAATCTTCCTTTAGTGTAGCACAGTTGTCATAGTTATAAACCAATATTGATACATGAGCGTTCACCCTGGCTGTTGTATATTCTATGGGTTTTGGCAAATGCATAATGTCATATTTTTGCCCTGAAAATCCCGTTCTCCACCTATTCATCCCTTCCTCCCCCCAGACCATGGCAACCACTGATCTTTTTACTGTATCCAGAGCTTTGCCTTTTCCAGAATATCATACAGGATGTGGTCTTTTCATACTGGCGTCCTTCATTTGGTAATATGCATTTAAGTTTCCTCCATGTTCCTTCGTGGCTTGAAAGCTCATTTCTTTTTAGCTAAATAATATTCCATTCTCTGGGTGCTCCATAGTTTATCCGTTCACCTCCTGAAGGGCACACAGTCTGCCTAGCCAACTTCTTCAGAGGAAAGGCATTAAGGTTAAGATAAATTGTGTATTTTGAGGGACAAAGATTTTGGTGCCCTGGGACTTCTACTTCTGTGAGCCTAAGTTTTCCAAGGTGCAAGTGAGCCATGCAAGAAAATCAGAAACTTAAAGGAGCAAATATTTATGAACTGCTTTTAGCTCTGTTGATAACAAGTACTTACTAGAATTGCTGGTTAGGTCAACAGAAGGTCAAATAAATACTAAATATTTTCCATTTTTAACAGATGCATGGTTTGGCTACTTCACGGCCATAATAAAAGTAAATTTAACATAAAATTTTAAACATTTGCCACGTGAAGTGAACACAAAGACATGATGAAATTGAACAGGGATTTGCCTGAAGGCACCCCTGTGTTTCCAGGCCTGCAGCTGACCGTGCAGTGACCTCTGTTATGACCGGCCAAGGAGTGTGGGGGGAGAATGGGGTCTAAGACCCAGAAACATGGACAATCAGAGGAGATGTACATTTTGCAAGGCACTACTTTGTGCTTTTCTTCTGTAGCACTTTTTAAAATGTAAAACTTACCTTGTTTTTACGACGAAGACTGAGCATTATCTTGAAATACACAGGATGAAGCAATGATTTCACTTATTAGTACAAACAATGATAACACTGCTCCTTTCTTCCGTGTATAATGACACAGGGGTAGCAGGCTCAGTCGCTTCGGATGAAAAGCATGTCATCTGTTTTAGAGGCAGGATTTCTTTCCAGGAACATTGTTATTTAAAAAAAAAAACCCAAAAATCTAACAATTAGAACATAATCGGATCTAATGAATTCCCCCATTTTCATCATGACTGTAGATGTTGCTTTCCTTGCATGCCTAAATAAAAGAAATGAAAGTTTGCTATACATGAGACCAGGGCCACTCTGCAAAAGAGGACGTGGGCACGACATTTAGGAACATCAAAGCCCAGACTCCATCACCCACACTTCCATGTTGTCCATCAGAGAGGCTTGCATCTGGCGCTGATGCCACGCGAAATGCATTTATGGAAACTTCAGTCACACTTGGAAACTTTGGCAGATGGTGTCTCTTCTCGTTTAATTTTTTTTCCAATTTTTTTCCCCTGAAACTCCAGCTCCAGGCCCTGGACCCCCCAGCTCGATACCTTTTTTGTTAATAGATCTAATCAACGGCGTGTTGAACAAGAGAGGCCCTTTATGTGTGCTCTGTTAGGACAAGAGGAGCACCGCTGTAGATCACCAGAATAAACAACTTGGACCGATTCAATTACAAGGCTCGGCCCTGGCTTTTATCTGGCTGTGACATCATTTCAATCAAAATGTAAAATAATACAATCCAATAGTTGCAAGAGGAAGAGATAGGACACAGGCGGCTGCACTTAGTCATTTAATAAAAAGAGGAGAAGAAGGTGGGGCGGCCCTCCCCTGACAGCCAGCGAGGGCTCCCAGCTCCAAAACTCCATTACCTGCTGTAATAGTATTCAAGGACCTGAATGTAGGAAATTGTCTATTACTTTTTATTAGTGGAAGCTGTTATGTAGGATAAAGCCTACTGCACTGTTTTCTCTTTCTCTCTCTCTTTCTTATTTTTTTTTTGCTTTGTTCGTTTAATTAACCAAAGCATGAAATCTCCCTATTGGCAGCTTTCTCCTGGAAGCTTCTATTGCTTTTCTCCCTCCAAATGGGGATTTTATTCATTTCCTTTGTCTCCTTTGATTTTTTTTTTTTTAACAGTGATGTTTTTCAAGTCCCGCACATCACCGTGAGAAGAAAAATAGAATTCCAGGGCAAATATAGTGTCTCTAAACTGCTTGGGCTGTGAAAACCAGCAACAGGAACGTTTCCTTCTCACGGCATTTATGTATGAAAGTTTCCCTCTTGACTCTGAGACTTTTACAGTCCCCAGGGAAGGGGGCGGTGAGCGTCACCTGCTTTGTGTCAGGATGATAAAAACGATAATAACCAGTTCTACCCATCGTGCCTGAAAGCCGAGAGAGAAAACAGGAGGAGACCAAGTGTGTCAGGAGGCCATTTCCCTGGGTCCCGGCCTGTGTGGACACTGTGACCCTGAATAGTCTCATCAGATCATCAGTGAGTTCATTGTTTTTCCTTGAACTGTATTCAGTTGATGGCAATCAGTCATTTCTTTAAAGGAAAGAATCTGTTTTCCTTCAATATTTTTGATCTTTCTGTACATGAGCAGATCCATCAAAAAAAATCTGCCTTGAATGAGCTCTAAAATGAGGTCATGTTATGAGACGGCCCATAGATACTTACAGGCTCTCCCCACGAGTATCTGGGGGGTCGTGATGGGATTTGGTGCTCGCCGGCAGAAGAGAGATAGGTACGTGTTTTTCCCCCTGGCCTCATGAAGAGCGCAGTGTCGTTGGGAAGGTGGTGTCTTAGTTACATAACAGCTTGTTCCATGACAACCAGGAGCAGAACGGGAAATCAGGAAATGGGGCGACTTGCATAGAGGAAGTTAAGTGGGCCTTTCAGCTAAAGCTCCAAGCTGAAGACCAGGGCTCGCCGTCCTACAGAGGCTCAGGCTCACCCGCAGGCCTCACTCTAGAAACACGACCTTTGATCTACTGTTTCTCGCATCCAACCACGTCAAAGAACAGACACTTAGGTGGAGGTGGTGGCCTTTGTGTGCGGGGCGTGTGCTCCAGCTTTCTGTCTCACCCCTGCCTGTGGGGGAGGGGTGCTCCCTGACCCCTGGGCCAGACGAGTGGCCTCCAAGGAGACCCCTCGTGAGATGGGGGCCCTCACAAGAGGGACTTGGGCTGAGCCACGGGGTGGCAGGTCTCCGTGCTGCCCTGGGGCCTGAGGAAGATGCGCTGAGATGGCCTTGGAGAACCTGAAGTGCAACTCGAGTCTTTGGGGGATGGGCTTGCACAGAGAATCTGCTCCCAAGAGGGCAGGCTGGCCAGGAGCAGAGGGCCCAGCAGCCCAGTCACAGCTTGGAGGGCCAGGCCGAGTGTCTATGGCAGGGGGACCCAGGGGAGGGTAGCGGGCTGGAGCCATCTTGACGGGCAGCCCCTTCCTGTCTCGTAGATGAGCTGAGAAGTGTTAGGGTTACTCTCAGAATTGTCTACCATCATACCCACCTTTCTGTCCATGCCGTTTACAATGGGGCTTCACAGCTCCCCGTTGAGAGATGAAGGGCATGTCCCACTCCCAAATCTGGGCTGGTCTTGCTGGGGTGCATTTTGGCCAATAGAACGTGGCAGAGATGACGATGTGACAGTCCTCAGCCCAGGACTCCAGCCACTGTCTCCAGACCCTGAGAACATCACGTGAAGGACAGTCATGCCCAACGGCACAGCTGACAGTGGCTGACATGGGACCGAGGCCACCCCAGGCCCGGCTGCTGGCAGATGTGAGAGCATGCCCAGCTTGCCCAGGCCCGCAGACCCATGGAGCTGGCCAGCGGCCTCGTGAGCAGTCCTGAACCTACTACTGGAGCCACAGAGCACAGGGTACCTGTGACCGATGCGGGGGTGTTCTGGGGCGTGGCAGCCTCTGCATGGGGACTTCACAGAAGGGGCCCCCATGGAGATGGGCATCCCACAAGCAGCCCCGCCAGAGCGGCCTGATGTGATGAAGACAGCTGGCTGGCTGGTGTGCCTGGAGAACTGGCCCCACAGGCACTGAAGGCCCCGTCCACCCAGCCTGGACTTGGGAGGGCACATGTCAAGAGCGAGGGCCCCCACCTGGAGCCCTCCCCACTCCAGGGCTCTGAACTAGGAGGATGAAGCAGATTTCAGTGGAGGGGCTGGCAGGAAACTTCCCAATATGAGTTTGGATCTGGTTGCGAGCCCTTTGACCTCGGGCTTCCTTTGTGAGCCCTAGAGGGCACTGGGCGGTCTGTGAGAGCAAGGAGGCATGATAAAATCGCACCCTAGGATTGCGCGTCCGTGCGGTGCCTCGTGTATCAGCACAAACCACGAAGGAGCCACAGGGTGGCAGGTCCTGGACGGAACGGAAGGCGGGGGGCCGGTGGGGCAGGCAGGTGTGAGGACTCAGAGCTATGCCCACTGCCTCCGTCTTCTGTCTTCGTCCTTGGAGGAAAGGGCTCCCTGACGGAGAACCAGCAGGGCAACAGGAACCGAGGCACAGTCTTGTTTCACGTCCCCCCCAAAATTACTCAGACTGTGCTGTTTCCAGGTCAAAATGCCTGCCATCTGCTGACTTACATACCCTCCAGCTTCCGGAACGAACTGGACTGCGGAAGTCTGGACATCGCCGTGTTCAGGCGACAGCGTGGTTCAGGGGAAAATAAGAGTCAGGCAACAGAGGCAGAACAAGAAGAGCTAAACCTGACTGAGGGCCGAGTGACCCCAGGCAAGACGGCCAGGTGAGCACAGCTAGAGCTTTCACACTTGTCGTTTCATGGGACCCTCGCGACAGCCCAGTGGGGAGGCAGCACCCACTCTCAGGGGTGGGGCAGGGAGATGCCCCATGGCCTCAGGCAGACGGCCCAGAGCTGGCAGAAGCACCCACCCGGCAGCCTCTTGCCTGGGCCCTTCTGCTGTGTAATGAGATCTGGAATGTCTATTTATTTACCAAGCACATGGTAGATGTTCAGTCTCTTTTCTGCGTCAAAAAATGGTCTTAAAAGGGGTCAGGCTCTGAGTAAAAATAATAGACCACATTGGGGTTTGAATACTTGAAGACCTTTTGCAGCACATTTAAACTCTTTCTCCTTCCGTCTGTAGTTACATGTTTCAGATCAGTGTTTCCCAACTCACAGTACATGCAGGGGTGGGGGCAGGAAAGGCCGATGGACAGGCGCTGAAGCAGCTAAAAACCACACGATGTGTAATGCGTGGTCGTCACGTGATGTACAGTGGTCCCATGGTGCGTGGAGCTTACATGCCATGTAGAAGTCATATCGTGGCTGTGGTCACAGGACGCATCGTGGCATAAGGTGCAGAGGTCACGTGATGATGTGTGGTGGTCACCTGACACGTCGTGTGATGCCACAAACACCACAAACCACACAGCAGAGGTGCCTGTTCTTGAAAGTTTCCCTCCTCCAGCCCCAGACCTTCCCTTGACACAGAGCCTGGCTTTTTACCTTTCCCATTGTATTTCAGGGCAGAGACACCGGCCACTTCCTTGATCCCATCTACCACTCCTCCGGGGCTTCTGTCCCAGCAAAGCGCCGGGGTCCCCACTGCTCTCCGTCTCTCTTGAGCCTCCTGGGCAGGCTCATTCTCCCGCCGATGCTCAGATGAGGGCTCCTGTCTCGGGCCCCAGCACTGCCACGGTGCTGGATCCACTGGCTGCCGAGTCTGCGTTTATCCACAGCGGCGGCAGCACTTCTGACACAGCGGGACACTTCCTGTTTGAAGGCTTCCTCCAGAAGCCCCCGTCACCACTAACGCGTTCAGTGGTGTTTGCTGAACTTCCATCTGTGCACCCACACCGTGCAGGAAGCAAACCCACACGTCCACCCTCTGGGCTCTGGTTCCAGGTGGGAAGACAGATCCCAGGTCAGACAAGGAAACTGTCCAGTGTGTTAGGAGGAGACGAAGGAGGGTGGATTTGGCACTGGGGGGCCGAGCTATCTCATCCCTGCTCTCTTTTCCCGTCACTGGCCGTGTCAATGGCTTCCTGATTTTGGAAGCTCCTGTCCTCACTCAAGATGGTTTCAGCCCCTCTCAAGAAACTCAGATCTCCTTTATATGCAGAGGAATCCCAACCTGCATCTCCAGAAGCAGATACTCTCCCCAAACTGCAGACCATCCATCCACCTGTGCCCAGGACAGCTCCACTTCCACATGTACACAGCACCACCAACCCACCTGTGCTGATGTGATGTCCTTCTTCCCACACCTGCTCCTGGGCCCCGACGGCCCCTCTCAGCACAGGCAGAGCTCTCCTCCCAGTGGCTCAAGTCCCAGCCCTGGAATTAGACTGGGTTTCTCTCCATCTCCAGAGCCTACATCCAATCCGACAGCAAACCTGCCGGGTCCACCTTTCCTCCCATTTGCCTGGAGCACTGCAGAGTGTGACAGCTGGTCCTCTGGGTCTGCCTGAGCCTGGCAGTCTGTCCTTCATCCAGCAGTCAGGGCGATCCTGTTGGATCCAGAAAACATCCCTGCCCTCAGGGTCTCAGGGTGAGAGCCAGCCCCTTTGCTCAGTTCCTCTGGACCCTCCAGTCTGTAGCTGCCCTTATCTGTCTGGCTTCTGTTCGGCTTTGCTCTTCTTCTTGGCCTCTGCTCTGGCCACACTGAGCCCTTGGTGGTTTTGGACTCTGCCCAGCACACTCCCATGCCCAGGCCCTGCCTCTGCCCTCCATGTAGGGGCTGTTCTCTCCCCGTCCTTTTTCTGCTCCCTTGTCTCCCTCATGTCTGCTCAAATGTCACCTCCTCAGTGAGGCCCTTCGTGACTGCTTCATTCCATGGCTACTCCATCCGTGGCTACTGGATGCTGAGGTTCCTCCATCCCTTGGCGACTCCATCCCTTGGCGACTCCATCCCTTGGCGACTCCACCCTGAGGCTACTCCATCCTGAGACTACTCCATCCCGAGGCTACTCCATCCCGTGGCTCCTCCCCACACCATGCTCCCCTTCCCGGCTTGGTGCTTCTCCTTGGTCTTTATCACCACATTATACATCATCCAGATTCATTCCTTTGATTCTCCCCTGCAACCCCATCTAACTGTGTGTGCCCAGCGATTCTGACCTCAGTCATCCATGCTGGTGTCTATTCTCTAGAACTCGTGAACGGTTCCCTGAACGCAGCAGTGGCTCATTCGATATGTCGGTGAGTGGATGAAAGCCATTCTTGTCCACTTTCCCTTCTCCTTTTCAGGAGTAAAACTTTAAAACAATCTAATTTTCATACGCTTGTTTCTACAGCTAAGCGCTCTCTGGGTTGTTTGTGTTAAGTGTTTATAGCTATGCCTCAGGGCTCACTCTCCACCCCAAGGGCTTAACTGTGTTTTTCCACAAAAGGACAGTCTATTCACTGTGAGGCCTTTCCGGGTGGGCTCCCCAGAAAACACACAGATCCTCCCCTCTGTTGAGACGCACAGCTGATGGGTTTTTCTCGGGAGCTGCCCCGCGTCCTTGGAATGAGCCTGTTAAACGTGAGCTGCCCCGCTGCACAGAGAAGCTGAAGGCGCCATCCAGGCCCCAGCCTGTGCTTGCCGTCCGCGTGTGTGGACTCAGCTGCCGCAGCCTCTCCTGCTTACGTTTCAGCCCGAGCAGCCCCGTAAGGCCTCGCCTGCCATGGGACTGGTGCCACAGACCATTTTAATCCGGTCTCTGCTCTACTGTTGGCGGGAAGCCAAGGGAACGCAGAGCAAGTGAGTGATGGCAAGTTCCCAGAGCGGTCGGGCAACCTTCTGGGACTTGGTACTCACGCCGGGGAGAGCCCTTGGAAATATGTGAGGTCAACATGAATGGAAAGGAGACCGTGAACTCCACATCAGCAGGTTCTCCTTCACCTGGGGAGCTCGACTACACCTGGGGTGGCATCACCTGCCTGAGACCGTGAGCCAGGGTGTCCCTCTCCGAGAGGAGTGGGACGGGTACCTGCCCAGGGCCCCGGGGCCCGAGTCCCGTGAGCAGCCCCCATGCCCAGCGTGGTTCCACTCACGTTATCCACAAACTTCTGGGGATCCTGGTTACATGGGGGGCCTCATCTCGGCGATCCTTGGGGATTAAGGACCTTTTCAAAGCAGTCGTGGGAGCAGCAGTCCTGGGGAGCTGGACTGGCATGAGCTTGGGTGATGGGCTGAGGTTGTGAGGCATCTCAGGGCGGCTGCTAGGGCAGTGGGTGAGCAGAGCTCCCCAGACCCACACGGGGGGCAAGCCTGGCTGCAGTTGGGGTTTCCTTGTTGGGGACTCAGATGTGCCTTCCCTGTGTCTCCAGGGCCAGCTGGCACAGGGCAGCTTCTGGGCGGGCGGGCACCTCGGCTCTCTCCCTTCCGGCTGTGGTCCTGGGCTCCTGAGCTGAGTTAAAGGTCGGCTCCTCTCAGGTGTCTCCTGGTCCTGAGTGGGAAGCCCGCCCCCCCTGCAGTGTGTGTCCCTGCCGTGCCAATGGAGGGGTCATCTCTGTCCTGAGCGACTGGTCTCCAGGAGACGTGAGCTTCCAAAGGGCACACCTTCATACCTCAGAGGTGTTCTGTCAAATACCCTGAACGAAGTGAATGGTGAATACGTGTATCAAGTGGTTAATATGCAGATCTGTAAGCCTCTCCTTCGTAAAACTGGGGACCGGCTCCTGCTGTGTCTGCTCAGACACCATGGCGAGTGGGCTGGCCTGAGGAGCAGGGGGCCTGCAGTGAGGGCCAGCGGCCACAGGGGATATGGGGAGGGGTGTGCCCTTCCCTGCCCTGGAGTCCTGGTCATGGTGCCCTCCTGCTGGGGACCCACACGAGGCAGAGCCCACCCTGGGCTGCTCACAGCAGCGGCCATCGGGGGAGGGGCGGTGGCCCTAATGCGGCTTCACCCACCAGGGTACTGGCTGTGGGAGCCTCACTCACAGGCCATGTCCCTAAGGAAATCAGAAGAACGCCCACCTTCCTGCTCAGACAGAAAGGATTCTTTAGACTTGCGTTTTGGTTGGTACATGACATGGAGGAGAAGCAGGAGAGCTGGTGTCCCTGGCAGTTGTGCTTCTGTCAACACAGAACCTCTTGGTGGTGAGGATGGACAGGGTGGTGTGGGGATGAGAGATTGGTACCCAGGGACCTGCAGTCTCCTTAGCTCAGGTGCCAAGGTGGCACCGCCATCAATCAGTGAGATGATTAATTAATCAATCGACATCTCTCTGCAGGTGTTTAACTGATCTTGGATTATTTTCCTTAAGACATTTTTACCTTTTCATAGAAGTGGTAAAGCATTATTATCCGAGAACTGCTTTCATCTCTCATTTCATGGAGATAAACTCTGACTGGGCGCCTGCTCCCTGCCGGGCGCTGCTGGACGTGCTGGGAAAACCAGGAGCACCGCCGACCCTGCTCTCTGCTCGGCCTCAGACGCGCACCTTAAAGTAAACATCATCTCTAAGGTGCCTATTTATTTACACAGATTAACTGATGCCCATGTGCCCTTGGTGGCACCCATGCTCCTCCGGAGGGCTCTCTGGCTGGCCTCTCCCCCACCATCAAAACGAGTGTGGTCCACCCCCTTGTACGTGCAATGGACCCAGCGTTGGCAACGTGTGCGTTCATCCACTCCCTGCTGGGGCCTTTGCTCCACCCCGCCAGCACCGTACCGATCCTATGATGCTCAGGTCCAGCGGGCCTCCCCCTCGGTCCCCCCACTGAGAGCACGGTCCGGGCAGCAGTGAGCAATCAAACTCTGTCTGCAGGGGGAACCCTTTAATTAATACAAAGACAGAAATGTGAAAAATACTGACTCTACCTTGTGATGGTCTCTGCCTTAGAAATAGGTACTTAGTATCGACAGAATGCCAGAGAAAACCACAATGCTTCCAGAGATGTGTGGTAGCACCCAGAGGGTAATGGGTGAGCCATGGCTTCCAGGGGTCCTCGTGGGGACGGGCATTCTGTAGGGGGGTGGCACGCAGCGGACAGGATGCTGCCTCTGCCTGGACCCAGTACCAGAGACTTGAATTCACATTATAGAGGCTTGTTACCCTGAGAGGCACACATTTTAGAAGCAAATGCATTGCGTCTTGAATGGGGTGAGTCCTCCCTTGTAACGGGTACCACATCACGTGGAGGGCCCCCGTCCAGGAAGGAGGTCTCTGTGTAGGACACGGGGCCCCTTTGGCAGGGCCGACACAGGGTGAACACCCGGCTGGGCACAGGGAAGGGGCCTGGCGCCCTTCCTCCCCCCTCCCTTTTATTTCCCAAACAAGCTAGGAGTTTTATAATTCATCACCTGGCTGACAGATGAGTTCTGCTAGAGAATATTAGAAAATGTCTCAAATCTCATATATATGCTAATGGTATGCCGAGGCCGGTCGGCGGTGTGCGGGGTTTTAATCTGTCTCGGCCGGTGTGGGGAGTGGGAGAGACACGCCGACACTCGACAATTTATGATCAAACGGCTGAGTTGTGAAGGGGGAAGGACATGCAGAAAGGGAGAGTCATTTTCTGATTTAACAGCGTTGTTACTACAAATAAAGAAATCTTGATTTTGACTGCACTCGACATTAAATGAGTTTCCTGTGCCCGGTGCTGAATTTTTCATTTGCAGATTCGTAGAAAGAGCCCCGCTTAGATACAAGTGACAGATAAGGAAACGATTGCATATGGAAATCAAATGTGTGTAATAAAGCCATCTTCTGTTTATTAAATAAACACATGTAGATTACTGCTGTGGAGGATGCAGTGATAATTCCTCTCGATGTTCCCCTTTCTTAGTGAGTCACAAAGAATCTTATTTAACAACCACGCCTGCTAGATCTGGGCTCTTCTCTTTATTACCTTCCTACCATCCAGGGGTCTGGCATCTGGGATTTATAGCGAACACTTGGTTTTGGCCCTGCAGTCCGCACTTCTGGGCCTGATTGCAGTACATCATCGTGAGTACCACAGTCATCTTGGAGGATGCGCCATTAAGTTGCGTCTTGCTAATATTTCCAGTATAGAAATGGCAGAGATACAGCAGGAGGGGAAGCCACAGGGACATTATTTTTAAAAGCGAGGGGTGCCCCGCAGGGCCTGGCATGGCACATCCGCTTCTAGAAAGGCGAGAAACAGAAACGCTATGTCCAGTCAGACTTGGGATCCCCGGGCTGGACCACTCCCAGCTCCGATTGCACCAGGGGCTGGCTGAGGTGTGTCCTCAAAATCGAAGGAGGGACTCGGGGTGTGGGCACAGCCGAGGCCAGAGAGGCAGGTCCCAACCTCGAGAAGTGCGGAGGCTCCCGTGTTTACTGGGAAGGACACTCCGTGAGGCTGAAGTCTGCGGACAAGACCTCGGGACTCAGGCGGGGTTTGCAAGGCACCTGGGTGGTAGGACACAAGGTGCTGCTGAATCCAGCACCCTCACATCCTCCCACGAGGTCCTCGGGGTTTACTGTCCGGTCATGCAAATGACAGGTTATTCTGCCCAATGGAGAAGGGAGGGGAGAAGACCTTCCAGCTGCAGGGATCAGAAGAAGCAGGTTTTTTGAAGCATTGAAGAAATGAGCCTGGAGATGGAGGAGGACAACCCTGCTCTTTTGCCTCCCAGGAGACCTTGTGTCAGGAGAAAAAGGCTGTGTTCCTGTACTCCCAGATCTTCTAAGTGACATTTTCTAGAAGTTTCAAGCTTTTTGGAAGTTAGGGTACAAGTCAGTGCCAAAACGAGGCATAAAACTACAAAGTCCTTCCATTTTATTCAAGTTTCAATATACACCCAGATTCCCAAATATACTTTTATTTCTTTTTACACCGTTATCAGATTTAAGTTTTTCAACTATCTATCCATCATCTATCTATCACCTACCAATCTTCTACTTTGCTTAGCTCACTTTATGTTTCTTACCTTGAATACACACTACCTGGTTTTTACTCGATGCAATTTGATAAGGAAAATGTCAGGTTATATGTTGATTGACGTGGGAACTTCTTCCGTCATCACAGGTCTAGTCTTAGTTCAGACGAGTCTGGTGCAGTCGTTCTCACCTGGATGTGACTTTGCCCTCGGCCCCGCCGCCCCAGGGGACATTTAGCGGTATCTGGAGACATTTCTGATTGTCAAAACTGGAGCTCGGTGGGAGACAGGGGAGGGATGTTACTGGTGTCTAGTGGGTCAAGGCCAGGGATTCTGCTAAATGCCCACAATGCACAGACAGCCCCCACCAAGGAGGTGTCCGGCCCCACCTGGCAATGGCATTGAGGTTGAGAAACCCTGGCCTGATGTACCAGCCAGTGCATCCAGTGGAGAAAGGTTTCAGGATGTGGACAAATGAGAGGTGAAGGAGGCCGGCCCGGGACCCAGAGGCTGAGTGCTGGACGCTGCGTGAGGTGGGGCTGTGTTTTCACGTCACTCCCCAGCTTAGCATGTCCGTGAGCACATGGTCAGCTTTCCGTCTTACTCCCCCTTAAGGTAACGTGTGTCCTTCAGTTGGTTCTGGAATGTTAAACGGGGGCTTGGAGACGGGCACAGTCAGCCTGTGCTGGCCGCTGGACACAGACAGAGGAAGGTGTGTTGGGCAGGCTGGTCGCCACCCTGGGTGCTTCGTGTTGAGTCCATTTATCCGAGTCAGTTTGGGACACTGACCTGGAAGGTTCAGGAGCCCCATTCTGCCACGCGACAGAGAGCGTTTTCAGAAGATGCTGTAATTTTAATTTACATTACATTACTGCTCCGCGTGGAACTTAATTTCACATCTCTTTTGTAAGCTATTTATTCCAGGAAACACTGTTCTTATTGTACAACTCTAATGAGGTGCCAGAGGCATTTACAGTGTCAGCTTTCATTTCTGAAGGAAGAAGAGATGGCCACTTTAATCTACTACAAAGTGAAAGCACAATGACCTGTTGGAACAGATACCCAGAGCCAGTCTTGTTCTGTGTGTTGGGTTCTGTGAGTGCGTACAGGCTTATTTGAGAAACACTTCTTTGTTTCTGAGCTGGAGAAACACAGCTGAGAGGCTGACAGATACTTTCTGTTTGTTATTTGGGGCTATGAGGACATGGCTTCTCTCCTGAACGTTCCTCCGTGGCAGTGGCAGGTGGCGGGGGACATGTGGGACTGGGCAGAGGGAACTCCACGGCAGGCAATGCTCCCCACAGACTTTCCAGCTTTTGGTTTAAAAACCCCTCTGGAGCCCTTCGAAGTCGTAGAATGTAGGTCAGGCCAGAGGTCTGGACACCCCCCAGTGATCGCCTTCCTGCTTGCACTGTGCTTAATGAGATCGGCTCCATCTGGGATGCAGCCAGAAGCCCACTCCGGGGGCGCCCTGGCTCCATGGAGACAGTGCTCGGCTCTGAGATGGTACCTTTAGAGAGAGATGCCAACGACCTCCCTGCATGAGTGTTAGATAGGCAACTGATCAACCCAGAACCCAGCGAGTCCTTCAGCTCACTCCACCTGAGGTTCTGTTCGGCATCACTCAGAACAGGAGGAAGCAGTAGCTGCGCCTGTGACCAGGAACCCGTGCAGGCAGCTCCTGCTTCTAGCACAAACAGCTCAGCTTGTTTTCTGCTTCCCTGGGGCTCTTCCAGAAGTGGAGAACCACATCGTCCCCCATGGCACGTTCTGGGCTCCTCTGCAGACCGATCCCTCCACGCCCATTTCCTCCTGAGGCACAGTCCACGGCTAGAGAGAGACCTCAGCCCAGGGCCTCCGGGAGCACCGGGGGCTGCCCCCAGATCACGCACATACACGCCTTTAAGCCAGCTGCCCCCGGGCACGTGTGGCAGAGCAGCGGAGTCACCACACCTACAAGCTTCTTTTCCTTTGTTTTCCTCGTTTCTTTCTTTATAGCACACCATTTTGGGGGGTTTGTTTTAAAAATAGCCTTTCTTGAATGTTTAGATATCAGAGAAAAGCATAAAGATAAAAATAAGAAAGAATTAATTGCTCTATTTCCATCAGGGTAAATACTAATACATTTTTTCTATTCTTTTCTCTATAAAATAAAAACATAAACATTATAGAAGTTAGAACAGGCTGAAGTTAACGTTCTTCTATCACACTTATTTCATTTAACATTGTAATAGTGGCGTTTTCCTGTTTTATCGTTGTGTTTGAAAGTATGATTTTAAAAGAATTATGTATCATTTAATTCCCTGAATGTTCCACAATTTATTTAGCTGCCTCGACATTTTTAGATTTAGTTTCTTATCAGTTTTATTGAATGATAAAATTCAGTGATGACCACTGGTGTACATTTATCAATCTCCTGTCTCACCCAGGTCCCTCGGATCTGAAATGTTGGACAACCGGTTCTAGGGACCCTGGTGCTGGTGCCGGTGATGCTGGCAATGGGTCAACATCTTTGCCAGGACAATAGTAATGGTGATGTGAATAACAGATAAAAATGTTTGGGTTCTCACTGTGCGCCAGGCAATTTTCTAAGTACTTTACATGTGCCAGCTAATTTTCACAACAGCCCAGCGGGGCAGGCACTGGGTACAGTAATATCCCAGCAGTTACAGGTGTGAAAACTGACCCAAGAATAGGGAAGGAGATCTACCTGCCCCACTGCCCAGGGCCAGGAAGCCCCTTCCACGCCACAGCCCTCTCCTTTCTGTCACTTACACACCTGAGCACTTAGCACTTAGATTTTTGTTTCCACCTGAAATTACATTTATTTAGTCTATCAATTTCTCTCTAAGTATAGGGAGGAGGAGAGGGTGTTATTTTTTTAAAATTAATTTTTATTGGAGTGTAGTTGATTTACGATGTTGTGTTAGTTTCTGCTGTACAGCAAAGTGGATCAGTTATACATATCCATATATCCCCTCTTTTTTAGATTCTATTCCTATATAAGTCATTACAGAGTATTCCATAGTTTGTTTCTGTTTGTTACCTACATGTGAACATTCTGGAATGCAAGGGTCATTCCAGGGGTAGGTGCGTGTTCTAGCCTCTTCGGGTCCAGCCTTTGGGCCAAGGATCGAACCCCCATCCTTTCTGAGCTCCTCCCCAGCTGCGTCCTCCCCTGACGAGGACACCTGCCTGGTGGCACTCATAGGCCTCTCCCACTGGCCATGCCCAGCACCCTGCAGCCCGGCCTCCCCGGCACGTCTCCAGCAGGGAAGCATTGCTCCCAAGCACCCCCAGCCTGGGGGTGTGCTCTTGTTCAGTCCACACAGATGATTCTTTCTTTGTTATTAGCAGAGGGACTTCTAGGAAGGGTTCAGAACTGGACGTATTCTGTGTGTGGAAGTAATGAAGAGATGCCACCAACGGGCTGCCGGTGGACCCGCCCCTCCCCCCACCCAACCCCAGAGAAGGTGGGCCTGTGAACCAAGGGCCTCACATGGTCACTGCTAACTGCAGGTCCGTCCCCCCTCCTCCCCACACCAACTGCCCCCAGGCAGAGGGGATGAGCTGGGGACCACCTTAAGAAAAGCAGCCAGTGGGTGTGCATTTTTTTTTTTTTTTTACTGTGTAGAGAGACGTGGAGTGTGTGCAAGTAGACAGTCTAGGATTTGGTTTGAGCAACACGCTTCCTTCACGGGCCACCCAGGTGGGCATGATGTTCTAAACCCGCAGGTCTGATCCCGCCCACGCCACCTGCCCACGTGCTTCCCTCCGTATTCATGTGTTCCTTTGCACATCCCAGAAAGAATCCATTCACCAGAATCGTGAGTGATCAGTGATGACTTTACCCTGCAGGGGAGACACAGGAGGGTTTCCACCTCAAACTCACATCATCCAAGACACCGGACACATCATGTCTCCAAAATCTGTCTCCTTGGCGTTTTCCTTTTCTATCCTCCCTGACGTGGCTGACTGCAGTGTTGCGCCTGTGCCCTTCAAATCTCCACTCCTTTTTTATGCAGAGAAGTTTATGGGATCCTAGCTTGCATTTGCACACCGAGAAACCGTCTGCTAAGACACCTCTCGTTAGAAGGCTCTGTGTGGGCAGAGATACTACATTGCTTCTATGACTTATGTCTCCCGCTCTCTCTCTGAGAGAGAGGGAGAGATTTTAACAAATTAACTTATGCAGTGATGGAGGCTAAGTCCAAAGTCTGCAGGGAGGGCTGGCAGGCTGGAGATTCAGGGCAGAGTTTCAGTTCGAGTCCACAGGCCACCTGCTGGCAGCACTCCTTCCTCTTCTGCGAGGTCAGCCTTTGTTCTATCCAGGCCTTCAACTGATTGGATGTGGCCCTCCCTGGGACAGAGAGGGTAACCTGCTTTACTCAAAGTCCACCAATTTAAATGTTAATCTCATTCAATTAACACTTCCAAGGAAGCATCCATAAAAGTACTTGAGCCAATATCTGGGCACCAAGGCCCAGCCAAGTTGACACATCAGATGAACCATCACAGGAAGACTGGAGCACACACTCAAGCCAGCTCCACAGTGCTTGTGCACACACATGACCCCTCTGTCGGGGTGGAGGCTGTTCACACGCTCATTTGGGGCACTGCGCTCAGCCCTCTGTGCTTCCAGCGCACAGCCCTGTCATTCCCATCAGCAGCCAGCAGACCTGGTCTCAAAGGTGAGCATTGCATGTGGGGAAGGATAGTGGCCTTTGTATCTGAAGCATTACTGAACAGGACGGGCCCGGGCTCACCCTTCCAAAGCCCTTGGAATTCAGGAAGGACGCTACTGGATCTTGAAATAATCTGTGTTTTGCAATTAGGCCTTCAACTCTGTAACTTGTCATCCAGGATTTTCCAGAGACTTTGTCTTTTTACAGCATTTTTTAAAAGCTTGATTTTAACTGATTTAAGAGGCACACGTGGAGAAAGAACCCAGGCTTGATGCGTATTGCAAAGTGGTGATTGCTCTTCTCATGCGGCTTGGAAGATCGGCTCAGACACGTGCCCCCATTTGGCTGGTTCCATCTCCCGTGGAGTCACTGTTCTCCTTTCCTGGGGTGGCTGCTGTGTGTCCAGGTCACGGGTCCTTGCTGGGCCCAGCACAGGAGGCGGGATGCTTCCCCAGCACCTCAGGAGCGGCTGAAATGCCCCGGGTTAAGTGTCATTGATTTCAGAGCAGCAGGTTGACTTCTTGCAGTGTGATCGAGTTTCAAGCTAGCTCCCGTTGAATTAATTTTTGCTGTTCCGCGTTTGAAGTTCAGACGGGAATAACTGGCCTGCGAAGGACTCCTTGCCTTCCCACTGCGTGATGAAGCTAGAGGCGGGTATTTCGCCCCGTCTCCAGGGAGAGGTTTGATTTTGAAGGCTTTGGTGGTTTCTAGGAGACCGTCTGACTCTGCCTGCAGCCAGTGGCGGACGAGGATGAGCAGATGGACGCAGGGCTTCTGACCCCTCCCCCCTATTTGCTCGTGGTACGTGAGGACACGGCTCCGGGGGACCCTCTGCCCTACGCGCAGGAGGTTTGACGCCTTTGATTCCCAGCGAGATCCAGAGCCTTTGGGTTGTCTGTGTGAGCTGGAGGGGAGAGGATATGGCTGGGGCGTCACAAAATCCCACTTTTCAGACATCACAGCCTCCTCGGCCTGCAGACCCCCCCAGCCATCCATATACAGACTAGGCTTCAAAGCAGCTGGCCCGTCTGATCCCTCCCTTTTTTGGCTTTGTTTTCATTCTTTGCTTCTTTTATTTTTTTTTTTTTACATCTTTATTGGAGTATAATTGCTTTACAATGGTGTGTTAGTTTCTGCTTTATAACAAAGTGAATCAGTTATACATATACATATGTTCCCATATCTCTTCCCTCTTGCATCTCCCTCCCTCCCACCCTCCCTATCTCACCCCTCCAGGTGGTCACAAAGCACCGAGCTGATCTCCCTGTGCTATGCGGCTGCTTCCCACTAGCTATCTACCTTACGTTTGGTAGTGTATATATGTCCATGCCTCTTTCTTGCTTTGTCACAGCTTACCCTTCCCCCTCCCCATATCCTTAAAAAACTACAAATAGAACTACCATATGACCCAGCAATCCCACTACTGGGCATATACCCTGAGAAAACCATTCTTTGCTTCTTTTAGATTATGTACTGGTTTTACCTGTGTTCAGAGATGTAAGGGACTGTCTTTCTGTCCTCACATGAAATGAGGATGCCTTCCTCAGGGACTTGGGGGCACCTCCTTGGTGGGGACCAGCCTTTCACCACTCTCATGGCCAGTCAGGGAGACAGTCCATGGTAAGCTTGGTGGTCAATGTGACACTTGGTAGTTTTGTGACTGAAATTCAATCTACCTCGCACGCAAGGCCTTTGAAGAAATAAATGAGGGCTCTCCGAAAGCCATAAAGGTCTGCACAAATGCTAACCGTTCTCGTCACTAATAAAGTGCATAGAACCGGTGGTGAGTCAGGCATGCCTTTTGCGAGGGGTCTGCTTTCCACCGGAGTTCAAGGCACCAGGTGCGTAACAGAATGGGGAAAGCCACATAAGCATCTTCCAGAGTCTCCTGGCTTATCCCTGCCCCTGTTCCTCTCTATTTGCAGAGGTTAAAGGAGAAGCAGCAAACTTTTCAGAACACTCACTGAGCTGCTAGTTTAGACATTGATCATTTTCTAATTGGAGATGGAGTGATCTCTCTCTGCAGGAGGGATCCTTGCTGGGGAGTGGGATGTGACACTGTTTTATCTGGACCCCAAGTTTAAATCAGTCATTGGTTTCTTGATACCAGGGAATCCTCCTGGGCAGTGTCTGCAGGGTCGGGGGACGGGAGCGGGAAGGAGAGCTGAGTGGTCAGTGAGCCGCCCCTCCCATCACAATGGAGCAGAGGTGTGCCGCTGATGCAGATGAAACGCGTGGAGCCTCAGTGCGAGAGGGGTCCTAGCCAGAGAAGGCGGGCCTGGGGACACGGACGGATCACTGCCTGCCTGTGTGTCCCGAGTAGCTAAGGAGGTAAGACGTATGCTTCAGCCCCCGTGAATCTTGTGTGTTTTGGTAACTGGAAATTTAATTCATTGTAAATATCTGCAGTGTATGCCTATTTTATTGCTCTTTTAATCCGATTATGATTTTGCTAAACTTTTGTGCAGTTGACCCTGTCTTCCCTCCAGTGCTTACAAAATCATGTGAAGAGGCTTCTAGCAAAAAACTCAGTTTGGTTTCAGGGAAGAACAGGGTCAGCAAAGGGGAGGAGTTAGTAAGGTGCTAGCTTTCTGTTTCCTGACTGTCCTTATCTCTGGGTGCTGTCTCACCTGCAGGAGGACGGGGGCTCCCAATGAATGCAGATGCTCCCCCCACTTCTGGTCCATGCCCCCAACCCTGCATCTGAAGAGTGGGAACCCCGTGTTCTGCTGCCAGAATGAACGAGGGTGACATCTAGTGGCGATATCATTAAACTACAGACAAGCGTTCCCTGGGTCCCAGAATCTGATTCACTGATTCATTCATTCATTCATTCATTCATTCAATAGATGCTGTTCTGAGACTTTAATCCTAGAAAGCTAAAACTCATGCAGATTTATTATTATTAAGCTCTTAAAATCTAGAAATTTATAAATGTTTCTGATAGAAACATCCAGTCCAGCACCTCATCCAAAATTTGAATCTCGGCTGCAGCATCACTGCTGGGCAGCCAACTGATCTCTCTGTGGACCCCTCCAGTGGCAGAAAACTCACCTGATCAGTTCATTCCCTTTTCACAGAATCATGTTGAAGCTGGGCAGGATCTAGAGGCCATTTGGTCGACACCCTCAGTGTACAGGTGGAAGAAGGGAGAACAGATGAGAATAAGCTTGGAGGACATTCAGGCAGTGAGTCAGTGGCTGAGTCAGACTAAACCTGAGTTCTCCTTTTGTGACCCCACAGGTTTTTCTCTAGCAAACACTTAGTAGACTTTTCCTTCCTTCTTTCCTCCCTTTCTCCCTCCTTTCCTTCATCCTGTTCTCCTTTCCTCTTTCTTCCTTTCCCCAACAAATAGCTTTCAACAACCCATTTTATTTACCCAGACACCATGCAGAGTAAATGCAAACCATCTTGAGGATTTGGGAGCAGACATTCTTGTGGGGAGCACAGTGGACAGGCAGTTACAGGATCCTGTAAAAATAAAGAGGACAGGCAGTGAGGAAAGTGGTCTAATCATTATGCTTATGGTTGACAGGGACAAAACAACAAAAAATGGCTTAAACAAGGAGAAAAGGCTGGCTCATAGCCTGGGGAGCCAAGATGGACAGTCCAGGAACTGAGACTATGTCAATAGGACGCTTTATATTTGGGTCTGCTTCCCTCTCTGTGTTGGTCACTTTCTCTCCCACTGAGGATGGCTGCCCACAGCAGTGTGTGTGTGCGTGTGTGTGTGTGTGTGTGTGTGTGTGATGGGTAACACCCCAGGAAGGCAGGGCCACAGATAGAGCAAGACACAGCTGGAGGAAGAGAGCTCATCTTTCCTAAATCTGCATTTCAAATCCCAAGAAAGGACCGGCAGAACTGACTGGCCTTCCATGTCCACCCAGAAACAAGACTGTGGAAGGTTTCTAGGTGGGTCTTGGTCACTGCCCATCTCTGCAGCCAGGAGGGATGGTCGCTGTGCCTGGCAACCCTACCAGAACACCCAGGTGGGACGGGGAAGGCAACTCACTGAAGGTGAAGATGTTGGGCAAATGCACAGACTGGGGCTGCCTTTGGAACTCAGAGAAAACTTCTAGGACCGAAGACGGTCGGACTCAGGATGGGAATAGTTTGTCTCAGCCAAGAGAAATAGGTGTGCGGGTGGAACAGCACACACCAGGGCCAGGAGTGTGGAGGGAACACTTGGAGCACTTGGGGGTGTGTAATGGGACTGGGGAGCACTTCCAGGGCTCAGGCTGAATGGGAACAGGGACTCTGTAGTCCGGTTTATGCCTTTGAGACTTTATTCAGGGGGTACTCTGGGGCCATAGGCAGTTTTTAATTACAAAAGCGATCTGTTCAGACTTTGATCTTATACAGATAATTGTGGCTGCGATAAGAATTGAGCAAATGCCTAGCAGCAAAGAAACCAGTCAAGAGGTAATAATCTGAAATGGAAAGGATGTGGGTGCACCAGGATGTTGCCTGAAATCAAAGTCCATGATATGCTCACTTTACTTTTCACACACTTCTGGGTCAGAGAACTCAGGATGCAAGGGGCTCAGGCCCTCTGGAGGTATTCCATCTCGTGGCCTCAGTTTCCTCCTGTGAAAGGAAGGAATTAGAATCAAGAATTTCAAAGACTCCTTTCTGTTCTAAAATTCTGTATCCCATACTGTATAATGAAAAACTAGGCAAGGATCCCTGAAAGGGATCCTATACCTGAAAAAAAGACGGAAGAGGACATGTGATTAGAAATCAGGCCTCTCTTCTGGTCTCTCTGAAAAACCACTGAAATACTGTTTCCGTACTATTACTTTCACATCAATTCCTTTGCATTAAAATCTGATTAAATATAATCAGTGTTTGAACTTAACTCTGTACTTCTCAAAGCACCTCCTCGTGCAGAAGCACCCGAACGTGTTTAATCTCTCATCGAGGAACTCCCTGTGAGTTGGGGCTGTAGATGCTCAGACCCTGGGCTCCCCTCCAGACCCCCATTACTCCTTAGCTGTTGCCATTTGCTGACAGGAAAACGGTTTCCAGCAGTTGGTCAATATTTGCCCAGCCCTGGAATATTCAACGCAGACGTGAACCCCCTGCCTAGGGAGCAGAGGGCACATGATTAATTTTGAATGAGTGAGGGGGGACACAGCCACCTTTTGGATCTGCATTTACTCATGAGCTTTGGCAACGCAAGACAAATTTCCGAGTTCCAAGTTCTTAGATTAAAGGTTGTCTTTTTAAATCAAAAGTAAGCAAATCCTCTGTAATATGCCTGACATATACTTATTACAATGTTCTTTAGAAACAATTTCCATTCTGATATGCCATTGCCTGGATGATTATTAAAGAGTTAAGAAAAATTGAGAGAAGGAGATCAAGATTAAATTTTTCAGAGATGTAACTACAAAATGAATGGGGCATTATAAGAACACTGCAAAAGCAATAGAGTTTAAACTATTAAACAGATACATGTCAATTGACGGATGCTGCAGAGTTTGTTTTCTTTTTAACACTCCCATCATCAGAATTATGAAGCTGGAGTCTTACAGACTGTGGTTTTAAAACATCTGTATGGAAAGGTTTTTATATGCTGTAGGGAAATGAATCCATTTGGAAGTAATGCACAATTATTATTTGTATTATTCTTATAATTTAAAAAACTACAATAAAATCAAAGTATAATATAATAAACAAAAATGAACCTTTCACCTTAAATGAGCTAATACAAGCATTTGCATTGGACTTTTAAATTTATTTGTACAGACGGATATAGGTGCACCAGATCCCTCCTTAGAACCAGTGTTAACCCCCCCTCCCCCTGGGACCCTCCCCGGCATATGGCATGTGTACAGCCTGTGTTCTCATACTTTTATCATATGTATGCTTTTACTCTGCACATACATTCTTCATTTGAATAACTTGCATATTTGAACACGGATAGTACGTTCTGGGCTTTGCTTTTTCTACCATTCTGATGAGGCACAGAACATAGGAGAACACCCAGGTGAGTTTAGCCACCCTCATACTGATGAATATTAATACTAAACAGTTTCCTGGGCCACTCTGACAAGTTGCCACAAACCAGGAAACTTAAAACAAGAATTTACTGTCTCACAGTCTGGAGGGCAGAAGGCTGACACCAAGATGCCCTCCTTCCCGAGGCTCCAGGGTGGGTCCTTCCTGCCTCTTCTGGCTCCCAGGGGTTCCAGGTGTGCCTGGGCTGTGGCCACATCACTCCATCTGCCTCTGTTGTCACATGTCCGTTCTATGTGGGGCTGTCCCCAAACGTCCTTTGCCTCCCTCTTATAAGGACACAAGTGACTGCCCTCAGGGTCCACCGTGATAATTCAGAATATCCTCCTTTTCTCAAAATCCTTACTTTGATCTCTTCCTTAGATGGTAATATCATCTTTTTCCATATAAAGTAGTGCTCACAGGCTCCAGGGAGTGAGTCTGTCTGGGGAGGAGGGTGCATTTCTCAGCCACCTCAGCGTGTTTCTTTCTTGGGACCTGACAATGATGCTGAGGGGACTGTTGCAGGTGGGACGTGTATATGAGTGTTCTTAGGGGGCTACCTGGAATCGTGACGCCGAGTCTGTGCCCTCCCACCCCCAGCGGTGTCAGAGGCCTGTTCCCCATGTTCCCACCCACATCCAGTTGACAAACTTGGAAGTGTTTCCCAATATCAGAGCTCAGATGACAAGTCATTTGAAAAGTGTTGTTTCCCCTTAGAGTCAGTCAGATGCAGTGGGGTTTCCTGTTTAGGGCTGGGTTGTTGGCATTTTTCTTATTGATTTGTGAAGAGTTCTTTACATATTTTGGGGATGAATCTGTTTTTTCTGTTATATATGATGAAACTTCTCTCAGGATATCACTGCTTTAAAACTTTGCTTAAGAGTATATTTTGGTCATGGAGAAGTTTTCAAATTTAACGAAGTCAATTTAATTCATTTTTCCCTTTGTATATCTATACCTTGCATCTCAAAGTATCCTTCCATATCACCTAATTTTGTCTTATAGTTTTATTTTTCCACATTTAGTTTAAAATCCACCTGGAATATATTTCTGTGTATAGTGTAGGGTAAAGATCTAATTTTATTTTATTTTTCCGCATGTGAGGCTTCTATGACTAGGTCTACCATTTTGTCATTGATTTCTAATGCTTCCTTTATTTATTAAGCTTTTTCATTTGATTGATTTCATTTGATTCTAGGTTTTCTTCTTCTTTGTTTCATCAACATATTTCTTGCTATGCACCAGCATCACACTGACTTCATTACTATGTATTTAAAATAAGTCTTGATAGTGGGAAAGGAAAAACTTCACTTTTTTTTTTTTTTTTTTTTTTTTTGCGGTATGTGGGCCTCTCGCTGTTGTGGCCTCTCCCGTGGTGGACCACAGGCTCCGGACGCACAGGCTCAGTAGTTGTGGCTCACCGGCCCAGCCGCTCTGTGGCATGTGGGATCTTCCCAGACCAGGGCACGAACCCATGTCCCCTGCATTGGCAGGTGGACTCTCAACCACTATACCACCAGGGAAGCCCCGCCCTTTTCTTTTAAATTCTTTTGATTATTCTTGTATCTTTCTTTTTATAATTGAATTTTAGAATCCATTTTTCAAATTTATGCTTAAATCCCTGTAGGGTTTTGTTTTTTCAACTGCATTAAACTGAAAGCCAGATTTAGGGGAAACTTGACTTTTCAGGCCTGTTGAGCTGTCCATGTCTGGGATGGAATATATTTTACTATATTTATTATTATCTTTTTTTTTTTTTAGTTCTTGAAAAATGCTGGATAGTATTCTTCGCAGTGGTGTTTTATACCTTCTATTAGGTTTATTTGATGCATTGTAGGTTTAGATCTTACTTTTTTATTACATTTCCTAAAACCCATTGCTGCTAATCTATAGGAAATCTACTGATTTTTGAATGTTTGTGTGGTGTCCAGACAACTTGCTGAAATCTTTAGTGAGTTCTACTAGTTGTCTATATATTTTATTGGGTCTCCTTGAAAACAGTCCCATCGTGTATACATTTTAATATCTCCAACCCCGGCTCCCCAATGTGGATCTACCTATCCCTACATAATAAATAGCCACAGGCTTAGAGGCTGAAAACCACACACATTTGTCTTTCCACAGTTCAGGAGTCAGGAGTCTGGGTGCATCTGGGCTGGCAGCACTGCTCACTGTCTTTTCAGTCTGCAGAGACCAGTCACTTCATGTCCCCACAAGCCCCGAGCTGGCCCTCCCATGGAGCACCCTCAACGGCACCTTGAATTGTGAGGGTGTCCTTGTGGGGGTGGTGAGGAGATCTCACATACAAAGCATATTTATTTTGGAGTTCCAATCTCCCTGTGTCGCTGGATACTTTCCTCTGTAGTGTATCAAGGAAGTTCTTGAATCTCAGCTCCATTCATTGTAGACGACCTTTGGGTCCAAGATTTGGCAGCCGATGGAGCAAAGTGTTGGAGCCGCTCCCAGGGACACAAGTTAACACCACAAACTCAGAATTTCTGCTTGGTGCACCCGTATCCATCAATTTGTTCAATTCTTGCATTATATTCCTTCTACCTGGATGCAACATCTGGAGATCAGTTTCCAATCCTATTCTATGGGTTTCTATGAATATAAATCATGAATCTGTTAATATAAATTAGCAAATCTTGCAATTCTTTGGGTGTGTAGGGTTCATCTTAAGGGGTCACACTTGGTGCTCACTCCTTGTACACCAGCTCATCTTCCTGAACCCTGTCCTGCTGCCCAGCAGTAACCCTGGGAACACTGAGAAGAGTGGACATGGGCCTTGAGGAAGATCTGTGTCCCCTACATGTCAAGGTCTCAGGAGAGGTCATAACGAGCTCTTTGGGCAAGAGGGGACTGACCTCCTCAGATAGGGGAAGAAGGGCTACCTCTAGTGTCAATGGAATTTTGGCAGAATTTGGGGGATTGAGGTTTACAGCCTCATTGGCTCCCACCTCAATGTCCCTACTCCAAGTTTCAGGGTCCCTGTCCCTCCCAGTCGATGTCCAAAATGTCATATGACACCTTCATAAGTTGTGCATTCAATTTGTGTTATAATTTTTCCATTTGCAGGATTAGAGTTTAGGCTTGGTTTGCAGAAGTTTTGACTTTAGAGTTACAAAGATGCATGTTTACTTCATTCGCAGAAACTTTCTGACTACTCACCTGGTCTTTATACCAGACATTGAAATCCATGGGCTGATGATTCTCTCCCTCCAAGCTCTCCAGCAGGTGTAAGAAGCTTCCAAGCCACCCCACGAGTCTTATCTCCCTCAAATTGTTCTGACAGAGCTGGGTCCACACCCAAGTGTCCAGTGGTGGCCCTGGGGCAGTGTTGGTTGTCAGGACACAGTCGAAAGACAAGATGGCACACAGGGCAGCAGGTAGAGGGGCTGGACATCCTCTGAGTTTTTTGCCTAAGTAGCAAATAGCTTTTCTTGGTAAGTCTGACAACCAGTTTTAAAAAATAGACTGTAAAAAAAGAGTTTGCCAGTAGGCTCTTGCAAACCAGTTCACTCTCAAATGTGTCCTTTTCTTTTGCGTTTCCCTCCATTTTCCTTGGAGCATTGTACAACCACTCAGCCAGACGAAGGTTCTGAAGTTAGCACAATGCTTAAAAATATCCTGCTTTCCTCAGGAAAGAAAGCTTAGCACCTCTTCTAAGGAACCATGTAGGAAGCTTAAAGGATATTTGCCAAGTTAAAAATGTACTGCACACTGGAATGTTTGATTGAGCTTTTCTGATTCATCTTCATTCCCATTCTAGGTGAAATGTTTTCCCAACTGTCCTGATAGAGGTAGTGCCTTGTATTCGCTTGACTACTGGGCAGCAGTGCTTACACAGCTAATATTCTCCTTGGCAATTATTCACCTAACGTCCCATACAGAGCAGGCTGCTGTATCTGAGACAGGAGGGGCAGAGGGCATCTCCTCACCTACCTGAGAACTTGTCAAGGCGATTCTCAGATCTTAAAGTATGTGTTTTTTAAAAAAATTTTAATAAAAAAGACTCCAACTCAAAGCCTCAATGGGGGTGGCAAGTAATGGAAATGGAGTGTGTGGAATTTGTAAATGGTAGCTCATTTCTGGAAACACCATGGGGTCCTCAGCTGTGGTTTTCCAATCCCTGCACAGACACGGGGCACATCACACCTCTGGGTGGAGCTTGGCCCGTAAAGTTATCACATCATCAACTGGCCTTTAATTATTAATTGTCACTTCCAGGGCTGTCTGTGGACTGAGTGCTGTATTTCATCTGAAAGTGGGACCCAGATTTGACAGGTAGGAGGGACTACAGAGAAAATAATCAGCACTGCCATGAATAATTGAGCTTTAATAATTTTTGCTGCATTTAGAAATCA
Source organism: Neophocaena asiaeorientalis asiaeorientalis (assembly GCF_003031525.2). NCBI lineage: Eukaryota > Metazoa > Chordata > Mammalia > Artiodactyla > Phocoenidae > Neophocaena > Neophocaena asiaeorientalis. The sequence goes on along the minus strand of NW_020175679.1, from coordinate 1,295,349 downwards.
TTTCCCACACTTGTTACGTGACCAAAGTGCCTGAAGCCAAAAAGTTGATTAGACTCATCTCATACTTGGTGAAACTCTGTGGCCTGAATGAGAGCGAGGTGCAGATTTTCCAGAAGAAAGCTTGTGGAAGAGGAGTCTGTAAGGAATGTCTGAGTGACGCTGCCTATCTGTGGCGTCACCCAGCAAGGAAGCTCTTCAGATACTGAGACTGACAGCAGGTTAAGGACAGAACCACTGTATTATCGTTGATTTTAATTAAAAAGGCAACATTTTAATTATAAAGACAATATTTATTCACTGTAAACAAATTTAAAAACTAAGTAAAAAAAGTATATAACAAGAAAGGTAAATACCTACTTTCTCTCCTGTTGTGGCCACCCTAGAGAAACAGAAGGGACCACCACTCAAAATTGGGTTTGGATGTCAAGATTGATTACACCACACAACCAAGAGGGCATGAAAAGGTTTGTCTGTTACAGAATGAGGCCTTCGGGAGAGAGCAGGGCAGAATCCCCAGATGGTGTGAAAATAGCTCAAGAGAGTAGAGCACAGGCTTTGCAGTGTGGTTGAAGGAGGGAGGCTGAGGGGTTCCCACACGTGGGCTGGGGCTTAGTGGTTTCAATCTCCCACTGGTGCTGAGGAGGCGGACACCCAGGCTGTTTTATCAGCTTGCCCAGATGTGGGGCAAAAGGAAAAAAACAGAGAGGTGGGGCTGAAAGCTGTCAGCAGTCAACCATCAAAAATGGGGTCATACTATTTATTCCATCTCTTTAGATCTCTCACTCCAGGTAAACCATTGTTTAGTTTTCTTAGTATGCATCCAGATATTTTCTACGTATGGATAAAAATATTCTCACGGGCCCAGCCGCTCCGTGGCATGTGGAATCTTCCCGGACCGGGGCACGAACCCGTGTCCCCTGCATCGGCAGGTGGACGCTCAACCACTGAGCCACCAGGGAAGCCCCCATCCATCCTCTTTTAATGCAAAAACGGCATCACATTACACATTCCTTTCTGAATTTGTTTTTCCACTTAACAATGAGTCTGGAAAGGACATTGTCCTGGTTCTCCTGATGGCTTCCTGGTGTCCCATGTCCCTGATGGTGGCCATTTGGGGTGTTTCTGTTTGCTCCCATCACAAACAATCCTTGTGCCCCATGCTGGTGGGATATTCTCTCAGAAGCGTGATCATTCGGCAGACACGTTATAAGTTTTGATGGGTAATGTCAAATTGCTTTCCCAAACTCTGTTCTGGAACACGCTGTGACCACAGGTTAAAAGAACTTCTTGTTCTATCAACTGCGTTGATTGGCGTGGGGAGGGGCACTGGAAACAATCTACCCACCTGAGTGTAAGAAAGTGTTACAGAATTAGTTTCCACCTTCCCACATACTTATCACCTTTTTATTTCTTATTACTCTGAACTGCCAGTTTTTCTGAAGCCAATCATTTATTTCTTATTAATTTGTAAGAAATCCTTGCTGGTTTTGCAAATATGGCTTCTGGTTTGTCACTTGACTGCTTATAGAATGTTTTGCTCAAGAAAACGTTTTCATTATTGTGAAATACAAGTGAGCAGTTTCATCTTTCAAGAAACCACTTGTTTTGTTATATTTAGAAAGTCCTCCTCTAAGGAAAGATTTGTTGTTTTCTTATTACTTATGAATTTGTTCTAATAGTTTTTAATTTGTATATACAAACTGATGCTCCAAGAAGAGTTTCTTTAGTTGTGAGGCATGAAATAGAATCCCTCGCTTTATCTAATTGCTGGCATCTTGTCTCAATACCATTTAGAAATTATTAATCTTTTACCTGGTGGTTTGAAACGTTACCTCTGTCCTACTAAGCATTCTGAGTTTTGTTTCACTTCTGGCGTTTATATGTTTTGTTTGATTTCTACGCTGATTTCTCCCCCATTTTATGGTTTTATGTATCATGCTTAAGAACATATTTCAATGTCAAATAAGGCAGCTTCTCTGAATTAGTCTTTATTCAAAACTTTCTTGACTATTTAAAAATGTTTATATTTCTGAAAGATCTTTATGTCATTTTATACAGACCATCTCTCTACCAGAAAACTTTGAAGATTCTGTTGTTATTCAAACTGGAAATGCATTAAAAATATAGAGTAATTTGGGTAGAAATGATATCTTTATCTAGTTGTCCTTTTAGCTAAGAACATGGTTTGTTGCCATTTATTCAACATTCTTTTACGTCTTTACATAATGTTTTAATGTTTTTAAAATATAAGTCCTGCCTTTTTCTTAAATTTATAGTTATTTTAATAATTCTTTTATTGTAAACTGAGTTGTTTCTTCCTTTGTATTTCTAATTGGTCCTTGGTTTTTAAATAGGAAAAGTACTGCTTTTTTATTTTAAATGTTTTTATATTTTGATACTATTAAATTTCTAGATGAAATTTAATTAATAATTATATAGTTATAATTTAATATAAATATATAAATAATAATTATAATTTAATAATTTACTTTAACATTTCCAGATTTTATTTAATTACATAATTACACAATCTACAGAGTAATAATTTTTTCCTTTTCCTGACGTTGCCATTCTCAGCATGTGACCAGGGCAAGCCTTCCTCTGTGCTGAGACTGCATCCTTGTCTTTAACATGGGAACAGTGTCTGCCTAAAGCATACTCGAGGTGGGAGTCTTGGCTCAGCTAAGAGAGCTGCGTGGACACTCAGCCTCCCTGGGAGAGAAGACCTGGTGCTCCTGGACATCCACACCTTCCAGAAGCTCAGGCCGCTTCCTAGGAAGAGATGTGGCTCTGCATCCAGCATCAGGACCAGGACGTGGTGGGGGGCAGTGAGGAGACACCTGCTGTGCTGGGGCTTGACACACACATCTGTTTCTATGGGGGATTCGAGGTGGGGCGAGCCAGGTGGCACAAGGAGTATCCCCTGAGGAAGGGGGCGAGTTAAGGGTCCCCTTTTCCTTTAGGGGGCATAAGGGTGTGGCCTCTTGTGGGGGCCACGTTCATATTTATTGAAGAGAAGTGATGAAGAAGCAGCTGGTTGAATATTCGGGCATATGAATTCATAGCAGACCCAGGGAAACAACCGACCTCACTCAACGCGGCTGGGGCAGCTCTGGGCAGCGTCCTGTGGGCTGGTCATCGCCCCGTCCTCCATCACAGGGAAGACCAACTGATCACTGTCCTCCTGGGGAGGATCCCAACAGGGCACATTTCTGTCCCCCCGACTGCTGCCCCTCACGTGTGGATGGGGAGGTGGTGCGCTCAGGCCTGATGGAGGCTCCGGAATAGCCCCTGGAGCTGGAGCTTGGTTACATGAGCCGGCATTACAGGTGGGTGCTGGGTTGCTCGCAGCCTTGTTTTTAAAACCACAGGCAGTTCAAGGATGAGATTCCCATCCTCTTCCCCACTGCTCTGACCTTTGCTTCCCACCCAGCCCAGTCTGTGTACTCCGTCCGGGGGACAGCGTGACAGGACGAGTGTCGTCTTTAGGGCTGCTGCCCCGTGCGGCCCCTCGCACTGCTCAGCACCTGTAGCCCACCCATCGGCAAGCCTCAGCCCCTGGTCCAGCCACAGCGGCCTTTCCACAGCCCCCGACACCCAGCCTATCTCTCACCCGGGCACGCCTGTATTTAACACTTAGATCTCAGTTCTCTTCAGTTAAAGCCCTCCAGTCGATGTCCGTTGCAAGCAGAAAGGATTCCTGGGCCCACCCCTAGATGGCACAGCCCCCCTGTCTGCCCGGCATGCAGCTCCGGCCTCACCTGGTGCCTCATGCATCCTCACCTGGCCCTCCAGCGCGCACACCTGCCCTCCCTGCCTGTGGTGCTCCTGCCGGGGACCCTCCCGCCCGCACTCTCCCACTGGCCTCTGCTCGCCTGCCCGTCAGAAGCTGTAAGTAAGCCCTGGAGAGCATCTCCCCCGTGGGTCCAGGGCCCAGCACATAGCGGATGACTCAGTATTTGGTGGCTGAGAGCTCAGATGTGCATCGCCCAAAACTTTAGTTTCCTTCCACCCTCCCTTTCTGGTGTGATTTCAGTGCCATCTTCAGTGACTGGCTTTTCCAAAGTTCTGGACTCTTCTTTACAGAGGGTCCTGATTACACACAGGTTTCTGCTGAGTTTATTTGGTGTTCCATGCTCCCGCCTTCTGCCATCAAATCCACAGGAGACTATGCAAGAACTTAAGTTCTCGGTGCTTTGTAAAACCCAGGGCATCACAGAAGAAACACCTCATTCTGGTATCAGTCCAGGGCAGCTGATCCATCCAGATCAGAGATTAAGGCTGGGCCAGAGATAAGCCCATTCAGGCTTGAGCCTGGAATTATAGCAGCATCCCACAGAGCCCGTGACACAGCACGAGGGGACCAGATGGCATGCCTTTAACAAGTAGGCGCAGTGGCTGGATGCTGTCTCACTCACATAGAACAGAACACTTCATCATGACGTTTTTCCCCCTGAATCATCCCATGTAAAGGTTTTTTATTTCCCCCTGATTAATTAAAAAGTTAATGAGCTTGATTAAGTACCCACTATTTTTTGGTAAAGATTAAAAAGAGCATAAATACTTCTTTCTACTTCCAATATACAAGTAAAGATTCTGTAACCCACTTTCTGCTTCTGTCATTAAATGTGTCCATAGACTTATTTTATAATTTTGTAATTTATACTCTTTGTGGACTTGCTGCTCCCTGGTCTATAATTTTTTCACGAAAGTATACTGGACGATAATATCATGCCATACAAAATATTACATGCCAGTAAAGATGAAAATGTCAGAGTCAATTTATTTAATTTCTTCAAAGCGTGGTTGATGTGGGATGGAGAGAGAGCTGGTAGTGTTGCATTTCTCTTGCATGTGTGCACATGAATGTGTGTGAGTGCACGCATGTGTGTGTGTGCGTGTGCATGTACAGATGCATCCACGTGCGTGTGTGTGTGCCTGTGTGTGTAGCAAGGCTGAGATCTGGAGCTGGAAGAGCCTAGCCTGTGACTTGGGCTGGTGGCTCCAGACCTGTGCATGGGTTAGAACACCGAGGGCTGTTCCAGGCAGATTCCTGGCATGCCCCGCCCTCCTGAGGTTTTGATGGAGCAGGGTCTGGGTGGGACCCCAAGCATATGCATTTCTAATAACTTCCCAGATGACTCTGCTGCTGCCGGCTGGGGTCCCCTTAGAAAACCCTGGACCACATCCTATATAGTTTTGATCTGTGACGTTAGACGGAGCAGCCCCCCGTCCCTCTCCCGCACTCACCTCAGGCTCTGGCGTGAGAATCACCAGAGTCGATTGTTGGGTGAGATATTATGAGCATAAAGTACTGCATGGAGCTTTCTGTCCTGGGGATGGCTTGCTTAAAGGACTCACTGCAGTTGGATGAACTCACCTTATCATTCTTCTCCTGGACCTTTGGGGGGAAACATATGTTGACCCCAAAACAGGTGCTGCATCCCCTCCCCTTGTGCCCAGTGGTTTTTACTCAGTAGATGCTCAATAAATATCACCCACCTCCACTTCTGTGGAGTCTTGTGATTCTAACAGCTCACCTGCAGGATGGTGACTGAGCAGAATGGCCTAACGCGACCCTCCTTTGGGCCCCCTTGGTGCCGTCAGACACAGTAGCGTGTTCAGCTGGGTAGCCTGGGGTGGGGCAGCCCTCATGGGCAAGGCTGACCTCTGGCTGATGGGAGATGATGCAGATCCTACAACCAAGCTCGTTAGAAGTCCCATCTTAAATGCATGGGGGAGGTAGGGGTTTATATAGAAATAGCTAATTCTGCAGTCGGCAGGCAGACCCTAGGATGACCCCGTGACCCCTGCCTCCTCGTGTTGGTGCCCTTGTGTGACCCTTGGCCCTTGAGTCTGGTGGGCCCTGTGATTTGCTTCCATACCCATAGACTGGCGAAGGGGATAGGAGGTCCCTCTGGGGATTATGTTCCTTTACAGGAGGCTCCATCTGCACAGACTGGAGGGAGACTTTCCTTGCAGGCATGATGAAGCGTTGGGGTGACCTCACATGGGGAGGTGCTGGGGGGGGAGGTCCCTAGGACCTGAGGACAGCCCCCAGCCCAGGCCAGCAAAACTGGGGCCCTCAGTCAGACAGCCACAGGGAAATGAATTCTGTCAGCATCTAAAGGGACCTTGGAAGAGAGGTCTTCCCCAATCCATCCTCCAGATGAAAACGCAGCCCAGTGATGCTGGATCACTGCCTGGTGAGGCCTGAGCTGAGGGCCCAGCTAATCCAGACTTCCGACCCACAGAACCAGGGGATGACAAATGCATCTTGTTTTAAGCTGCTATGCTTGTGGTCATTTATGCAGCAGTTAAAAAAGAGTACAATTATGGATGCTTAGCACTTCACAATTTATGAGCACGCGGGGGTGGTGGTAAATGTGAGTGACGCGGGCAGTGCTTCAGTGCTTTAAAGTCACTTCCATCCTCTCTGTTATCCAACCCATCCCTGTCCTGAGCAGGTTGGGGTTGAGTTAGCAGCTGGTGGACAGTGGACGGGCCCAGGGGAGGAGGCTTCGTGTGGGCTTCCCCTGTTGGAACCCAGTGTGGCCTGTCTACCCTCATTCTGGGGAGAAAGGAGGAAGATTAATGTAATTACCTAATGACTCAGCATTTGTTGAAAGGCTGTTACACTTACTTCTGAGGTAGGAAGTTCAACGTGCTTTGCTTTGGGCTGGACCAACAGGTCTGAACATGGACGGCTGCCCTTGGGGTCCACGCAGTGAGGATGTGAGTTCACCCCGAAGTCTCCTTCCCAGGATGAGACAAACTGCTCCACACCAGGTTGGGATCAGTGCAGACATGGAAGTGGCTTCCCAGACAAAGTGGCTCACTTTCCAGACACAAGGTCCAGACAGTGGGGACGTGGGTGGGACTGGACCTGGAGCCCCGCCCAGGGGCTCAGGGAAGAGGAGGTTATTCTGAAGTGGTCATAGATGTGGCAGAGGACCTGGTCCCATCACTTGGGGCCGCTGGGAAAGTGAGTCATGGGGAGTGGGGGTGGGGTGTCAGGACTCAGCCCACAGGGTCTTTCTGGAGTGACTGGTCTGCCCATGTTCTGGGGCAGGATAGGGCCACGCTGCTTTTGTGCCATTTTTTCCAAGAAGATAAACTAACAAAATTAATAAGTAACAAACCCAGCTGTACTTCCTTTCGGCTCAAGAGAAGAGGAGGGAGACACGTTTGTGACCGTGTTAGGGTGGCATTTACTGATTTCCAGCACACAGCACATTCTGGAGAAAACAGCGGATATTCAAGCCAAACTCCTGTTTTTCCTTCTTTACAGATGTGCTGTGCCTTTCCTCCCTTCATTCTGGGCAAACTGAGACGAGGCATGTGTTTGCCTGTCACATGCGGATGGTTTTTAGTAAGAAATCACCCTCCCCGGCTCACCTGCTGTTTCCCGCCCTCACAAAGGGCCAGGGCTCCCGTGGTTGGACCTGTGGGCTGGGATCTTCTTACGAGATGAAAGGCGAAGCAAACGGAACCAGCGTCCGGGTGGGCTCTCCGCCCCCCAGCCCCCCCCACCCCGAGCCAGCTCTCACGGGCCCTCCCCTGTCCTTCGCAGTGATGCCCTTGTTACCTTCTCTACCTGCAGAGTCCTGCCCATCCTTTCTCCCTCTCCACCCCCATCCCCACCTGACCCTTCCAACGGCAGTCCATGGAAATGTTCACCATGCCGTGCTTCTCGTGGACACACGGCCGGGAATTATGACGTTTCTGCACTCAGTCTCTGGCCTGCACGGCCCCTCCCAGCCAGCAAGAGGCTGATGAAAACTGTCTGTTCCACTTCCACTTCCCTCTCTCACTTTCTTCTGTACGAGGAACAATTTATGTTCTTTCTTTGCAGGAAAAAAAAAATCCTGTTTGAAATATGTAAGAAGCAAGTTAGCAGGTAATAAAAATAGGCAGAAAAGTCACTCTTCCTTGTCTTTTTTGCGTGTGCTTGTCCCAGCAAAGTATTGAAAAAAATCTGTGCCCTAAACTCTCTTCAACTTCAAATGCGTGTAGTATGGGGAAACTTTTATTTAAGGTTTCTAGAAAGTGTCCCCATTTCTGGAAAGCACAGGTGGCCCAGGACTGGCTGCCAGGACCCGGCCCTGGATTCACCTTCCCACCGGCCGCCCGCCTGCCCGCCAGGACCAGCATCCATTTTTCTACTGCTGCCACTCACGCCTGTGTGACTCTATCAAATAACCATTTGTCTTGAGGTCTTGTCTGAAATAATTTGAACTGCCAAATACTGAAATGAATAGGTTTTGTTAACACAAAAGGCTAAGGGACTGGTTGGAAATTTTAAAGAGCTCCCCGGCCCTGAGTCTTAACGGATCATATTGTTTGGCTCCCAGGCATTCTTTTGTCAGCATCCCTCGGCCTCCGTGGGTGTGGGATGATGGATGGTCCGGCTGCTGGAGGAGAGAGAGGCACGCGGGCGGGGCTGGGAATTGGCTAAGTACTCCTGGGCACTTCAACCTCCTCGTGGCACACAGCGAGCCGGCCGCCATGATTTATAAACTGGGGTGGTGATGGATGATCTCTGGAGGGACGCAGCAGGCTGAGGCCTCGCCGACCGGAGCACTCAGACACGACGGCCACTCACGGCAGAGTCACGGCCCGCTCACACTCATTGGCCCCAGAGGACCCCCGTTTTGGACACGGGTCCCCAGGCCGAGGCTCCCGGTCCGTGGTGAGGGAGGGTGCCGTCTCCTGCAGGACCTGGGTAGCTGTGGATGGGGCCAGACGGGAGGAGCTCTTGCCGGGCCTGGATCTGGGCAGCCTGCCCAGGCTTTGTTCCTGCTTCGTGACCCCTCGAGCCCTCTGAGGACCCTAGTCTGCTGCTGAGGGCACCTGGCTGAGCTCCTCCCCCGGACCCCTGGCCGCCTAACTTTGTTCCCCTCAGGTCCTTCCTTCTGAGCTGAAGGTGAAGTCACAAGCGTGGGGTCACCGAGACCCACCAGCCACGCCAGGAGGGACTGGACACAACCCCTCTGGGCCTCCATCCAGGCGCCCCTGCCCCGGGCCCTCTCCTGCTCCAGGGATGGGAAGGGCAGACAGAGGCCGGGACTCCTGCAGTGACCAGAGCCCGACCTGGGGGATGCTCTCTGCCTGGAGGTTTCAGTATTTGTCAAAATAACGATTAAGCTGGAGTCAGCCCTGCTGCCGACTCGTAGATAAACGTGGGTGCCGGGGCTCTGTGGCTGTAGGTGAGCAGTGAGCGGATCAATAGTGGAAAACGACTCCCGAGAAGAAAAGAGCTTTCGCGTCTCCCCAGAGGGAGATTCCAAAATCACTTCGATCTGTTCTGAACTCCGGGGAAGACTTCAGTGTGGCTAAAGGAGGAAAGAGCGGGGAGAAATCTCAGAGGCAGACTTTGTGTGCGTCAGTTACAATGAACTGAGCCGTTTGCTCTGAGACATGTAATATCTTCCTCAAATGCCTTTTGCAAGGCAAGGGAGTGCAACTAATGAATTATCCCGTGGCTCGGGATATCTGTGGATAATTAACGTCACTCCCTTTTAGGCATCACTGTGGCCGCTGCCTTTTGCAAAAGGCAAACTCGAAACAGGGAGACCACTTGGTGAAGGGAGAGGTTTGAAGGGTGAGCTAAAAACTTCGTTCCAGAATACTGCAGGAGGAAACATACTGGTGGAGACCTCAGGAAAAATATTATTTATGCAAATAGATTTCTGTACAGAGGATAAAAGTAGCAATGGGTGGGCAGGAAGATCTGTCTCTACTTATGATGATGTTTCTTTTTCCTGAAGAAATGAATTTTCATTTTCTGTGGCTGGTTTTTGAAGTCAACAGAAGAGACTGTCAGTTCAGAATAGTGTTGAATTTGTGGCTCAAAAAGCCTGTGATGATCTTACTTTACTTCTACTACAAAGAATTTCATCCCGCTGGCCCAGGATCCTGCAGGAAGGACTGAAAAGGGGTCTTCCAGTGGCTTTCTCTAGGAGTTGGGGTGTTTCTTCTTTCCTTGGGCTTTGAACATGTGTCCTCTCTATTTTCTTTGTTTTTCCCCCCAAATCTTTAAAGCATGTATTAACTTTATTACAGAAAATTTGATTTAAATAGTCGATGAATTTCACCTTGTTCCTTTTGAAGGAACAGGGGCTGGAAGATAAAAATGACAGCATGCAGCTGCATTCGGCTCTGCTCTTCAGAAGCCTCCCCAGTTCTCGAAAGAATTCAAAGTGTCACTGACCGCACAAGCCATGTTAACAATAAGCTCATGCCAAGGCGCTCATTCACCTTCTTTCCACTTCCAGGAACAACGGGAAGGGTATGGAGTTTGGAGTCTAAATGATGTGGTCGGGCTCTTTTTGCTGCATCCTCATTGTATCAATTCGAGTAAGGGACCCGGTCTTTCTGGGATAACAAGTAGATAACGAAGATTTCTGTAGCTCATGGCATAACCCAAGCGCCACTCTAAGCCCTATTGCACATCATACTTTGTTAATTCTCATGACAACCCCAGGAGAGAGGTACTATTCTTATGGAAGAGGAGACAGGCACAGAGATGGCAAGCGGCTTGCTCAGGGTTGCACAGCTATCAGGAGGCAAAGCCTGGTACCCCGACACCATACATGAGCTAATCTAGATCAGCTTCGAGGGTTATTATAAGAATTAAGAAAACTATGATATGACTCCTTTCCTTTCAGCCAATCAGGTGGTCCAAATAGCCTAAGTTAAATTCTACAACAGGTGATCCCAAAGTCTGCCAAGCAATAGTCATTTGCAGTGGTAATGCTTATCTCACTGAAGCCTAATCATGTACCATCTTGGATTCACTTCTCTGTGAATTGTGGTCCTTCAAACAGCTGAACACTCCAGTGCTTCTGATGAGCAAGTGATATAACCTCCTGCATTTCTTTAACCCGTGATGCTGTAACGCTTTCTAAGGAGCAGTAGACTGAGCTGTAATGACAGTCAGTTGGTGCTGCCAGCTCAGCTCGGCTTTCCACAGGCAAGTTAAATTAAAAAACAAAACCTCAACCAAAAAGCAAAACCAGAAAAAGAAAACAACCGCCCCCCCAAACCACGTTGGATTTATGAACAGCCCATAGGAAAAACCTGAATTTTCATCATCATTCATAAATCATCCACGTCTGAAACTCTTTCTTTTAGTGTGTTTGCAACTACCAAATTGTAGACCCATTTGCTGGACCTAATGGGAAAAAGAAGACCAACTTGTCAACGTGTGGAGAACAGAGTGTACTTATAACAAAAGTGTTGTACAAAGTAAAGTGGTTCTCGGGTAATTGACCTTTGGGGTGGGATGATCTGGGGAGAGGAAGGAACATTTATTTAGATCCCACATTTCCACGTCTGCAGCAGGCACTCTGCGCCTGCAGAAACTGCTGAAGCATCCCTGAAAAGTTTATTTTGCTATGGGTTGTTTCATCTTCAACCAGTTGTAGTATTGATTTCTCACAGTGGATTAATTATCAGAGGCAGTTTCAGACTTCCCTGAGCTGGACGGAAGGAAAAATGATGTTTTCATTTCAGTGAAGCCTGTTGGCAATTGTGCTTGTGTTTCTCTGGAGCCCTGGCTTTGACAAATGGCAGAGAAGGCCCGTAAACAGGGTTATTCATCTCCTCTGTGCTCGCGGAGTCTTGGCACAATCTGGGGACTCGGTAAAAGGGGCTTCCCGTGGTCCTCTGCCCCTATTTGTAGGAGGAGTGTTCAGCCCCAGAGAGAAAGGAAGAGAAATCATGGAATTGCACAGATGTGGAAGTCAGGGTTATTTACAGCACAGCCGTGGCCTGACAGAGGGAGATTTAGATAGTTCTTCAAGACAGAGGGCTCTGACATGGGCTCCAGGAGACTCTTCTCCACGGGACCTGGATTCAAAGCTACCTCCAAGCACCAGGACTGTGAAAAGCTCTCTGAGAATCACTTCTGTAGACTCCAAGGATCTAGATGATACAGATGAACAGAACACTTAAACCCAGACTCCGTCTCGGCAATTTTTCATGTGAATTCTCTGAGCTACACCTTATACTTGAATGTTAGCGTTAGCCTTTCAAGGTGTTGAGGCATTTCTCATCTTCTGGAACACCTCTGAGTGGTGGAGAGTTATGAATTTCTGCAGTGTTTCAACCATTAAACATCTGGTTGGAGCAGGAGTGCAGGGAGAAGGCTGAGTTTCAGGGAAGTGGCAGGATTTTCCTGGGGCTTGGTGGGGGCTGGGACACATTTTCTGGGATGGCGTCATCCTACAGAGAATTTAAATAGAACGTCCAGGCGTCCTTTTCTTTTCTTATAAACTTTATTTTTTTCTTTAAAAATGTAATAAGATAACTATAAAATGTCAGCATGTCGTCAAATAGAAATCAGATAAAAGACGGAAATACATATAATGTGCGTGTATCCTGCCACCTAGATGTAATCATGTTAATAATTATATGTCCTCTATATCTTTGCAGATATACGATAGCAAGAAGTAGCACTTTTTACATTGCTTTGTGATCTTTTCTCCACTAGAAAAAAAATACACTGAATTTATTCCCTATACTTTTCTATAACAGCATTTCTCAGGGCTGTGAAGTGTGCTTAGACGCCATTGTTTTATTTTTTCCTTCGACCTCTTTTCTAAGTTGATACACTTAAGAGTGTCTCCTATTTTTCACTTCAAACCCCTGCACTGAATATTTCTGGAGCTGTGCTTTGAGCTCGTGTCTGTCTGGGCGCAGCCCCAAGCGGGGTTGTTTGTCAGAGCTCAGCGTCCCTCCATCCAGCGAAGGGGAGCCCAAGTCCCCCAGGACAGCCTGGAACCCTCTGGTCTGGACGAGCCGGTGACGCACACACTCTGGTCTCTGTGATGATGTATTTTCCAGAGTCGTGTGGGGTATGGATGGGCATTTGTCCAAAAGAAATGCCTGTTAGGATTTTCTTAACATTTTGTTGTGGACTGACTTTCATTATACCCTTGCCTGGTGTTTGCTGCAGGTTACCCCTTGTGTTTAAGAGACGTCTCAGCCCTTTCCTGCCGTGTGTAACGAAACTGCTTCTGCACCCTTGCCTTTCACTTTATCGACTGTGTCTTTCTGTGTGCTCAGCATTTCATTTTTAGTTTGTGAAACCCGTCAGATCAGTTTTCCAACAGTGTCTGCCTTTGACATGCTTAGAAATAGCTCCCCTATTCTAAGTTCATGTAAATCTTCAGGTGTATTTTTTCTAGCATTTTATACCCTTATTGGTCGCATTTAAAACTCTAAATTATCTGGAAAGAACATTGATAGATGTTGTGTGAGGCACGTGGGGACCGATCAGATTCCTGCGTGGGGTGGTCACTGATCCCTGGGGAGGCTCGGGGTCCATCCTCCTGCTGTCCTGGCGCTGGAAACTCGACGACTGAATCATGGTGACTTAACCGCATTCAGTGTCCCAAGAGCCCTCATTATATGCTTCTCAAAGTTTATCCTTTTTGAATCAATTCGCCAGATTATCTAAAAGCGCCTTTCACGCTGCTGACGGCTCCTGATTATTTTATTTACTTTCAGGATCCTTCTACGACAATCTCATTATTGTTAACGTTACTTTATTTGTTATTAACTTACTTAGCATAATGGTTTCCATTTCTAGATTAATTTGGGAGGCAAGAGACTTTGGGCGGACTGTTTGCTCTGGGCCTTCTCTTGTCCTTGCGGGCGGCCTCTCTGGGTCACTGGTGGCACTTTCTCCAACTAAGTCGCAGAAATCCAGCAAAGCGGGGACACTGCAGGGACCGGCTGGCACTCTGCCTAGGAATCTGCGTTCCAGACCCTCCTCTGGGTGGTTGGAAGGCAGGTGTTTGATGGACGGCCTTCGGGAGGACCCCAGTGTTTGTCTGTTTGCATTGTGTGGGGAGGTGGCAGTTCCTCCTCTGCCTTACAGAGCAGCACAGAGCACGACCACCCCGGGGTGCATGGCCCTCTCCTCAGGGACTCCTGCCCCGGCACGTGGCCTCCTGACTCTCCGAGGCGGGGATGGCCTGCAGCCTTGTTCTACCTCTGCGAGGTTGGCCAGGACAGCCGCTCTCTCCCCGGCCGCACCTCAGGCTGGGCCACCTCCTTCTGGACCCCACGGGGCCTGGCAGTAAAGGAGGGATGGTGAGCAGAGGCAGGGCTGCCAGCCGGGCAGTGATGCTCCCACTGTCTTGAAGGCTGTTTACCCAGATTGCTGGGCCCCACCTCCCGGAGCTTAGATTTACCGAGTCTGCCGGAATTTGCACTTCAACAGGTTTCCAGGTGACACAGCTGCTGGTGCTGGTCTGGGGACTGCCTTACAGGGAACGGGTCTCTCTCGTCTCCCTCTGTTGTTAATCATATTTAAGATACTGGGTAATTGTTCTTGAATTTTCCTTCTACTATTTAAAAACAGTGAAGCAGATAATAGAAATATTCTTTTAAATTCCTTCAGGGAGAACATTTTTGTCTGTTAATCAATTTTCTTAATTATTTAAACTGATTATTACCATCTACTTCCTTCCTGACTGATTTTCTTGGAAGGTAAATCCGCACCGGTGCTACTGTGACTTGGCGAGTTGCCATGGATCCCAAGAAACAGAAAGAAAGACATCACCAAACCGTACAGGCGACGGACGTGAACCAGTGGGGTACTCTCTCCACCGCCCTTTGTTCCCTGGAGCCAGTAGGTGAGCTGGGCAGAGAATTAAAGAATCATGGAAGCAGGGCTCTGACTTGCATGCGGGAGGGGCTGGTTCCCCCCAAACACATCGAAGTGGCTGTGGCGTCCCTGAGACATTTTAAATGTACGCTGAGTACGCAGATGGATTCTGGATAAAAAAGTGAGTCAGACATCAAAGGTCAATTTATCATTTGATCACTTGCTGGGAAAATGCCTGGTTTATTTGTAAGTCAGTTATTTGTCATTTTCCTTAATCATAATTAGTGTGATCTGTAATGCATACAGCATATGATTTATTTAAAGGTAAATTCATTTCAGATAACTGAATCTGAGTGTGAATGAAATACAGGCCCTGAGTGAATGATTTAAATGCTCGCGTGCAGGAGGCTTGTATAGATATGGGTTAACCTCCACCAGCAGCCTGCAGAAGAATGGGCTGGAAAATACCAGTATCTCTCACGCAGTTTAAGCATGTGGCGGGCAAGAGATCCTTCTCCTATGAACTCTGAAGTGTGAACTCAGGGCTGCTGGGGCCTAGCAAGGAGCAGCCGTGCAGGTCCTGGGCCCCAACCCCCCTTTCCCGTCTCTCCTGCTGGCTGGACGGCAGCCTCTCTGTTTGGATTTGTGGCCCCAAGGCTGTCTTTGCTCAGCCAGCCCCCAGCCCCAGCCCACGTGTCCCCTCAGAGTCCCGTGCCCAGCAGTGACCTCTGGTGGGCTTTCTGTGCGGGGAGGTGGGGGAGTCCCTGCAGGCATCTGTCCACGCCGCCCAGGTGCTGAGGGTCCTCACCCTGTCCCATAGCCGCCGGCCTGGGGTCGGGCCGGGGTCAGGCCCAGGAGCCCCCGGAAGCATCCGTGGAGGGACTGGGCCTGCCCCTCCCGCTGCCCCATCAGCCACCGCAGCTCGTGAGGTTGGCAGTTACCCCTCCATTCTTCAGGGTCCCGGACTATCGGCAGGTTCCTAAATTCCGTATTGCAATGCAGAGTCCACTGGAGCGAGGACCCCACCGGCCTCCTGACTACGACGGTCGGTGGGGCTGGTGGGTTGGCTGTGGAGTCCCTGAGTGCGGGAAGGGCCAGGGTTCGGGCCTGACAGGCAGGTCTGCAAGTCTGGACACGACCGACCGGGGCCAGCCGCCTGCGTAAGGATGACCGCACGGTGTTTCCCCGCATAAGATGCCCGAGAGCAGGTGCTGCTGAACAGGGAGCCCTGGGGCGTGTGTGCCCCGCTGAGCCCAGCTGGTTCAGCTCCCCTGCCGGGCCCGACGCTGAGGACAGCTTAGTTACCACGGGCCAGGCAGAGGAGTAGATTCACAGGCAGGCCTCACTGCAGGGCCACTTCAAACAGCCTCCATGGTGTCCCCAAAGGCAGCGGGTTCAGAACTGAGCCAGGGAGGGGCCCACAGGGGAGGCTGTGAGCTGGGCCTGGAGGGCGGGGCCCTTCCTCAGCCACGCCCACCGGGCCTTCCACCGTCAGTGTGGAGTCGCAGAGCCACTGAACACTCTTGGCCGTCTGTTACTTGTGGACGTGGGTCAAGCACCTGCAGGGGATGGATGTCCCCTCTGAGGTGCGTCAGTCCACTTCTGTCCCCCACGTCCCTTCTTGCTGACGGGCGCTCACCAAGAGCCTCCTGTGCCCGATGGGCGAATGGTCTCATGGCATCAGCCTCCCAGGGCCCCGTGCCAGCAAACCCGATTGCACGGGCCGGGCGTGACGGCCGCGAGCAGACTCGGGGGAGTGCAGGGCCACATCTCCACACACGAGCTGGAGGCTCGGTCAGAGCAAAGCAAAGCGACCGCGTTATCACAGGCGACAAGCACACACATCCACGCATATCATGCGCCTGCTTATAGAATGCAGGGGAGCGTAAGGGGATAAAGCGAGGGCTGCAGAGCCACGGGGCGTGCCTGCGAGGGTCACACAACACAAGCCAGTGGACGGAAGGCTCCTGCAGCTTCCAGAGGCCTATCGTGACGGGGACTTCACGGGGCGGTCCTGTGGCCAGAGACGCTGAGGGAAGCTGGCATGTGGACCTGGAGGTTTTATTTTACAAACTCAATCCAAACGAATAGGATGACATTTCCTGAGAGCTTTGTAAAGCTGGGTGGGAGGGACCCGCACAGGCTGGAGGACACCCCAGCTACAGGCACCTCTGTTCCCTCTGGCCAGGATGCCAGGCGAGGTGCGGGTCAGAGTCAGGAGCTGCGCCGTCCCAGCTGTATTAATAGCCATCTCTCACTTCAGTTCAATAACACTGTTTTAATAGTCACTTGTGAATTCCCCGCTTTGTTGCCAATTATAGGATACAAATCATTTGTTTATGGCGGTCATTTAAGGCTTAGGGATGCTCTGCCCTGGAATCGGGCCTCTGGGTGCACTTTAATTGCTGTTTTCTCGGGCTAACCAGTCGGCCCAGAGCAGAGACCCTGGAGTAATTTAAGGCCTATCTTCCCGAGCGTTGTTTGCGTCTCTGTAAACCAGCCTGCCCATGAGATGACTGACAATGTGTTTGGTTTCCTCTGAAGCCCGCTGCTCCCAGTGCCTCCTGCTGAGACGGGTCAGCCCTGCAGCTTGCTGTGCACTTGGGGGGCAGAGCACCCCCTCTCACCTGTCGGCTGCAGGGCTGCCCAGTCCGCCTCCCTGCTCTTGGCTGCGACGCACAGGAGAAGAGGGGAGGCCACTCCCTCTGAGCCTTGCCATGAAGCCTGGCACCTGGATAAGGCGTGTCCCTGACAAAGGGAATGCTCACTCAGGTTCCACTCAGCTCTGAGCCTGGACGGGAAGTGTCTGGAGCTGGGGCCCCTCCCTCCTGGAGGTGAACAGGCGAGGAAAGGGACTTCACACCAACATCTACAAGTGTAAACGCATGAGTCCCTTACTGTAGGAGGTCCAAGGAGATTTCCCTACCCCCTACCCTCATTCCATTCAAATAGACTTCTATGTAAATAGTATTCCAAGTGTGAACCAGGTGAGACTCTTGCCGGGGAGTTATTCAGAAGAGACCTTTCATCTTTCCCTCACACCAAATTGTCTGTTTTGTCTACTTCAAGATATTAAGAGGAAGGTCATGCCAACATTTACCCCTAAAGGCTTATGTTTGTTAATTTGACCCTCAAAACGTCTCTGTGAGGTAGGCAGAGTTGTTGTCCCTTTTTATATTTGGGAACTAAGGCCCAGAGAGGGTAGTACATTTCCCAAGGTCACACAGCTGTAAGCAGCAGGGTCTGAGTGTGCTGTGCTATCTCTCAATGTGGGCGATAGTCCTTTCTCATCTTAACGCTCTTTCTGACCTGGCTTTTGAACCACCACCAAGTACTGGGATTTCTTCTCCATCCAGTGTTTGTACTGTTTTCAAATGTCTTCTGCTGGGGCTGCCGTAGAAAGTTACCACAAATGGGGAGCTTAAAACAACAGACATTTTTCCTCTTGTGGTTCTGGAGGCCAAATGTCTGACATCATGAGTCACAGGGCATCGTGCCCTCAGGAGGCTCCAGGTGAGTGTCCTTCCTGCCTCTTCCAGCTTCTGGGGATTCCAGATGTTTCTGGGCTTCTGGACACATCCCTTCAGCCTCTGCCTCTGTCTTCACCTATTTACAGCCCTCTGTGTCCTCCTTCTCTTATAAGGATACTTGTCATTGGATTTAGGGCCTATGTGGATGATCCCAGGATGAACTCATCTCAAAATCCTTAGCTCAGTCTGCAAAGATGCTTTTTTCCAAATAAGGTCACATTCAAGATTCCTGGAAGAGGACACGGAGCTCTTCTTGGGGTGACCCTTCAACCCACTACAAACCCGAATATAGCTATCACCTCTAGACAGAGGGTGCCATACACACATTTGTTTGTTCAGTGAGCAGTTCCCCAGTGCCTGCCCAGCCCCTGCACACTGCTGGGTGCAGCAAATGCATGGGGGAGGAGGGTGGGCCCAACCCTGGCCTGGCGTCCACCACCCCAGTGGGCCCCCTTGCCTGTGAGCAAGCATGGGTGAGGGAATCCTGCAGGGGCCTTGTCTACCCACCTGCATGGCCTCTGCCCATGAATCTGCCTAGGCTCCAGTTCTGAGGGGCCTCTTGAAGGGAGATCCTGACCCTGGGCATGTGAGCCCCCAGCCATGACCCCCGTGTGGGTGCCAGACACCAGACGTGCCATGGAGGGAGCTGGAATCCAGAGGCAGCCACCAAGGTCCTGGAGCTGGAGAGGTGGCCCATCGGGAGGGGATGGGCCTAGTGAGGTCAAGGTCATGGGGCCAAAGGTCATGCGTTGACCTCACCCATGGTGTGCCTGTGCAGCCCCTCCTGCAGAGGGAACAGTGTCCACCTGGCTTCATGATTGATGCCCCTTCCCCAGGGATCTAAGTGGTAAGTGTCTCTTGGTATTTTGCGTCTTCTCGTATAAGCCGTGGAACACCTCTGTCTCTCCTTGTACCTCAGCTTCCAGGATGCCCAGGCATGACGTCACTGGCCTGCTGCCTTGCCAACATGACCCGTTTTTGCTCAAGGTATCCTGTGCCCAGCCTGAGCCAAGGCACCATGGCTAAACTTTTCCCATCCTGCCCCCGGGTTTCTCAGCCTCCCTCTCAGCAAGCAGTGGACAAGCGACCTGGGCTCTGAGACCCAAGGTGAAAGATTGCGATTGCCTGATGAAGGGGACAGGCAAGGCTGGAACAATGCCTGGAGCTGCATCATCTATCCTGTGACCATGAGGCCACAAGCATGGAGATGACAGTCAGGATGGGGGGACAGGGGACGGTAAGAGATGGGGAGTCCACAAGGGACCCCTCTCTGTGGACTTTGCGTCCCTGAAAATTAATTGCTCCTTACTAAACCATTGTTGGGGTTTTTGTGACTTTCAGGTAAACTGATTCCTCACCAATACAGGTGAATTCTGTGTTCAATTACATTTACTTCTCAAAAACAGCTTTCCTTATATTTACTTCTGCCTTTTCTCTTTATTACTTGAATGTTGTCTTTTATTTTTATTTTTTTTTTGCGGTACGCGGGCCTCTCACCGCTGTGGCCTCTCCCGTTGCGGAGCACAGGCTCCGGACGCGCAGGCTCAGCGGCCATGGCTCACGGGCCCAACCGCTCTGCAGCATGTGGGAGCTTCCCGGACCGGGGCACGAACCTGCGTCCCCTGCATCGGCAGGCGGACTCCCAACCACTGCGCCACCAGGGAAGCCCTGATTTTCCAGTTTTGCGTCTTATGATTGCTCTGCTTTAATTAATGCATGCCATATCAATCCTTTTATAAATATGTGTAAATAAATGTGATTTTTTTTAATATATTTATATGATATAAGTACATTTATATATTATAAATATATGAATTTATGTTATGGTCCAGAATATGGTGTATCTTGATAAGTATTTCGTGTGCCCTTGAAAGGAATGGGTGTTCTGCCCTTGAAAATAGTATTTATCTGCAGTGTTCTAAAAATGTAGCATAGGTCAAATGAGTTTAAAGACTGCTTCAAGTTTTCTTTATTCTTACTGATTTTCCCTCTACTTGCTCTATAAGTTATTGATGGGAAAGTGTTTAAATCTCTCACCATAATTGTTTATTTTTTTCTAATACTAGCGAAACTCCTTTAGTTTTATCAGTTTGTACTTCATTTTATTATATGCATACGTTCTTAATATTTTTTGTGGTTTCTTGAACACTGTATTATTATGAGATGATCTTCATCCCAGGTAATACTCTTTGCTTCACTTTGATATTAATATAAGCAGTCCAGCTTTCTTTGATTAGTGTTAGCATGGTATATATATTCTGCATTCTTTATATTTTAAGTGGGTTATTGTGGTTAGGTTCTTTTTTTTTTTAAGTGATGGCCTTAGGGAATACGATCTAAATATTTAACTTATCACTGTCTACTGTCAAGTAATATTATACCGCTTCATGTATGGTATGAGAACCCTGTAAAAGTATACTTATAATCCTCTCAGTTCTTGTGCTATTGCTGTTGTAAGTTATATTTCTACATAGGCTGTAAATACTTCAATACACTGCTATTGCTTTTCTTCAAATAGTCAGTTATCTTTTAAGAGATGTTTTTAAAGAAAAAAATGTCATTTATATTTACTTTCCTTGAGGCTCTTTATTTTGATATTTTATTCTAGATTTCCACCTGGTGTCATTTTCCTTCTTAAAAGACAGTGGCTACTGGCTATGGATTTTTTTCAGCTTTTGTATGCCTGAAATTTATTTTGCCTTCATCTTTGAAAGTTAGTTTTGCTGGATATGGTTTGTTTTCTTTTGTGTTTTCTTTCAGAACTTATAAATGTTACTTCACTCTCTTCTGGTTTGAATGGTTTTCAATGAGAAATCTGCTTATGTTTGTTTCATATTCATACTATACATCTGTATTTTTTTCCCTGGTTAATTTAAAGATTGTTTATCACTGGCTTAAAGA
The DNA here is from genome assembly GCF_003031525.2 of Neophocaena asiaeorientalis asiaeorientalis. NCBI lineage: Eukaryota > Metazoa > Chordata > Mammalia > Artiodactyla > Phocoenidae > Neophocaena > Neophocaena asiaeorientalis. Next base: position 1,274,298 of record NW_020175679.1, on the reverse strand, counting down.
AAATTGATTACAACACACCTCTGTTAGTTTTCTTCAAGTTTCTTGTGCTAGAGTTTTGCTGGGTTTTGGAATCTCTCTAAATTCATCAACTTCAGACATTTTTAGGTTACTTCTTCAAATACTTTTTCCCTTCCCTACTTTCAGGATCTCAAATTACACACATACTAGACTGTGTGAAGTTATCTTACCTCCCACTCATGTTTTCAGTCTTTTCCTCTATGTGTTTATGTTTGGATAATTTTTCCTGCTATTTCTTCAAGTCCGTTAATCTTTTCCTCTGAATTCTCTAAATTGCTGTTGTTCCATCTTATGTATATTTTATCTCAGATATTTTGATATCTTGATGTTTGATTAAAGTTTATTTTTTATATCTTTCCTATGTCTTTATAAAATTTTCAACCTGTACTTTCTTGAACATATGGAATATAGTTTTTTTAATTGAAGTATAGCTGACTTACAATAATATATTAGTTTAAGGTGTAAAACATAGTGACTAAATATTTTTATAGATTACACACTATACAAAGTTATTATGGTATTATCGACTACATTCCCTGTGCAGTACATTGCATCCATTACTTGGAATACAGTTATAATAATGTTTTAATGTCCTTGCTACTAATGATATCCTTTGTGTCATTTCTGGGTCTGTTTCTATTGATTGGTTTTCCTTTCATTATAGATCATGTTTTTCTGTTTCATTCCATGCCTGGTAAACTTTATTAGACTTTGTAAATTTTGTCTTGTTGGGTGCTAGATATTTTTTATATTTCTATAAATATCCTTGAACTTTTCTCTGGATTACAGTTAAATTACATGAAAAAAAGTTGGCCTCAGGCCTTGTTTCTAAGCTTTGTTGTGTGGTGCCGGGGAGGCTTTTAGTCTGGGGCTAATTTTGCCCTGCTATTGACTCTCTACAATTATGTCCCATTAATTACATGTGTTTTCTATTCTGGCTGGTGGGAACACAGACTGGCTCTGTTCTTACTCCTGTGTGTGCTCTTGGCACATCTCTCTGTCCACAGAGAGCTTTCTCACATGCGTGCACTGGCCAGCACTCAGCTTTGCTCAGCTGGGTGAGGACGGGGTCTCTGCAGGTCTTTGCAGCTCCCTATCTGTGTATAATTCCTCTTTCTAGGAATACCCTGCCGCATGAGCTCTAGCTGCCTTGAGCGCCACAAAAATCCAATTTTTTTTTCAACTCAGGGAATGCACTTGATTTTGCATCATTTTCCCCTCCCTGCACTGACATCTGGACTCTCTCTCTGAGCAGGGAGCTGGGGACAATCCTAGGATTCACCTGGTTTGTATTTTCTCACAGGGATTTCTGGCTTGTGCTGCCTGCTGTCCAGTGCCTGAGAACTATCATTGCATATATTTTATCAGTTTTCTTTACCGTTGTTTCAAGTGGGGGATGTAAACCCCACCTCTGTTACTCAATCTTGATAGAAATCTAGGTTGTTTTTGAAAGTGATTTAAATCAGTTCCTACATTAACAGCTTACCTCAGGGAGCTCATACATTTAACTAATACGTGTTGAGCAGCAACTCTGTGCTTGGCTTCGTTCTAGATGCTGGGGCTGTGGTGGTGAGACAGCCAGAAGAAACGTCTTCCTGTGTGGAGCTTATACTCCATGAGGTGTAGACTGACAATGGATAAACAGAGGGCATCAGGTGTTGGGAGTGATAAGTGCTGTGGGAAAAAATAAATCTAGGCAGGTGGGATTGGGAGTCTGTTTGTTGCTCAAAGTACAGTGGCCTTGAGGAGAAGATGCTGGATCAAGTACCTTCAAGACGTGAGTGTGTGAGCTCTGCAGACACCTGGGTGAGAGAGATCCAAGCAGAGGATGTGGCAATGCATAGCACTGACTGATATTCCAGAATTCCTGAGAAATAATTAGGAGAACACACTATAGACTGAGAAAAATGAGGTTTGAGAAAAGATGGTAGTAGGTCCTGGGTTACATTCATAGTCTGCTTTAGCATTAGAAATAAAATTCTGCTCTCCATGCCTTTGGGGTCCAGATCATCAGAGATGTCTGAGGATAAACTTCCTACCTGTTTCCAGACAGGGAAACTGTGGTGGATGAGAATGAAAAGATGGACTCAAAATGATCTCTTTTGACAGTGGTTGTACTGTAGGAAAAGAGGGGAGGGTAATGGTGTAGTTGATAGATGTGTCTAGGGTAGCCTTGAGCACTCATGAAGCCCCTTGGGTCTTCAGGTTGCCGATGAGGGGCAGCGACCCATGAAGAAAGTGAGGAAGGTGATGTATGTTCTGATGGCTGAGGACGCCTTAGTAACAACTGACTGCATCAGTTCATAATCTCTGTCTGCGATGGACATTTTTTTCTGTTTCAATTCTATGGAGCTTGAGCGAAAATTGCAGATCCTGGGGTGTCCTGGAGCATTTTTTCCAACCCTTTAAATCTTAATATTGTCTGTAGTAAAATAATAGGAATAGAGGTCTCTACCTTATAGGGATTTCAGGAAGATTAATGAGGATCATATGTTCAAAGCCTTTATAACTGTGCCTGGTACACAGCAAGTGTACATGTGGTAAGACCTTATCAGATATTAGCTCTCACCATCATCATCACCATCCTCACCACTACCATCATGATTACTCTCATCATCAACAACATAACCACCACGATCACCATCCTATCATCGCCATCACCTTCATTATCACCACCCTCAACACCAGCATGCGCTTATTTCTGAAAAGCTCTTCTTCCTAGTTTGGATATTCAACACCTTTATTACCATCTTCAGAGGAACAGTTGAGTGACATGGACTCCCATCCAGGGAAGGAAACGAGAACTCTGTAAGCTGGGTGCCAAGTGAACCCTTCCATTATGAAGAGTGAAAGAAACCTTGATTTCAGACTCTAAGAAATGACTCCTTCCTACAGGCAGTACTAGTTACACAGAGCCCCTACTGTTTCGAATCCCACCCTTAAATTCATAGCTAGAAGTGATTGCACCAGCACCAGAGTGGAGTGAATTTCAATTTCAATCATTTTATTGGCATGACGAAGTATACAGGAATTGCCAGTGTTAATACATCAAATCCCAGTGTCTCAGAGGTGGTCATTGATCATGTGTCTTTATTTCTCATTGCTGTCTTTCCAAGTCCGTGTCAGGCTCTAGCTACTTTAAGGTTGCTCCTGACAAAATTTAGGCTTATTTCAACTTTATAGTTTTTCTTCTCACACCGGCCTTGACAGTACTTCTTCACCATTTTCAAAAATTGGAGAGGAGTATTGTCTACATTTCTGCATCTCGTAAGGAGGAGTAAGCACCATATTTTGTCTAATTTACTGCTTTCTTGTGACAATTATGGAGTTATGTTCCGTTTACTTTTTCTGGTTAGTAAGATCAATAGCACAGAAGATAAGCCTAGATTATTATTTCAATTATCGTGTCTGTCAGGCAAAAATTACAATGTTCGGGTATAGTCAGAGCTGGTCAGTTATTGAATACTTAGGAAATATAATTCATACAGTTTAGTGGTCACATAAGAACCATTTTAGCAATTGTTTCACCATCCTATCTTGAGATAAAATTACTGACCTGAGACGTGATAATTTGGCCAACAATCCAACAGTGCTCCTGAGAATGTTTTTCTCGTAGCACCCAGGAGCATGACACTATCAATTTTGTTCTTTTTGAGTTTCTATCGTGGAGCACTGTCATGGGTAGGGAGGGGTTCAGCCAGTATATATAGTATATTTTGTATAGTAATAAAGTATGGTCTTTAGCCTGATGGTTCTTTCCCTCATTTTTTAAAATCCAACATAGGAGCTGTAGAAAACCAAGAAATCCTCTATGTTTTCCTCATACCCCCTAATTCTTCCTCCCAGACCCCCACTCCAGACCGCTATAGAGTAAATGAGTATCAGACATATAGAAATGATATGTCCCAGTACCATAGATCAGAAAATTGTAGGTAAGTTTAAATATATCCTCACCCAATTCCAAAGTCCTTAGCTCTACCGTAAAATGTAATCTTTTTGGTAAATTGAGGCTTTTCTGATATTTCCTAAAAATCAGTCATTTTTTATGTCTGAAAAATTGTGGCTTAAAATGTTCTGTGTTACAGCCCCCCACTGCTCCTCTCCTGTGGCAAAACAAGCCCCCCCGCCCCGGTGAGGCTTTATTTTTGGGAGTCTATTTCTGCAACTGCTTCCTAATACTCCCTGTTTAATATTTTGTGATTGTCTCCCTGGTGGTTAAAATGCTTTGAGCTAGGGCTGCATTTCAAACAGGTTTGCTTTTCCAAAGCCCGGAGGTGCCCAATTCACTGTGTGCAAAAGAAAATGGATAATTAAGCACTTTAATTAATGTGAATATTATGAAATTTTAACTGCGGTTGATGGGCTCCAGTTAAGAATCAATCACTCTCTCTTACTTCTCTGATGAGTCTGAGAATCTGTGAAATGAAACACCACCAAGGTACTCACGTAAGAAGAGCCAGTTGGATGGAAAGACTTTTGATTTATTGGAAGCCAGATAGGACGGGTCTGATACAGCATCCTGGGGCTTTATGAGCCTATAATACTTGTGTAATGAAGGTTATTCCTGCACTCATAACATTTCATACTCTGGTCTGTACTCAATCATCACCCTACCCTGTGAGGCTTGGATGGATAAACATATTAATTATAGAAAGAATCCTTCCATGGATGGGTGATGCGGAGTATTCCAGGGCAAGCCGTATTACAGAAAGGAGAAAACTCTCTGTGAGGGTCCTGGCAGACCCCCACAGGTGGTAACAAGCTCCTTGGCAATTCCCTCTAGGGTGCAATTTTCTGAAAGTTGGAAACTGAGGGTTCCTTTGGGGTCTCAATAACCCATAGTTCTAAATAAAGTCAAATTTACAGTTACACTGAAATCTTGTTCTCAGCTTAACCTTCACTCTGGAAGGGTTCTAGCCTTTTCCACTGTCCCCAGTACTCCCGTGAGTTGCTGGGGTCCTCCTGGCGCATGAGCCAGCGCTCTTCCCCGTCTTTGTTAGCAGGGCCTCCTGGGATGCAGTCCCTCCACCTGAGGTCCGCCCTGCTGAGCTGGGGACTACTGATCAGACCCAGCCGCCTGCCTCTGAGCCTGGTTGATGCTGAGAAGGCGATGCTCCATCTTTCCTCACAGTGCCCAGTTTGTCAGGTTCCTTGGCCTACAGGGTCAGGGGGCTGGGAGTACCTTGCTGGAATGGCGAGGTGGGGATGGGCACCTGTCCCTCCTGCCCCTGGACACCCAGACCCACTGGCTGCCATGGGCTTGGGCCCACACCACAGCCAGCCCCAGCACATCTTGTCTGTGAGCTCTCTCCGTGGAATTTAGCACGTGTGGTTTTGAAGGGCTGGAAACATTTCTGATCATATTACTTTTTATAAAGCTGGTAGTTGAAAAATTGAACCTTCTTCAATGACTTGCTGCTAATCTAGGTCACTACCTTCTTGGGTCCTGAAGCGGCTTTTTAAGCCTCAGTCACACTTGACATGTATCCCTGCAGAATGATACTAGACTAGTTGGCAGCATATCTGGAGGGTGCCCTCTGTGCCTGTGCCATCAGTGTTGAGTGTTTTGAACAGGTCAATGCAGGGGGTTCCTCTCAAGGCCGTCCACACAGACACCCACCTGTGGGATGGACCAGACCTCGTCCCCACCAGGTGTGCCTTCACGCAGGCGCGTTCTGTCTCACCTGGCAGCCAGCGTGTCCTTGATGAGCTCAGTGGATAACCTGACCCCAGCCTTTCCCTTCCTGCAAACCTGGAAACTTACTGGACCAGAAGATGACACCTTGGTCTGAAGGCTTCAAGGTTCCGTGACTACGGCCACAGGGTCCCTCCTATTTTGAATCCTAACTCAGGCCACACGAGTGTCCAATGAGCCTTTGACCCTGGATAGTGCCCTATTTGGCCATTTATAGATGGACTGAGCTATCAACAAATGTGTACATTTCAGGACAGGTGGGCTTGAAAAGAAGAGATAAATCCTTCCAGAGTATAGTGTGCTCTAGTCCTTAGAGTAGCTGACCTGTGTCTGGTCTTTTAGGTTCACGTGGTGATTTCACAAACAACAGCTTCCTGTTCCCATGGTAACATCTGAGAAATTAAGCATCACAGCATCACGGGCTCAGCAGTGAGAGTTTAGCAGGTGCTCCGATACCGGGTCCTGATCTCGGGTTAGCACAGCCAGGACCCCAGATTCTACCCTCTTCATTCTGATCCGATTGCCTGAGGTTAACATGTCACCCGAGCCCCTGGGACATGACCCCCTCGCCAGCATCAAGCTGCTGAGGGCAGGGATGAGCATTTTAGGGCTAAGCCTGTTCGTCATCTTCTGTGCAAGTGACACGCCCCTTGCAGCTGACTTTGTGTCCCCGCCCCCCACCAGGGCTGGAGATGGCCGAGCTTTCCCACAGTCACAGACAGGTCCTGTCCATTAGCTATCGCATCCAATCTCCCTGTATGTAATCCTGCGGCCACTCAACATCAATGATCCCTGCCCTCACTCCCTGTCCCCCAGAAGATGGATGGCCCGTGTCCTCACTCACAGGAAGGCATTTCAATAAAAATCACACTCTGTCTGCGTCCCATTTTCCCTCTGAGAGGGGGGAAGCAACCTTATTAAATCAAATTACATGTGACTTTTAAACTTCCTCTTGCAGCAGTCAATTGAAAATCTGAATCCTATCATAACACATTGCCTTTTTATGAGTAAATTGACTCTACTTGGTCCCTTGGGAGTTTCCAACCTCTTTTCCATATTTGGGGAGAAACGGCTCCCCTCCAGCATGGGTCGCAGAGCCCGGTCCCGCCCTTGCTGGACCCGAGGACCTACTCCTGGTCCCAGCTCACCTGTGATCCAGGTTCCTCAGCTCCAGAGTTTGGCCCTGGGGCACCTGTCAGAGACAGAGGCAAGTCAGTGGGCTTCGGGGCCCAAGGTTCCATATTACCAGCTGCTCCGGGGAGTTAGGTGGTGGCTAGTCTCATGGGAGCCTCTCCTCATGTGACGCCCTGTGGCTGTGAGCAGGGTCAGCATGCAGCCAGGGAAGGCATCTCCCGACCCACTGAGGCCATAGAGCCCACTCATGCTGGGAAGATTCTGGAAGGTGCCCTCAGGGACTGTGTCTGCAACTTTGAGTCTCGAGGAACCAAATCCAGGGCTGGTGGAGGCTGCAGGGCACCTGCTTTCTGCTCAAAGTCATGGCCGGGTCTGCAGGGAGGGGACGTCGGTGGCACCACCTCATCCATGACAGATGCAGCCTGTGCCCTTTGCTTTTTTGTTCATGAGCAGACGTCCTTGCTTCACAGATGAGGAATCAGGAGATCAGGGGTTTCGGGGAATGCATGCACCCAGAATCCTGCCATTTACCTGCCACGCCAGAGGGGTCACATTCCTCACTCAGCGCTGGCCCGATCCTAGCAGTAAGGATGGCTCTGGGACCACTCATGGCTCTGTTGATGGAGGCACGTGCGGTGTCTGTCTGCCTGGCTGTCTGTCCCGCTGTTCTTTACGGGTCCTAATCATGGTCCCAAAGAGATTTTATACGAGGGCACAGAATTATTTGTTGGTTAGAAATAGCAAGCATCTTAAGAAAACCTGGAAAGATACCCAGTGCACGTGTGCTCTATGTAGATACAGACGTAAAACTAGATGTACATTTATATATGGATGTAGATGTGGATATACATAGAGGTTAGATTTAGATATAGATTAGATATATGGATGATATATATATATATATATATATGTGTGTGTGTGTGTGTAGATACAGAAGTAGGAGCTCTAAATGTAGATTGTGTGGATATAGATGTAGATGTAGATGATACAGATGTAGATGTGGGTATAGATAGAGGTTAGATTTAGATATAGATTATATATATATGATATATATGTATATGTAGATATAGAAGTAGGTGCTCTAGGTGTAGATTGTGTGGATACAGATGTAGATGTAGGTGATCCAGATGTAGATGTGGATAGAGATCAGATTTAGGTATGGATATAGATTAGATATAGGTATAGAAGATATAGATCAGATATGAATATAGATGATATATACACACATAGATATAGATAATACAGATAGAACTGTAGATATAGATGTATAGGTAGATGCACAGATTAGATACAGACATAGATTAGGTGTGGATGTAGGTAGTTGTTCCTTTGCCCGCTTTGACAAAAGAAAGGCTCACTTTGTTAAGGGCACTTGACCTTGGAGTCTTGGTGAGCACAGATGCCTGGCATCAAAGCAGACCCTTTGAAGAAAAACAAGACCTAATCTCAACATTGGAGGTTATATCTAGTAACTCTTAGGAGGGAAATCATCCTGATCTCAGCCAGTGACACACCAACGAACCCACATGGGTGACAGTGACGTGGGAGGGGGCCGTCGTCGCCTGGAGGCTGGCTCTGTCCCACCATCTCCCGAGACCTGGAGTCTGGGACCCTTGGGGAGTTGCCAAAGTTAGTGTGGTTGTGGAAAGGGTGCAGTGAGCTGTGGGGTGAACTGAGGGCAGGGCTCCTGGCAAGCGTGCCCTAGGGGAGCTGGAGCTCAGAGGTGAAGGAGGGCAGAGCAGACGTGTGTTCTGGCAGGACCCAGGGTAATTCCTGGCCAAGGGAACATACATGGAGGTTCCCAGAGACTGAGAACAGCTGGGACAGCCCAGGGCCCAAGGGCCCGAGGCCCTGCACAGGGCCCAGTCACGCAACACAGCTCAGCCCCACTCCAAGATGGGCTCCCAGAGCCCAGAGGAGCTCAACAGCTGCCCAGGTCACATGGCCAGCGGGCAGCAGAACAGCCCCTGCCCCACCCCTGCAGGCCCCATGGAGCCAGGAGTTGTGCTGGGTGAGTGTGTGGCCCAACCTTGCCCGCCACGCAGGGCTCTGGAGAGACCCATAATGTCCCCTTGGAGGGTGGAAATGCTGAACAAACCCACACACTCCAGAGGATATTAACAAAAGTTAGAAAATAATAAACAGAATTCAGAAATTTTAGAGAATGATGGCATGACCAGAGATTCTAAAGGGAACTGGATCAAGAGGAAATCTCACATTTAACACATAAAATTCTACCGAGATTACAACCTTTTTAAAGGAGAATACAGGCAAAAGAAATGAAAAGATTGCTTCTGTTAATGAAGCTCAACTTCATCCTAAAGTAAGAATTTATAATCGGTGTGTCCCATCAAAGGCATCATAAACAATTGGAAAGACCTCTTAACATAAAAGGCATCCACAGAAGAATTCTGCCATAAAGGTATTCGTTCATTCATTGCACCTGTAATAGATCAGCACCTGATGTGGGACGGGGCTGTTCCAGGTTCCAGGAAACATTAATGAGTGATCAGAGAAGGTTCTGTCCCCAGCTGGTTTTCACTGTAGTGGGATGGACAGAAAACAGTGTGCCAACACACGTGTATACACACACGAACACTGTCGGGGGGGAATTGACAAGGGGACGTTAGAGAGAAGGAGAGGTCCAAAGCCTGGCTGTCAGGAATCTGGTCCCAGCCAGTGCCCCAGAGGGAGGGCTGTGGGGGACCCCACAGGCCAGTTTCCAAGGCCCTGAGGCCAGTAGTGCTCCTGTTCTAGGAGTAGCAGGAAGCCACGTGAGTTCGGTCTGTCTGTCTGTTTGAGCAGGAACAGGGTGGAGGGAGGAGATGAGCTTGGAGACAGGGGCAGGAGGTGGGTTGAGGTAGCCAGTGAGGAACTGGTTGTATTCCCAAGGCAAGGGGTGGGTCTAGAGCCTGGGAGAGATGCAGGTGGTGTGGACCAGTGTGAGGGTTAGGGGGTCTGCTGTGGGAACCTGGGGAGATGCAGGTGGCTCTGAGGACAGTGAGGTCTGCTTAGATTCCAGACACTTTCTGAGGCCAAGCTGACAGGGCTGCTGGTGGATGGGACATGGGTGCGAGTGAGAGAGACCAGTGGAGGATACTTTGAGTTTTTGGTCCCTGACAGCCAGGTCAGTGGTTGTTCCATATTTACTGAGATGCGGGGAGCCTGGACTTCCAAGTGGAGGTGAGGTTGGCTGGGAGGTGAGTCCAGAGCTCTGAGGAGAAGGCAGGGCTGAGCCATGAGTGTGGGCATCACCCGGGGACTGGCCGGCTGCAGAAAAGTGGATGTGACACAGACACAGTTCACAGGAAAAATATGCAGAAGATTAAAAAAGACTACTTAAATGTTCCCTTTTCTTAGAAAACAAAATTGAGTAGCTGAATGAAAAGAAAGAGGCTTATAGTTTTGTTTACTAAATGATCCAAGACAAAAATAATACCGCTGTTGGAAGGAACACCCTCTGCAGGTACTTGAGACGTTCACGAGAAGAAACTTGTCAGTAGGTGAAGGGGTTTCACAGCTCAACCTTGCCACTATTATTTCCCTTCTAGTCATCCAAATTTTGGGAAAAGACTGAAAAACTCATAGATGTTTAGATATAAAAATATATTTTGGGACTTCCCTGGTGATCGAGTTTTTAAAACTCCTCTCTACCACTGCAGGTGACACGGGTTCGATACCTGTCAGGGAGCTAAGGTCCTGCATGCCATGCACACTGCCCCCCAAAAAAAAAAAGAAAAAAAAAATTAAAAATTGTATTTTGAACTGATATTGAAAAATGAAATAGCCTACAAGTTAAACAGTGAAAGATTATTTTAAAAGTGGTCTTTCCATAAGATGAGCTATTATAAGATTAGGAGATACTATTGAGAAGAATTTCATAATGGTGAGAACTCTTCAGAGTATTTTAGTTGAAACAATGTGCATTTTAAACATTAAGTACACACATTCTATATGCAGAGAAGAAAGACTGGAAGGACGTGTATTAACAAGTTAAGAACAGTTGTTTCTGGTGGAGAATTTCAGGTGGTGATAACTTCCTCCTTTCTCCTGTGCCGTGCTGTGGGTTGTGGTTTTTCTTCTTTGCTTTACTTATAGCTGTTGTTCTATTTTTCCTCTAGTGATTTAGAAGTTATGACTCTATTTTAGTTCTTCTAGTAATTGCCTTTTGATGTGTAATACAAATATATAAACTAATGATTTTCTATTACTGTCCAGAGTGAGCTTGTATACCTCGTCCTCAAAGGGGACAAACAGGTTCTTCAAACCCTGTACCATCCCTAACTTGGGAGCTTTCTCTTTCCGACTTGTGCACACTTTTATTACACCTTGATAATTATTTAGGCTTAATTATGTGCTTTTTGGTTCTGTTGTTCATCGATGTTTTAAGTCCTGTGTATTTCTCTTTTCAAATACAATTTTCCTTTTAGAAGATTACATCCTAAGATAATTATTTCAGAAATCCTGATTATTCAAAAACATTTATTGAGCACTTACTGTGTTTCAGGCAGTATTGCAGGTGCTTGGGGGAACACAGTGAAAAAGCACGGGGGCTGTGTGTCTTAGATTCCTGTGAGCTGGGCTTCTGAGTCCTGGAGCGATGGCTGGCTTGCCAGGGCACAGCACGTATCACAAATTCTTTCTTTCCTGTGTCAGAGCATTTACGACATTACAGCATTGTCTTCTTAAATTCAGTGGTACCATGGCGGAATGTCACACCAATATTATTTCTGTTTCTTTGTGGATAATCAAATAGTTGTTTTTTTTTCCTTTGCATCTTTAAAAGCTTTTCAAATTTTTCGTTTATTCTCGGCAATCTAAGATTTCACCAGGGAGTGCCAAAGTATGAGTCTTCTGATGGATCTTTAAACCTAAATGCGTTCTTCCTTTCTTGAGCTTCGAGAAGTTTTCTGGCATCAGTTCTCTTTCTGGAGCCTCACTCTGCCAGTGTCCTGGTTTGATCTTCACACTCACAGATCCAAGCTTTGATTGTGCTATCGAGTGGTTTAGCTTCCCATTTTGTTATTTGTTTCTTCTTCTGTTTTTATTTTTGGTTTTAGGGCAGGTATTTCTTGAAGGAGAACTCTTACTTTTAGGACATTTTCCATTCTGCATATTTTAGTCTGCAGTTTTCTCTCCTCTGATCCTTCGTTATTTCTAGCCTGTGCTTCTTTCAATTCCATTAATTTATCAACATTAAAATTCATTACTCTATCTTATTTTCCAGTTCTGTGATGGAATGCACACACATGCATGCTGTTCTGGACTGAATGTTTGTGTCCTCCCTTCCCAGATTCATTGAGGCCCTAACCCCCACTGAGATGGCATTAGGAGGTGGGGCCTTTGGGAGGCGAGATTAGATTTAGATGAGTTTGTGAGGGTGGGGCCCTCATGATGGGATTTGTGCCCTTAGAAGAAGAAAAGAAAATCAGAGCTCTCTCTCCACCTGGTGAGGACACAGCAAGTAGGTGGTCATTGGCAATCCAAGAAGTGGGACCAGCTGCCCATGGGCTCTCGGCCTCCAGAACTGTGGGCATACATGCTTGTTGTTTAAGCCTCCCCCACCATGCCCCCATCAGTGGTGCTTTGTTTTAGCATCTTGAACAGATGGAGGCATGCAAACTATTCTGAAGGCTCAAGGTTTTCAACATATGTCTCTGATCAATCGTGGAACCTGGTAGAGTTGACAGCTTTGGAAATGGCGAACTGTGGTGATTTTGTAAAAAAGAGAGTGGGCATGGGAGCCACAAAGGCTACATAATACTGATTAGTGTACAACGAATCAGATGATTTGGAAGAAGTTACAATGAGCAAGGAGTCAGCTGTACAAGGAATAAGGGCTGAATAAGAAGCTATGCTAAAAAAGTGAATCCTTCCTTGGTAGCATTACAAGAGGGCCGTGTGCCACAGACGGTGGGCCTTCATTTTTAGAGACATGTAGGGAAGCTTCTCATGACATTTTGAGCACCAGGAGCAGTGAAATGATTATGTAAATGATATTAGATTTAGGTGATTAAAAACTGAATTAATTGCTGTGTTTGGGGCATATCAGTTTAAAAATTCTCTTTACTTAAATTTTTTTTTTATTTTAAATTTTTCCCCAATTTTATTGAGACACAGCTGACATGCAATGTTATGTAAGTTTCAGGAGCTATTAAATGAAGTACTGATGGAGTTGTGGGGACTTACCCGTGTCACCCCCTGTGGAGCGTTGAAGGTCGCTGAATTATCAGATGTCACAGCTGTTTGGGGAGGGACAGGGGTGCTGGAGAAGGGAGTCAAAACTCGAGCTGGTAAAGTGAGTATTTTTAAATGAATGAGAAGAAATTAAGAAAATCAATGTTAGTAATAGCAAATGTACGTCTTACCTGAGATTTTAAAAAAACAGGACTAGATTTAAAACTAGATTTACGGAAGTCAGGTCCAGTGAAGGCGTTGTGTTGGCCACAAGTTAAGCACAAGCCAGCATTACAAGGTGGTGAAAACACCTTCAAAGTCATGGTCCAGGGTGAGATTTTGCAATCAGGAAAGGAGAACAAATGCATGTTCTTTGAGTACTTGAGGTAAACTTGGGATTAAGTCAATGCATCCATACATTATTTCATTAAAGAAAAACGACGTTGGTCACGTCTGTTGCATGGAAAATGTTAGGATTCAAAATTTGGGGTTACAAATAAAAATCTGGTTTGTTGGCAAAAGTTGTTGAAGAGACCTTTGAGTTACCGTGTTGCCTGTGTGGTAAGAGCATAGGGTTCTCGGTGCTGGTGTCCTCCCAACATGGTTGGGACTGAGATGCTCACTCAGCTGAGGCTTTGCCCCGACTTTTATGCACCTGTTCCCATGGGCATAACCTTGGGAGGACCTGCACTCTACCCGAATCCCACACCTGGTTTCTGGAAGATGGGTTTCCAAACATCTTGACAACAAGGGTCTCACTGCTGTTTCTCACCTATGCTGTGGGGACTGGAAGACAAAGCCGATACTTGGGGTCAAGGAGCTTGGAGTCTGTGCCCCAGGTCCACCACTGACTAGTGCAGTGGCTGGTGGAAATCAGAGCCTGTCTGGGGCTGCCCCACCCCAATCATAAAATGAGGAAAGTAAAGCCTGCATCGTAGGATCGAGGGCCAGCATGTTAAGTTAACCCCATACCTGGAACATGGAATTGATTTTAAAATTGACTTCATTTCCTCATCTCTCTCCCAAGGCCACTGGTCCTCCCCCAGGCAGATGGTTCTGGGTTCAGGGATTTTGCTCGTGCACAGACCTGCATCTCCTCCTTCTGCTCGACCATCCTCCCCATTCTCTTCCTGTGCTTTAGTCCTTCTAGGGGATCCATTCCACATTCTGTGACACCCACCTTCCCCTTGTACCTATTCAAATCCACAAGCACCCTGCTGAGTTCCTTTTTGTAAATTGCATTTGTGATTTGAAATGATGAACATGGACGTTTTGGCATTTGTGATGAGCATGAGTGGTTTGTATATTTCTAAGGTGCTTCCCCAGATAAAATCTATTCGTGGTCATCTCTTGCCAGATAATCCATCTGTAATGACCCCACGGTCATGTGATCAATTATACTTTATCATTAGCATGATAGCATAATCATATAATGAAAACACTGATGCCACGTAATTCTTCCTGGTGGAATGGATCACGTGAGAATCTGCCCAGCCGCCTGGCAGTCAGGTGGTGGTGAGGACACACATGCCACTTCATGGCTAGCACTACAGAGGGGCTCTGTTCTCTACTATTAGCAGGTTTGGGCTCCTGCACCTAACTTCATTCATCCACCTTGAAAATATAACTCACACTCTTTCCCACACTGTCTATGTTTCCATTCATTGTATATAATTTCACTTCACTGCCTTGACTGGTTCAGTTGGAATCTCATCCTTGGCCATGGTTTCACCAGAAGGGAACCGAGGGTTCCGGTGGCCCAGGTGTGTGCTCACCTGTATCACGCAGTGGCTGGGTGCCAGGGGCTCAGCTGACCACACCTGTGCACCTTCGGTGCTGAGGAAAACCACCTAAAATCCACCCAAATGTCAGGGCTAGTCGCCAGGGTCTGCTCCCACAAACCAGGTGAGCTTTCAAGGCCAGGAGGACATTAAAATACCCTCAAGGCCCTGTGGCTCCATGCGGGACCAAGGTCAACAGGGCACTGCTACCTGCTCAGAGAGGCACCTGTGCCCTTGTCCTGGGATCCCCTGGACGTGGCACACTGGCCCCAACAGTCAGTGTGCAGAAGTGTCTATTCTGTCTTCCACTGGGTTTAACAATGGTAAGGGGGACGTTTGGGTGCGTGAGTTTTCCTGTGTCTGTCTGAGGTCTCCCACATTCAAAATGTCAGAGTCCGCACTTGTAACACCAACAAAATCCAAGGCCAGTATCACCTAAACATTGACACAAAGGAGGGTGGAGGGTATGGTTACAGTGAAGCCCTGAGGCTGATAATCCCAGGACATCTAGAATTTTCTATTGAAAAACATGTATCTTTCCCCTTGCTCACTTAAATTGTTATTCTAATTAACAGTTAATTTGAATGATTTCAGGGCTAACGCACCCGATGTAAGTTAAGTGATCAGAGCTCTTCCACCTCGACCTGACGGTCCACAGGGTGTCCCTTCATCCCCTTCATCTCCTCTCCCACGGCTGAGAGCGTGGAGGCTGGACGCGGGGCCTGTGCTCCCTTCCCCCTCCATCTCTATCCAGTAGGAGCTTTCTTCTCCCCTCTGTCTGTTGAGGTCACACGTTTTAGTTCAAAAAGTGTGACTTTTGGTACAAAGCCATCCTGCACGTTTGGACGCAGGATTCTTGACCCCGCTGCTTCTCGGGAACCAAAGCGCCCTTCAGCAGGGCCTCCACTGACTGTTTCTTTGACCTGCTTCACTAAACCTAATAGCTCCCTATTACCAGCTACAATTTAGCATCTGAGCCAGGAACTGGTTGAGAAAAGGGGAGAAGAGGGTATAAATTATACGGAGTAGCGGGGAACAAAGGTTTTATTTCTCCTGAGCACAACCCTTTGATAGGAAAACGGGGAGACAACTGTGTCACTAATTTAATTAAGTAGTATGAGATTTCAGGGCCCGCAGATGCCATTTAGAATGGGATTAATCAAGAGCGGGTGACAAAAATGAAGAGTCACACACAATGTTCGTGTTTTTAACGATCCGACACAGTCGACTGGAATCAAGGGCTCTTAAAACAGGACACAGTTTTGCTGGCTAATCCAAATCTACCTCTGCTTCCTCCTTACAATGCATGGCTTGTCCTCATGGGGCAGAAACCTTTTCATATTTTCCTGCTGAAATCCAGGCCCCCAAAGTAAGAGGATAAAGGAGCTGGTTCATCTACGGACGGTCTGTTTATTCCCCTTTCTCTGAGCATCCTCTCCAAGAAAGAAGAGATGCCCTTGGGGAATTGTAGAGCATCTTTTGAGAGAACCTTAGTGCATGTTAAATATCAAATATGTTACAACTCAGACCTATGGCCGAACACACAGGCGCAGCCCCGTGGATGGGGAGTGCCAACTGTGTGCTCAGGCGTTGTGTAAGGAGGGCCGGAAGGAATGGGGTTGACGCTGACCACCCAAACACACACACCACCTGTGCAGAAGCTGCCTGAGGGTGCCTGTAACAGGCTCTCGGACATAGCAGAGAAAACACCCATTTCATAAACTGGACAGAAAGGAGCAAAGAGGGCCCCCAGCCCTGCATTGCCTGACACAGGCCTCAGGACATCACAACCAAAAATGTCTCAGAGTTTGGAAAGCCTTGGGGAGACCTGACTCACTTCCAAATCAATTTACTGATTTGAATATGTTTGGCATATGGATCATTTACGCATAAATGGACTTTGCTCAAATCCTTGGGAGAACTTGAAAATTATTTTCCAGTCTCTTAAGAGTTTAAGCAGCATTCTGAAAATTCTACTTAGCCCCACTGACTGCTTTATTTCACATATTTTGGAAATGGTGAAAAAGTTTAGGAAGCCCATCAAACGTTTTCAGAAATTCTAAATTATTAGAGACTGGGATAGGGAGGTTTGGCTTGTCAGGAGATTCTTAAGCTCCATGTGAGTCAGGCAGGTGGGTGCTTGCACCTCTGCACACCTGGTTGTCAGACGTTTTGGCATGTGTAGCATCTCCATCTAGAGATCCTTCCCTGTGGCTAAAATCCACAACCAAACCAAACCACAATCAAAGTCCTTTCTGAACTCTAGAGGTTTGTAATGGCCTGTAGTGGCTTTCCCGGGGAAACATTTGAAACTATTAAATATTTATTAAATGTATTTGAGGAATATCTAGGGATTTCAGATAAACATTTTACTCCTCCTGCTTCAATGCCACAAATAATTAAAATTGGTTACATTATCTCCCAAATCTGAGGAATAAAAAATGATATCGGAAAAGTTTTTGTTGTTAGAACAATCTCCCTCTTCCATGCTCATGAGGAAATCACAGAAGCCCTCCTTCCTCAGATGAATGAGATCCGGCTCTGAGACAGTCTGAGAATGCCTTTGTGAGTCCAAAATGCCTCACTGCCCTGCCAGCCCTGGTTGGGTGGCCCCCTGGCAAAGGGCCTCCAAGCAGGACAGCCAAGCACACAACCCTAATGAAGACCAGGACCCAGAACTCTCTATCTGGTCGCCTGCAGCCCTGTTCCCTGCATCCCTGCAATGTTATCTCGAAGCTGGTGGATCCCAGACACTGGAAGGGGTGGCCAGGTCTGGCCTTGGTTCAAAGAACGTCAGAAAAGTAGCAGGACTTGGGTTGTAATCGTGTCTCCACAGTGGAAGAGTGATGTTTGAGGAGAGGCTGGGATGCAAGCTGGGCACCAGCCCGGGCATGTGTTTCCAGGCCTGGCCCCCTCGATAGACTTATCTCGTTCAAGTTCCTGGACATTCCCGGCCACAGCTGCCTCCTCACAGACACAGACCAGGTCCTCCCAAGATGCTCTCCAGCCTGGAAATCTGGGAGTTGTAACCACAGGGGCTCTGCTGCTGAGGGGGACAGAGCAGACGGAACGGGACTGAAGCCTCGGTGTTGACCTGGCCTTTGGACCCAGTGGGGATTCGTCCAAGGAAGTGTGAAGAGGAGGTGAGACACTGCGTCGGACTGGCTGAGGTCAAACCCAGGTTCAGCACTGGGGCCGTTTCTACCTGGCGGGAGGCTCAGACAGGAAGGACTCTGGAAGCATCAGACTGACTTGGCTGACATCGGTTTCCTGGGTGGTCAGGGCGCCCTAGGGAGCAGGGATGCCCCCCTGCTTTCATGCCAGATGCCGGGTCACTCCTGCATCTGCCCAGGAGCTGGAAGCGTAGGGGCAGGGCTCCTCCTTTCCCCACAGGAAGCCTGGCCGCTCACTGAGATGGAAGCGGGGGCGTCAGGCCTGCTAGCGAACAGCCCCAGAAACCTCTGTATGTCTCTTTCCTCTTGGTCCTCCTGGGTGCCCGGGTGCCTGTTTGCCAGGAGGCACCCACTGGAAAACTCAGAGCTAAAACAGAGCGTCAGGGGCCGTTTCAGGTCTGCAGAGGAAGCCTCTGAAGCTGGCTTTGGCCATTTTCAACCACCCTTGAGCTTCCTTCTGCTCACTGGACCACGTATGTATATTTTGTAGGTGTGATTTTATTTTCTTTAATTGCAGGTGTGTTTTCTGCTATGTTGGCAACAGTACGAAGCAGAGAAGACCTACCTGAGTTCAGATACCCGCTCACATTTACCCTGAAAACCAAGGAGGAACCCCTCGGCCCCTCGGGCTCTGCTTCCTGCACTTGGGGAGCTGGCGGCAAGCATTTCAGGACCAGTGACTGCACCCAGGCCACACCCGCCAGATCCAGGGGGCCCCGTGCCCTCCGACCATGCCTCCCAATTTCCTCTCTCCAGCAGGAATTGCCGTGAAGTGTTGGATCCTTAGATAGGGAGGATCTGGAATGAAAGTTCAGGACATTTTGTTATAAACAATGTATAGACTTGAAAACTACTAGGACTTGTACAGATTGTTTTCATCATTCAAAACTCATGCCTTGGCAGGACGTGGGTTGCTGTTTTGGAGAGACTTAGAGCCCCTGTTATCTTTCTGACATTATGTGTGCGATTACAGTTACGCAAAACCTGGAAAATTTTGTTTGACTTTCAACAGACGTTTGCTAGCCAGTTTCTTCAGGAATGATCAGTTGTTGATTTCAACTCAAACAAAATAGCTCTTGTCGATGGCCCAGCCCGAGAGTGCCTCAGACGTATGACACACGGGTCTAGACTGGCGGGAGCCTTTCTTTTTTCCACCATCAGGCATTTGGCCAACCCACACACCTCTCCCATCTTTCTAATAATGCATCAGTGCGGGAAGGTCTCAGGGATTCCAGGGGTGGCCCTGTTTCTCATTGCAAACCAGACCAGGTCCTACTCCCACTGCACCCCGGAGGAGAAATGGGGGAGGGACTGCCCGGTGTTTGTCTGCACACCCTCAGGGTACAGCTGGGTGCACAGTGGGTGTCCTTGCACTGGGGTTCACCTGGCCAGTCTGACCAGGGTACCTGGAGCAGGGGAGGGTGCTTAAGAAATCAGGCCTGATGTTAATCTTAGTCAGTGAGGCCAACACACTCGATAAATCAATCTCCTTCTTCTAGATGTACTTTAAAGATTTTTTTTTCTTTTTGCGGTACGCGGGCCTCTCACTGTTGTGGCCTCTCCCGTTGCGGAGCACAGGCTCCGGACGCGCAGGCTCAGCAGCCATGGCTCACC
>NW_020175679.1:1135032-1254591 GCF_003031525.2 Neophocaena asiaeorientalis asiaeorientalis | reverse complement strand
GGGGCACGAACCCGCGTCCCCTGCCTCGGCAGGCGGACTCTCAACCACTGCACCACCAGGGAAGCCCCCAAAAATATATATATTTTTAAATTTAGTTTTTATTTATTCTTTTTTTTTTGGCTGTGTTTGGTCTCCATTGCTGTGCGTGGGCTTTCTCTAGTTGTGGCAAGCAGGGGCTACTCTTCGTTGCGTTGCGTGGGCTTCTCATCACAGCGGCTCCTCCTGTTGTGGAGCATGGGCTCCAGGTGCACGGGCCTCAGCAGTTGTGGTGCACGGGCTTCAGTAGTTGTGGCGCACGGGCTCTAGAGTGCAGGCTCAGTAGTTGTGGTGCACAGGCTTAGTTGCTCCGCGGCATGTGGGATTTTCCCAGACCAGGGCTCGAACCCGTGTCCCCTGCACTGGCAGGCAGATTCTTAACCACTGCGCCACCAGGGAAGTCCTAGATGCATTTTAGAGAAACACAATCTCCATCAGTAGAATGCTTGAAGTAGAAAATATGTTGATATCTGTTCCATGATTTTATTTTGAGATGTCTCAAACTTGAAAGGTCCATGGAAATGGGGCTCAGTAGACAGAGGAGAGAGCTGAGAACCCACAGGCAAGATGGTTCATCAGATAAACGTGAGGTCCTAGAACACACAACACAACCACAGCAAAGGTGCTTCTCATAGACAGAAAAAAATAAAAGCTTATGTACAATCCCTTTCAAAATTGTTACAATTTTAAGTCTTAATTAATGCGGTTTTACGTTGCAACTCAGTGCAAGACTCAGTATTAAATATCTGAGCTCATCTGTAGTCTGGGATTATTGAAACGTTCCCCTTCTTCCATTGTCGGCTGAACAGTCCTAGGAGAAAAGGAAGGAGAGAAGATACAAGGTGGGCATCAGAAGTGGGCAAACCAAGCACGGGGGCGGGGGGGCAGGGAGACTATCAGAGCCGAAGAGACGTGATTAGGCAGAAATGCATCAGACAGAGAAGCTGGTATAAGTAGCCCTAAAGTACAAAGGGGGAAGTATAGATTGTTAAAAAAAGAAAAACCGCAGTGTGTTAATGCTGGATGGGACATGAATGGGAACCTTTAGAATTAGTCTAATAAGCCATTTGATTAAAGAGTGAGCCAGGCAAACTTCAACGTGATGAGAATGATGAAGTCGGTAAAAACAGTCTTGAATTCGCTGAGTTAGCATTCTTTTTCCAAAACTGTTCCTCTGGAAAAACCTAAAGGCAAACGTCTGGGCAATTAGGAAGCAGCACAGATGTCAAGGGAATGGCTCATGGGGAGCAGACCAGAGACCCCCGGGAAACAGGTGCCCTCAGGGGAGACAGCTGTCCTCAGGATCCCTGGACCCTAAATGTGCACCAGGGAGAGAAGGTGAAGGGTTCCTAGTGGGAACAGACACACAAGCCGTGCATGTGAATGCATCACCATGATGCAGTGTCAGGTGACCCAGACAGGAAGATGGCACGGAGTCAGGTAACTCAAATGCATTTTTTTTTTTTTTTTTTTTTTTTTTTTTTTTTTTTTTTTTTTTTTTTTTTTGCAGTACGCAGGCCTCTCATTGCTGTGGGCTCTCCCATTGCAGAGCACAGGCTCCAGACGTGCCGGCTCAGTGGCCACGGCTCACGGGCCCAGCCACTCCGCAGCAGGTGGGATCTTCCCGGCCCGGAGCACAAACCCGTGTCCCCTGCATCGGCAGGCGGACTCTCAACCACCGCGCCACCAGGGAAGCCCCTGAAGTTGTATTTTCTTGACTTGGAGACAAGATTTAGTTTGTTCTTAAGCCAAATGTGGTTGTGACTTTTTGTCCTTTTGCACAAATACAATTTACTGTGGCTACTGATACCTTGCCCAGGTCAGAATTGGGATTCAAGGCAACTGACAGATGTGCAGAGGGTATGGTAGGTGAGGGGACAGAAAGCAGGCTGAGGTCAGGCACAGCCTGGGTCTGAGCTTCCTCTCCACCACCCCCAGGGCACGTGTCCCTCCCTGCCCCCTCGGCAGGCGTTCCAGGGGCTCCCGGGCTGATGGCATCTCCAGCCTGTCCATGGCCACCGCAGGGCACTATCCCAACACGTCGAGGGACCTGCTCCTGAGAGGACGCTGCCCAGGGAGCTGCGGGCACTGGAGAAGCACAGGACGTGAGCACTGTGCCCTGCCGAGGCTTCCAGGGCAGGCCTGAGACAGAACACGAGCCCCAGTGAGCAGAGGCTCCCCTGCGGTTGTGACACACAGAGGAGAGGGAATCAAGCGGGGGAGCAGGGCAGGAACCTGAGTCTGGAAAGAGCCTCAAGGAGCAGGAAGCTGGGCTGGTGGTCCCCTGGGGGCCTCACTCCAGGCACAGGGTCAGAGGGGTCCCAGAGGGGCCAGTGGTCCAGGGAGATGAGGAAGTGGGAGACTGCGGATGACGCAGCTGGAGAGGCGGGGGCGGGCCTGCGGGCTTCCCACACGCAGTGATGCTCGACCAGCAGGAAGTCTGGAGACAGGGAGATGTGCCCTGACACCTGGGACGGTGGAGGAGGGGCCGTAGGGGCCGGGGGAGGGGCAGGGACCCCAGAGGAATCTTGCTCCTTAGCCCAGTGCTGACAGGATGGAGGGTTGGGTGGGGTGCCGGCAGCAGGGGTGGCGGGAAGAGACTGAGTTCCATAGCTGTCTCTCACTTTGAATGGAGGGAGGGGGCCCCGAGGTTTCAATTGTGACCACTGACCACAGAGTGTTACTCACCAGAAGCCCCGCTGCAGGCTGTGCTGGGGCCCCCAGGGGAGGGGGAGCCGGGTAGACGCAGGGATGGGCTGTCCTTAACCCAGCAGGAGGGGTCTCCCTAGTTTGGGACCTGAAGTGCCTCTGAGAGAAAGAAGAAAGACGAAAATGAAAAGGGTGATATAAACCGTGTTGAAACCAACCTGCCTTCCCATACGGTGCTTGTTTTTCCCAAAGGGAAAGACAGGCCAACAGGAGGGAGCCCCTGTCAAGGGGCCAGCTGCACCCCCTTGGCCGGGACCCCTCCCTCCCTCCCCCAGTGCATCTCACGGGGGAAGGTGCTGGGTGAGGGGGGACCTGACAAGTGCCAGGGCGGGGCTTCCACTCTGAACCCCAGATGTGGGAGATTCGGTTGTCACCCCCATGCCGCACCCATCGTGGGCCCTGTGGTCTCCCTAATCCGTGTGGCATCACAGAGACGGCCGTGGCTGCTGCAAGTCCGAGGTGACATGGCCGCGGGTACATTCATGCAGATAGAATGGGAATTTAACAGTATCTCTGGGTGAAGGCATGTCGCCCTCTTCTCTAAGTGCGTCACATGATCTCTGCGTGACATCGCCCAGCTCCGGCCCGGCTTTGTGGGCTTCTATGCATGAAGAATTTTCCCAGTGCTTGTTTTTGGTGGAGCCGGGGAAGGAGCACATCGTGGGCGTGCAATCCCTTGTTGTGGGCTCTCAGCATTCTGCTGGCCTGAGCCGCTTACAACAGTGTAAAGGCGCCAGTGGCATGTGTTATAATATATGAGGCATTGTCCCTCTGAAGAACACACGAAAGAAAGAACATTGTTCTACGAGGGAGCAGTTCATCGGGTTTTTCCCAGAGACTCTTGGGTCAAGGTTTTATAGGCCTATTTGATTTTCAAATTCTTTCTACTCTCTTTCCTCTCAGCAAGCGTAGTGCCCAAACCTGTCTACATTCACTTCCCATGTTCTGTGGATGCTAGATGTCCTTTAAAAAGAGTATCTCAAATAAGTCTTTATTCTTGTTTTGTTGCCTCTTATTCTGTGTTTTCATGAACTCTGGCCCCAGCCATGGCAACTGCAAGAAAAATGTTAACAGTGATGGACAGGATGAGAAAAAGCAGGGTCCCTATCCGCATTTCAAACACTTTGGGAACAATGGTGTTTGGTGTGATTGAATTAATGAGATACCGTGGGCTGTCAAAAGAGCACACATACTTTACATAAACCTGATTATCTTTGCATGGCAGAAATGCAAAAAAAAATAGAGGAGGGAGCCGGGCTCGGCTTTGGGTCCACCTCCAGAGGAGCCCGGCTGCTGGCCCTGCTTGCGGAGGGGCCCGGGCAGCCGCTGCTCTCCCCGCCTGCCCACTCAGCATCCATCAGCCATGGTATTTAACAAGTCTATTCAGGAAACCAGGCTCCCAAACACCACTCTTTTCACAGCTCAGCACCTCTGTGGGGTGTTTTATTTTCTCTGGGAGCCATTGTTTCACGTGAACTAAGCACACATTTCAACAATTAGACCAGAGCGGGCGGCCACGGCCCCATCCCAGCCCTGAGAAGTGACAGCGGGCAGGGTGGTGACACGTACATAAGGGACCGGTCCAGCTGGTGCTGGCTGTAATCCCCCGGCGAGGACAGCAGGAACCCATCTCTCCAGCGGTTGGGGTGAGACTCAGTTCCTGGAAGCTTTGGCTGGAGCCTCACAATTTTAGTGGCGAAGCGGCACGAGTAGCTGGGAGTGTCAGAGTCCTTCCCGAGAGAAGAGCTGCTGTCTTTGACTGCAACGGCGGCATGCAGGGAACGGGGCTCCGTGTAAAGGCGAGCGAGCCGGGGCTCCCAGCGCAGCATGGAGAGAGTGGGAACATCGCCCCCTTGTCGTGTCCGTGTCATCCTCCTGCTTCCAAAACGCCCGGCGGCTTGGCCAGCAGAGATCCAAAAGCTCCATCCAATGACGCCAGGGTTTGGGAAGTAGAGCTCTGCACCTCCTCAGGCATGCTTACACCTTAGGAGGAAGAAAGCCCCATCAAAGTGACAAATCAATGAAATAAAGCGAGCAAACAGCTGTGCCCTCAGTCGGCGCCCAGACCCGAGTTTCTAAGCAGTTTTGCTCTGGGAGCTGCTGGTGTGACTCAGAATCAGGAATAAATCAGCAAGAAATAACAGAGGCTGCAAGGCCACTCCTGCTGTGTGCCAGCAGGTCATAGGTGATGTAGACCTGACCGAGGAAAGGGCTGAAAGCAGAGCTGCTTCCCCAAGCGAGTGTGGACTTCAGCACACCACCCTCCTCCCTGGCGGTTTCCACCCGAGATGCACAGCTCAGCCCAGACACCGCACGCACGAAGCAATTCCAGACTCTCGGGTGTCTCGTGCCTGTGATTTGTCTGTGAACTAAATGCACACACACAGAAATAAAACAAGAGCAGGTCCAATCAGGGTCATCACCCTGGGTGAGCTCTGTGTGCTGGTCCCCAAGGATGGTGGCACAGGGACGCCCTCAGCTCCTGCAGCACAGCTTTGGGGAAACACGTTCTGCTCTGCAGATTTCAGAGCAGCCTGCGTGTGTGGAACTCCGCGTCAGGCTCCCATTCAAGGCTGAGGACAGCCCAGAGATGCCTGATCAGCGGGGGCGGGGAGCATGGAGCAGGGCCTGGGGCTTGGCCAGCAGGTGTCTCTGTTTCACACTGCTGGGCATCTTCTCCCTGTGGCTGTTCAGGTCACCCTGCCCACTGGGCGGGGCCGGAGGGAGGTGCATTCCTGCGGTCTCTGGTCCACAAGTAGGACGGGCGGTGCTGGAGAACATTTCTGGAGGAACACGGTTGCCCCACTTAAAAACACTGGTTAGAAACTCCCCAGACCTGACTCCAGCTTAACCTATAAGTGCATCCCCTCCTCCCTGGGCCTAAGAATCTGGAATTTTCCCCTTTAGTTCCCAATCAGGAAAACTCCAAAGTGACAGCAGCAGTGCTGGAGGTGGAGAGAGGGATAGATATTCATTGGATTTTAGATTCACATTTTCATCGTTTTGCTCGGTAAAATTACAGTCCACACGTAACTAAAAGGAAGTTCCTGTGTCATCCGTCCCTGGCTTACTCTATTTGTGGTCCTTTAATTTTCAGCTTAACGTTTGGTTGTTGTTTTCTTAAGGAAAAGTTCTTTTTTCTCATGGTAAATAAGAAAGCTTGATAGTGGAACTTTTTGAAAAAGCGGTTGTAATATTTAAGTTCTACTTTAAAATGTCACACTCTTGCAAGATAAAATACACACTTGAATTTGCTTTCCCATCTTAGAGAACGGTTTCATTTCTTTCTTCCTTCCTCCCTCCCTCTCTCTCCCCCTTTTCTTTCTTCCTTCCTTCTTTCCTTCCTTCTTTTCTTTCTTTCTTTCTCTTTCTCTCTTTTTCTTTCTTTCTTTCTCCCTTCCTTCCTTCCTTCTTTTCTTTCTTCCTTTCTCTCTCTCTTTCTTTCTTTCTTTCTTTCTTTCTTTCTTTCTTTCTTTCTTTCTTTCTTTCTTTCTTTCTTTCTTTCTTTCTTTCTTTCTTTCTTTTCTTTCTTCCTTTTTCTTACCAATTTAGGTTCATTGGGACTATGTAAGTGACTTTACAATGTTCAAACCCAGAAGTAAACAAAAGTCAGTACTCTCATTGGTCCCTCCCATGGTGTGAACATTTGTGTCTCTTCAATTTTCTTTTTTTTAAATTTAATAATTATTTATTTACAATTAAATGACGTATACAACACTATGATATATTATAAAAGATAATTAATATCATTAGATTCATGGATTAAAAATCAGAAGATTTGGGTTCTGCTAACATTTGTTTTTTGCCTCTAGCTACTGCCTCTTAAAAAAAAATATTGGAGTATAGCTGATTTATCCATTTCCTTTTCTTAAGACCACCAGATATTGCTGTTAATCACATGACAGACTCATAAACCAAGAACCTGGCAAACAGGTGTGATGAGTTTCTGCTGTGAGCTCTTTGGCTGAAGTTATTTCAGACACTTGCTGGCACTTGAGCCCTGGAAACATGCCTGGCCCAGAGAAGAGCCTCAAGAACTTAACGCTGGTGACGTTCAAACAACGAATCTTCCAAAACTGGAACAGAAATGTCATGGGAATAAGAGCTTTGCTTCAGTTTTATCAAGTGAATCTCTCTTGGGGCTTTTATACATTTAGCTCATGTTTGGGGGCTGATTTAAAGCAAAATCACATTTCAATACAATACTATTCGTTCCTTATGAACTCCTTGCTACAAGACAGGGTTTGAGCCCCTTTTCTTAGAGAACCCCCCTTCTTTCTGTGGGATTTTCTGGCTTCACTTTCGATGGTGTGCACACTGAGATATAAATCATTTCCAGGGCACAGAGTGCTCTGGGGGAAAGAAATCTGTATTTGTATGTGGCTCCCTGGGAGCCATTTGCATTGCTTGGTTCCCCACATTGGAGCCCAGTGCTGTTTACATAGGGTGGCTCTGCTCCCTCACAGCAAGCTCCCTTGAGCCTGGTACATTTTAGTTAAAAAAAATGCTTTGGATGATCATAAAACCTTTTAAACAGACATTTCAAAGATTTTACAATCAAGTTTGAACCCTCTCGTAAAGTTCAGTAAAGGAGCGACGTGCCTGGTGTCTCTTTCCTCTGGCCAGGGGAAAAAGGCTCCCTGGGGCAACTGTTTTCCACTTGCCTGTCCAGCACCCCCTCAGCACCCCTTCCATGCTCGGCACCTGCCAGGAGCTTCAAGATGCTTCTTCCTGTAGGGTTCGGCCAGTTAAGGGGCAGGAGAGACTGGAGGAGAGAGAGGCTGATGTTTACCATTCACAGCAGGGCTGTCCAGGCTGGTCCACGCCGAGGGTCAGATGCCTTCAGGGGGCCACCTGGCTCGCCTGTACTCCTTGCTGTTCTGGCGGCGACTCTCCCTGTCCTCTGGCCCAGGGTCCGTGGGCAGCACGACCCACCCGCCTGACCTCTCACAAATCCTCCTCAATGCCTCCACCAGGGTGCTGCCTGACACTTCCTTTCCCAGTGGCAGAGACCCCCACAGTGGTAACCGTTCTTCGTGGTGGGGCGGGCATCTTGGGGCACGTGCACCCGGGGCAGAAGGGAAGGTGTTCTAGGAGTGACGTCCCTGTGTCCTCACGTCGGTGTCCCTGGCCGTGCTGTTCTCACCGGCTAGGTCAGAGTGCTTGGCCTCCTTCCTGGGAGGTGGTAACACATGGGTGCATCCTCTCTACACATCATCACTCAGATAGCTGCCTGGCCCCCTCCCCAGGCTCAGAATAGACCCTTACATAGTGTTGGGGACCAACAAGGTGACAAGGGCAGGACACAGAGGTTAACCTCAGAGAGCAGCCTGGGATGGACCTGATGAGCTGCTGGTTCAGATGCCTGGGGCGAGATGAGAGAGAACGCCCTCGGGAGGCGGAGCCAGGATGCAGGCCCGACTGAGGGGCTCCTGAGAAGTCTCTGGGTGGGAGACCACGGCTCCCAGGCCAGGCGCTCAGGCTCCCACAGCCCTGCTTGGACTTTGCAGCGGTCACAGGAGAAGCTCTCTGTACCACTGAAAACTTCTGAGTCTTGGGGAGAACAGCAGGGAATGTCTTGGGGAGACCAGCATGAAATGTCTGGTCCCCATTTCTCAACCCCAACGAGAGGCTGGGGGGACAGCAGGGCCTGGGGTCACCACACGTCACAGGGTTTCCAAGGTCCTGCTGCTCCAGCAAGTTCAAGGCTCTGGGGGTAAACACGTCCAGGAGAAGCGTCAGATGGCGTAGACGGTGGACCCATGGGAGGCTGGAGCCACACCCCTGCAGAGGGTCAGTTTTGGGGATGGACGCTCCGTGTCCCTGTGTGCACTTGGTGGGGCTCCCGAGACGCAGGCGAGTGTACTGCCACAAGCACTCAGATCAGTGGGCAGGGCTCAGGGCATCCCCCTCCTGAAATAAATGAACCCTCCAGTTTCCACAGTCACGTGTATTTTGTTTCTGGCGAAGAACAGCCACTGATTTTAAATAACTGGTTATTGTGGGCAAACAAGATAAAGTGGAATCACTTTAAATTGTTGGTTAACAAAAATTTTTATAGGATCTGCTCCAAAGCACAGATTAAAAGTCAACAGATGCTTTCAAGACCATGTACAGTGTTTTCTTTTGTTTTAGACTTTCACCGAGAAGTGTGCTCTGTTTAATAACCCAAGCACCACTCTGCGATTGTCATATTGAAATAGTTTGCGCCAGCAAGGACGCTGCCGCCCAGAGGGACCTCGGTTAACAGCTGAAGAGAGAGAATAAATCCTCTTCGGCGGCCCCTTCAAAACTTCATAGCTATGGTTTTAGGTTTATTTTTCCCCTCAGGGAATGGGGCTGGAAATGAATTTCTTTTCAACCTGATTTTGGGAAGAACATTTTTGAGCCATAGATTTGGTGTTTTTGTATCACTGGAAATCATCAACACACAATTATCATTAAAACAAGGGCAGGAAGTCTGTGGTCAGTCCAATAGTGAGGCAAGATGTTCTTTTGGACGGGAAGTTCACGGAGATTAACACGGGGATGACAGATCCAGGGTCCTGGCTGGCTCTTTATTTCAGGGGAGCATAAATATTCTTCTTAACCCTCACAAACACCTGTGATCACGAACACCCATGATCCAGACATGCTGAGGAAGAGGAGAGACCCCCCAACCTCATGCCCGGGGCTGTGATGAGGACACCCTCCCTTTGTGAGTCACCCCTGCCCCAAGTGACTTGCCCCGGCCAGCGTCCCCAGGGCTGGGCACGAACCGCTACCAGCTTCCGGCCTCATCCAAGTCAGAGCAGAGAGCAGCACGTCGGTTTTCAGGTCTCTGATGGCACTGAAGTTCTGTGCCTGCCGGGACGTCAGGGTTGACCCGTGACCCCAAGGTCTCTGGACTTTTTATAATAAAGCCCATGTTCAATTTCAGAGTCTTTCTCTTAATATCTAGAAGGCTCTGTCTCAGTCTCCGTCATCTAACAAAACCACAGTGGCTCAATGCTCCGGCCAAGCGTGGGGCCGGGCAGGGAAGGGTTAACAGCCGCCTGGGCCGCAATTTCTCCATCAGCCTCGGGAAGCCTCAGGTCAACTCTGCTCATAAAACTCTGCACAAATATTTCTCTTTCTATCAGAGGAATTCTAATTCTGCACACAGACCAGGGCCACTCAGATTATTACACATTATTAAAAATTAATTTTAAAAGTGGTCTGGTTCTTGAAATGTGCTGTAGAGATGTGTGTCCAAGTTTGAAATTATAGCAGGACAAAACCGAAAGGAAAGCTCTACATCGTGCGGGCAGAAAAAAGCCTGGAAAATGGCTCCTTTTGCTTTGACAATTGGAAGTCACTGGTTTAGGTCGTGCTCCCTTTACCGTAATGACTAAGTTATTACACCCGACCTTAAAATACAACTTTTCATCCAGCGCCCATCCCCTTGCAGTTTCTGAGTGAGTTAGATTTGTCCCCTGGATGGGGAGTCCGGGTCAGGCCAGGGGATGCCCTCACACTGCATGGTTGATGGTGTCCCCTGAGGTTTGTGTGGACACATCGTGGGGCACTGATTTTACATTTTCCCCTGAGGACGGCTGTGGGTCCCCTCAGTAAAGAGTCTGGACTCCAAGCCCTGAAGGAGACACTAAACAGAGGTTTCTTGTTGTTTCATCCCCATGGCAGGCGTCAAGACCGTGAGGTCTGATGACGGTAGGCACGCGTGCCTGGTTGTGTCTTTGATATTCTTATTTCTACTCATTTGAGAAAGAAATGATTTGGTCCCAGTTAAACACAATAAGAAATAGATTCCACATATATAGGTATAACTGAATCACTTTGCTGTACACCTGAAACTAACACCATATTGATAATCAACTATACGCCAATATAAAATCAAAATAAAAAAAATAGATTCTACAGTTGCTAGACCTAAAGCATCTCTGGATACAGGACATGGTATTTAAAATACTAACAGTTCCCACAGTCGGGCGGCCTCCTCAGCCCCAGATGCCTCACGTTAGGATCTAGTGGGCAGTGGGTTCAGCTCCTGATGCCGGAAGCTCCGCTCCAGCCTCGGCACTGCTGCATCTGCTCTTCTGAAGGGGTGCAGGGAACCCCTCGCTGCAGCCCTTCCTACTTCCAGGCAATGCCCACCCCATCAGCTCCAGCTGGGGAGCAGGTGAGTGCGTTTCCAGGTCGCTGGGGAAGGGACTGGGCAGAGCTAGAGACAGGGCAGGGTCAGCCAACAAGGACACAGAAGGGACCTCGTCCTGCTGCCCAGACAGGGCAGCCCCTGGGGAGGGGCTTTCCTTAGAAAGTGGCTCTTGGGTTTTCTGTGAGCCGGCCAGGGTGACAGGCTAACCTGAGTTCATAAACAAAAAACACCCTGTTAATAGGGGTACACAGCACACATCATCACCCTTGAATGTAAGTGAGAAGATGGGGACACAGAAATGGATCGTCATCCTTGTCACTGTCAGCTGCCGCATTAACATCCAGTAAGACCAGCCTTCCCGGCCCCAGCGTAGTGACCAGCTGTCCGTCTGGTGGCCAGTGCGGTGCAGCCAGCAAATCCTCCTTTGCCGCTGTCCCCCCCAGGCCGGAGTTTTCACTCTGACATGTCCAGCTTCCTTCTGGCTGGAGTTTTTAGTCTGGAAAGACACACCTTTCCCTTTACGAAGGAGGGATTACAGGGTTAAGGAGGTGAGTGGGTTCCCGTGTCCTTCAGAGGATGGTGTATGTGCCTGGCTCTATGAGTTCTGAGGAATGTGACACATCCAGCTATGCTTCCAGGAGGGATGGGGCAATGTTTCCTGGAACTTTGGTTTCTTCGGAGGAACAGTCACAGTCACGCTTTTGTCTATAGCCTCTACAGCACTAAGTGCTGGTACTTTTCCCAAGAACACATCTTCTCAACTAAAATAAATAGATGATGTGAAAGGTAAGAGCTGGCCTTCCATTCCATGCAGACTGAGCCCTGGAATCTACCTGGTAGCGATGTCCCAGCACCTGCTTGGCAGGACACCCCTGGACAAGAGTTCCCAGCTGCATCTCTCACCCTGGGCCCCTGGAATAGGGTCTTTTGTCTAATACCCTATATATTAGTCTGCCTGGGCTGCCATAATACCACAGACGGAGTGGCTGAAACAACAGGAATGCATTTTCTTACAGTTCTGGAAGCTGGAAGCCTGAGATCAAGGTGTCGGCAGGGTTGGTTTCTTCTGAGGTCTCTCTCCTTGGCTTGCAGATGGCCGTCTTTTCTTTCTGTCCTCACCTGGCTGTCCCTCTGTCATGCCTGTGTCCTAATCTCTTCTTATAAGGACACCAGTCAGATTGGATTTGGGCCCCATCCAGATTAAGTTAAAAGTCTCATTTTAACTTAATCATCTCTTTAAAGACTGAATCTCCAAGTACAGTCACATTCTGGGGTGCTGGCGGTTAGGATTCCAACAGATGAATTTTGGGGTACACAATTCTGCCATGAACCCTGTGTAATCCCCTTCCCAGTGCAGCTGTTTTTTTACAGAGAAACCTCGTACAAACAAGCCAGGCCCGGGCTCTATAACTTAGGCTCAGAGACCCCAGGGCTTTTCCCTTCCAGGCGCTCCTGCCCTTCTGGCATCTCACGATCAGAGCAAAATTAGTACATTCTAGTTGTGTTTTAATCTGCGGTTAAAGATGGATCATGGGGCTTCCCTGGTGGCACAGTGGTTGGGGGTCCACCTGCCGATGCAGGGGACGCGGGTTCGTGCCCCCCGGGAAGATCCCACGTGCCGCGGAGCAGCTAGGCCCGTGAGCCATGGCCGCCGAACCTGCGCTTCCGGAGCCTGTGCTCCGCAACGGGAGAGGCCACAACAGTGAGAGGCCAGCGTACTGCAAAAAAAAAAAAAGTTGGATCATGGAAGGAAGGGAAGAGTGGGGAAGTGAAGAGGGGAGGAGGGGGGAGGGAGAGGGGATGGCGGGATTCCCTCCACTGCCAGCTCTGTCCTAAGGGCTTACATTTGTGATCTTATTTCATGCCGATAACAACACCATGAGTTGGGTAGTACATTTGCCACCTTACAGACAGGAGAGCTGAACCTCAGCCAGTGAAGCTCAGAGTGCAAGGAGGTGCTGTGTAACGATCCCACCCCCGTCGGACTCAGCTCCAGGGGAAGAGGCAGGCCCAGGTCCAGCTCCGCGGGGGGTCCACGGACCAGACCCGCCCCGCTCTGCACACAGGCGCAGGACCTTGCAGTTATCAGGTGAGCCCGCACCAGCACTCCCTGACACGAGGCCATGTTCTGAGAGTGGTCGCTGGCGATAAGGTCATGCTGATGGTAACACTAAACGTTCACTTGCTCTGAGCAAGGGGGCCTCTGCTCACGCTGCTGCACCACCTGCTGTTCCAGGGCCTCGTTGCCCACCGCCCCGGGAGTTAGTCACATGCAGAAGCCCGCGGCCCTTTTCCTTAATCACGCCTTGGGACTGGCCGGGGTCTGAGCGGGGCGTGTGTGTGTGTGTGTGTGTGTGTGTGTGTGTATGGAGTCTGCAGGGAGGCTCCGAAGGCTTCTGATGGGACGTGGCACCTGCCCCAGATCGAGTGCGAGGCCAGGGCTCTGCCCCGAAACCACGTCACTTCAGAAACCCCTGGAATCCAGAGCTCCCGGGAGCCCGGAGACATGGGTCACGCCCGTGGGCGAGGCAGCTCTGCATTGGAAATGCTCTTTCTGCGTTTCTGGAAGAGATGCTGTCTCATAAGCTCCTCAAGTGTGTAACATCTGCTTAGTGCGGCTCAGCCGCTGCTCATGTAATGTGTGACCTGACATTTAATTTTGAAATAAAAATATGACTTGGACCCAGAACTGAATTGAGTCTTCTCTGCCCAGACTTGGTGGATCTGTCAGGATCCCAACAGGAGGACAGAAGCCAGCGTGTGCTTCTAGAATGCATGGTCTCAGTGCAGGAAACTGGAGGGCCCAGGAGCCCCAGGCAGCAAAGCACCACCAGGATTTCAGCTGCGTCCTGTCCCCTGGGGAGCTCGCCCAGCTGCCCCTCTAAGCTGGGACGGGCTTCCTGGGCCTCACCTGGAGAGGCTCCGCCCACTCCTGCTGTAGGCAGGAACCCCCTTTCCTGTCTGGGGTCTCACTTTATTCTGTGACGGAGGCGGCCTTGGAGAGGGGCGGTGAGGCTGAGCAGACACAGAGGATCCCGCATTGGAGTCACCTGGTCTGGATCAACCCGGAGACCCCAGAGCAGCTTAGGTGTGTCGGGGATGGGGGGACCTCTCCTCCCAGAGCTGCAGCCACTGGAGGCTGTCACCTTGAGGCGTCAGGACACCCTGCACAGCTTCCCGGCCAGGCCCTGCCGGGTCCCTCCAGGGGTCTTCCTGCAGGTGTGCTGACTGACGGCAGAGACCTGAGGGTGGCCGGGCCTTCTAGGTGTCGGCATCTTGCAGGTACCAACTAAAGGTTTATGTTTATTAATATTTAAATCTATTTCCAGTGACAAGTGGGAACCAAGTCATCTTTGGCCTCCTTGGGTATCCGGGGTACCAGGCTCTGAGAGTCAGGCTGGCTGCAGCCCTTCCAAACTGGCCACTGCCCGCTGTGAGGTTTTAGTGCCTGAGGTCAGGTGACAGTGGGGAGCACACTCCATCCCCAGCGCGGACACCCCTCACCTCCTACTCCTCTGAGGGCTCCTTGTCAGCCCAACGCACGACGTCCCCACAGCTGCTGGGCTCCTCAGCCACAGCGTCCTGCACACACCCCAGCCCGGGCTCCCTGCCGCCAGTGGACGTGCTGGCCCGGGAGGCAGCTCCAGGGTTAATCCTCAGCAGTCTCTACAAGAAAGCAAATAATCCGATGGGGGGGGGGGCTGGTTTGTAAGATGAATCTTCAACGTGTAGCCCACAGATGATCATTGATTGTGGCCAGCAAATACAGACAGCCCTGACGTGTGTCGTTGTTGGGAGTGATTGTAATCGGCGGCTGACGCTGCGTGGCTGAATGCCTCTCTTGTGGCCGGCATGGGCAGGCCCGCCAGCCTCTGGCGGCTCCTTTCATGGGGTGTTATTACTCACGGGGGTGATCAATATTTCACCTGCACAACACGTGGACTGAAGGTGTCTGGGTCCTATGTTGGCCCGCTGACATTGACCCCTTTATTCAAGCCAGCTTGTAGGAACAAGAGGATAAAGAAAAGGGGAGAGAGCTATAGCATATGCTCAGGAAAGTATTGTGAAGGTTATAAGCAGAAAACGAGGAAAATGACAGAAAGGGGGGAAATCAAGGAAGAAAGTGCAGAGGTTTCTAAAGTCGTATGGAAAAGAAAAGATGTTCCACAGATTTTTCTTAGTGTGCTAAAAGGCTTAGTAAGCTTTCATCAATCTTTCTGAAACTCATTCTCTTGCAAAAGATTGATTTTATGAAATTGAAGTTTAACAGCCAAGTGTTTTTCTCATATTCTGAATAATTTCAGTATCTCCTTATAAATAAGGATTTATCACTCTTTCCCCCAAACCCAACCCCATTTGTTTTCTGTTAGACAAAACTCCAGGACCTGACTTTTTGACTTTTCTAATTTCTTACTTCAAACACTCCTCGCCAACGATCTCCGTCTACTTCTCTGAGACCCCACCTTCTGTATTTGCCACTGAATTGAATGAAAAGTGAGTTAGGCATGCTGTGTAGACTGCTGACATCAAAAGGCTATGCTTATATGTTGGAAGAGAAATCAGGACGACCCCAGTCTTGCAGCAGCTACCTGGCTCTTCTCAAACAGTTGTGTTTCCCAGTATTCACCACAGACAAGGGCAGCGTCCCAACAGCCAGGGGGTGGGGCACTGCTGGGGTCTGCGTTTTATGAATTAGAAGACGAGGTACAGAGGCGGGATGTACCCTGGGTCAGGGCCCTGGTCACATGCTGGGTGGTGGTGTGCAGGGCTTGAATTCTGAGAGTCTGATTCTGGAATCCAGAGTCTTACAAAACCAGCCATGATCTCTAAGATCAGTGCCCAAGGAATTCCCAGGTCTCTCTGTCCATGTGTGTGATCATTTTATGGTGTCGGGAGGTCCCCACCTCCTAAATGACGGAGCCACCTGGCCTCCCGAGCCCCAGTCCCCGTGGCATGAAGTTTCCGGCTGAAATGTCTTCTTTTGTTATTAAGGGCCCAGTGGCTTGATTTGGTTTGATTTTGCTCTAGTTTGTGATGTGATGGGCAGGCAGATGACAAAATGCAGAAAAGTGTTGAGAAGATGCTGGATCCTGTAGATTCTTGATCCAAACATGTTCCAGGTCAATTCTTCTAACAGGCTCATCGTGGATTCCCAAGGTGAACTTGAAAGATGATGTAATCACCTCCTCTGCACATCAGGAAACCTTGCACTTCTGAGCCCTTCCTCTGGATAGCACCCCACATGCAGAGACCCTGCTCTGTCTGAAGGGGGCGGGGTTTGCTCTCTGTGGCTCTGAGGAGTGACCTCTGTGGACAGAGCTTAGGGAGGGGCATGCAGGGCTGGATAGAGAAAAGGGGATGGAGCTTGATGAAGCCTAAAAAAACAAACAGGACTGTAATGTGGATATTCATCAGTCTCTGAGTGAACAGGAACATCCCACCTGTAAAAGCAACTGGAGAACATACCCAGATTAACTACATTAAACTTTTAAAAATCTACGTTTGTAAAACATCTTAATATTAAAAGACCAGTGTCACCAACGTATTTATTTTTTTAGCAAATGTGACAGAGAAAAGGTTGATTCACTTAGTATGAGGAGTTCTCTTATATATATTTAAAACTAACAAAAAGCAATAGAAAATATGAGCAAAAGAATCAATAGGCCACTGACAAAAACCCAAAAATGTGAAAAAGAAAAAGCCTTTCGTCTCATTAGCAACCAAAAACATTGCAACTTAGGTAAGATATTCTGACTTATCCCTCAAAGCGTTGCAAGAGAGTTTTGCAGCATGGCAGATGCTACACACACCCTGCAGGTGGGAATGAAAAGAGAACCACCTGTCTGGAGATACGAGTAGAAATAGGGCTCAAGAACCTGAAAGATATGGAAATAAGGTGAGACATTCACTGCGATCTAGGAATGTGCCAGAGAGAAAGAAATAGATGCAGACAGAAATTTAATTATAACAGATACGGGCATAAATTCATTTAGTGTCATTTTCATAGTTAAAAATTAAAAATTACTTAATGTCTGAGAATACAGTGACATTCTTTGATTCTTTAATAGTGGTCCCAAAGTACAATGGGACTTTCAAAATCTTAAGTACTATTTGACAACATGGGACAATAATAAAAATACACAATTAGATGAAACTCAAGGACCATAATCTCTAATACGTTTGAAATACACAAATGTGGCACATAGAAAATACCTATGGTAGCAGCAAAGTATCTCAGCCCGGAAAAAGCATGGCATAGCTTCCTGAGTGGAATACTTGGGGGGAGGGTCACTTAATCCCTAAATCTCGCTTTCTGTACATAAAATGGAGATTAAAACGAGCAGCTGCCCCCCAGAATTGTGGGGAGGAAGCATGAGCTGAGTGCACAGCCCCGAGTCTGCCCGTGTCTGCACTGGCCCAGCTTGCAAACACCTTCAGCTCTGGGGGCTGCAGGGTCTCTGTCACCTGTTAACTCTGCAGTTGTCACTCAAAAGCAGCCACAGGCAAACTGAAAGCAAATGTGGAGACTGTACCAAGAAAGCTTATTTATGAACACTAAAACTTGAATTTCCATTAATTATTGCATGTCATGAAATATTCTTAGGTTGATTTTTTTTTCAACCATTTAGAAATGTAGAAATCATTCCTAGCTTGGGGCTGTACAAATGCAAACACAGCCCTAAATGGTCCAGGCACTACAGTTTGTTGTCCTTGATTTAAGATGTTGCCTGGAATTTATATTAGTTACTAAAATGATTATTCCATTGTTATTTGAAAAAAGGGAAGGAAACACAACATAAACCTTGATATTCTCTAATCGTAGTTGAGTTTTACTTTCTTCTTTTACCTTTTTCTAGATTTTCCCATTTTTCTAAAGTAAATATCACAAGTAATCATTTTATAATTTTAAAAAGTAAACTATGAAAGTTATGTAAACCAAGAACATCAAAATCTCTGTAAGAAAAGCAGAAAAAGAAAACACCCAATATCCCTGAGACTCACTTCGTCTCAGTGTTGATGATGCTAAGAGGTCTTTGAATGTATGGGAAACAGCTCAGAGACTAAATGCAAATACCACAGGAGATGCAGCAAAGGAGCCATGTTTCCTTCAGTGGTTGAAGAAAAAATATTTATTCTGCTGGTGGACCTTATCACAGGGGTGCAATTGAGGCTGAAGCCCTTGAACCACATTTGTGATCTCAATACAGGGTCAAAATTTGTATTCACCAAGGGGAAGTCTTCTTGCTAGAGGATACGTGTCAGTAGAAAAAGAAGCATGTTTGAGATGGAACTTTTTTTTTGTTTGCTTGTTACTTATTTAAAGGTCTGAATGTCCTTGTTTGAGATTTCTTCTAAACTGGACTTACAAGTCACAGAATTTGTTACTGAAATGAATGGATACACTCGGTACCCGGGAGCAGAGTAGTGCAGCCTTTCTGTTATGTTATGGCCCTGATCTTTTTTGCAAGAGGAGTTCAGAGATTAATTAAACTCTCCTTTTTTTTTTTTCAATTTACTGAAAGGGTAAGACAGACCTGGGAAGATGGTGGCTATGATTGTGGAATAGTTTTTGAATCTCTCAGTCTACACCTATAACAGGCAGGGCAACCAGGTAGCAAAATAAAAACTGATGAACAACTTTTGGAACAAAACTAGGGGACATGGCACATGTGTGCCCAAAGTGCCTGTGGGTGAGGACAAACCTGCAGTTCCCACAAGACCTGCTGGGTGTGAGCACCCATGTGGAGGGAAACAGAGGATGTAACAGGGTGTCTGTGAACCCTGGGAGGGCCTGTCCACCCCCTCCAGGCTTCCTCCTGGGACAGGGCACTTCTGGGGAGACTAAAGGAAGTTGGGCAGGACAGACAAAGAGGGGTAAAGGGGGGAGGGATGGCAGATCCAGAGAAAAGAAGGACAGAGCTGTGGGCTTCTGTGAGCAACAGCAGATTCTCTGCTACTGAAGAAAAGCAGCAGAAGTCAGGACTGCCCTGAGCCACACCACCTTCTCCAGTTAAAGAGAACTGAATTCACATAAATGAACAACAAAAAGATACCAGGGCCAAATCCCAAACAAAGCTTTCATAAAAAAGGAAGGAGGAACAGAATTAAGTCCCAACAATGACAGATGAGGAGCTAGATTAGCAGGCCAATTAGACCTCTAACACGCTCATTCAAAGTAAGATAAAAGACACTAAGAAATGATACGGCAGGAAAAAACAACAACATAAACCGGAATTGTAAACACACAGAAATGAAGTGAAAAAAAAGAAATAATTATAAGAAAAGAATCAGAAATAAACGGTCAACTAAAAAAACTATAAAGATGAATAAACAACAGAAATAGAACGTAGAAGTAAGAAAAGTTTTACTAATAAAAACCATGAGATAAAAGGATTTGAAAATGACAAAAACTGTAGTTAAGCAAAGAAAATTCAATCTATAAATAACAGGTGCTCAGCAAAGAAAAAAACAAAGTGAGAGGAAACAGGAGAAATACTAAAAAGTATAACTCAAGAAAACACTCTGATTTTTTTAAAAAAGACTACTTTACATATTCAAAGAGCACAGCATGTGTCTGATAATTTGGACCCCAATGGCCACTATCAAGACATGTTTTAGTAAATTTCCTGAGCTTAACAAAAGAAAGAACAAAATCTCTTTCTGGGGTCCAGGCAAAAATTACAAGTAATTCATAAGGGAGACAAATTATATTTTTATCACACTTTTCAACTATGACACTTTATGCCAGGAGTAAATGGAGGAACATATCTGATAAACAGGAAAAGAAAATATATGCCAATGATTCTGTAACCAGAGAGACTTTCTGTTAGCTACCTATTCTTTGTTATCAACATGCAAATATCACAAGGAATACTACCTCTGAGTCCTTTCTAAGAGGTCTACTAGAAAACAAATAACAGACAACAAAAACTCCAGAGAGGCTCAGGTCCTCCGGCTCAGCTCGCTGTCTGGGCTCGACTGGGCTAGCTCTTCAGCCCACTGCTCTGCATTGCAGGCACCAGGAATTTCCTGAGTACAAGCAGGTTGCTGCTTTTGCTAAGAGAGCACCCAAGACTCCAATTGTGTTTCCATTCACAATAAAGGGCTCTATTGCCTTTATTAAGTAGCTGAGCAGATGCAGAAGGGAGTCAAGGCCAAGAGGAAACCTTCAAGATGGCAGAGGAGTAAGACGTGGAGATCACCTTCCTCCCCACAAATACATCGGAAATACATCTACATGTGGAACAGCTCCTACAGAACACCTACTGAATGCTGGCAGAAGACCTCAGACATCCCAAAAGGACCTCAGTGCTCTGGTGGGGGATCAGGCCTGTGCCTCTGAGGTGGGAGAGCTGAGTTCAGGACATTGGTCCACCAGAGACCTCCTGGCTCCACGTAATATCAAATGGTGAGAGCTCTCCCAGAGATTTCCATGTCAACACTAAGACGCAGCTCCACTCAATGACCAGCAAGATATAGTGCAGGACACCCTATGCCAAACAACTAGTAAGACAGGAACACAACCCCACCTATTAGCAGAGAGGCTGCCTAGAATCATAATAAGGTCACAGACACCCCCAAACACACCACTGGATGCAGCCCTGCTCACCAAAAAGACAAGATCCAGCCTCATCCACAAGAACACAGGCACTAGTCCCTTCCACCAGGAAGCCTACACAACCCACAGAACAAACCTTACCCACTGGGGGCAGACACCAAAAAAAAACTGGAGCTACAAAGCTGCAGCCTGTGAAAAGGAGACCCCAAACACAGTAAATTAAGCAAAATGAGAAGACAGAGAAACACCAGCAGATAAGCAAAATGAGAAGACAGAGAAACACACAGAAGATAAGCAAAATGAGAAGACAGAGAAACACACAGCAGATGAAGGAGCAAGGTAAAAACTCACCAGACCAAACAAATGAAGAGGAAATAGGCAGTCTACCTGAAAAAGAATTCAGAGTAATGATAGTAAAGATGATCCAAATCTTGGAAATAGAATGGAGAAAAAACAAGAAACATTTCATAAGGAACTAGAAGAACTAAAGAGCAAACAAACAATGATGAACAACACAATAAATGAAATTAAAAATTCTCCAGAAAGAATCAGTAGCAGAATAATTGAGGTAGAAGAATGGATAAGTGACCTGGAAGATAAAATAGTGGAAATAACTACCACAGAGCAGAAAAAAGAAAAAAGAATAAAAGAATTGAGGACAGTCTCAGAAACCTCTGGGACAACATTAAATGCACCAACATTCAAATTATAGGGGTCCTAGAAGAAGAAAAAAAGGAAAGGACTGAGGAAATATTTGAAAAGATTATATTGAAAACTCCTCTAATATGGGAAAGGAAATAGTCTGTCAAGTCCAGGAAGCACAGAGAGTCCCATACAGGGTAAATCCAAAGAGAAACATGCCAAGACACATATTAATCAAACTATCAAAAATTAAATACAAAGAAAAAATATTAAAGGCAGCAAGGGAAAAACAAAAAATACCATTCAAGGGAATCCCCATAAGGTTAAGAGCTGATCTTTCAGCGGAAACTCTGCAAGCCAGAAGGGAGTGGAAGGACATATTTAAAGTGATGAAGGAAAAAACCTACAACAAAGATTACTATATTCAGCAAGGATCTCATTCATATGCATGGCATTCCATCTAAAAACAACAGAATACACTTTCTTCTCAAGTGCTCATGGAACATTCTCCAGGATAGATCATATCTTGGGTCACAAATCAAGCCTTGGTAAATTTAAGAAAATTGAAATCATATCATGTATGTTTTCTGACCTTAGCACTATGAGACTAGAAATCAATTACAGGAAAACTCTAAAAAATACAAACACATGGAGGCTAAAGAATGCATGACTTAAAAACCAAGAGATCACTGAAGAAATCAAAGAGGAAGTCAAAAAATACCTAGAAACAAATGACAATGAAAACATGACGACCCAAAACCTATGGGATGCAGCAAAAGCAGTTCTAAGAGGGAAGTTTATAGCAATACAATCCTACCTCAAGAAACAAGAAACATCTCAAGTAAACAACCTAATCTTGCACTTAAAGCAAGTAGAGAAAGAAGAACAAAAAACCCCTAAAGTTAGCAGAAGGTAAGAACCATAAAGATCAGATCAGTAATAAATGAAAAAGAAATGAAGGAAACAATAGCAAATATCAATAAAACTAAAAGGTGGTTCTTTGAGAAGATAAACAAAATTGATATAACATTAGCTAGACTCATCAAGAAGAAAAGGGAGGACACTCAAATCAATAGAATGAGAAATGAAAAAGGAGAAGCAACAACTGATATTGCAGAAATACAAAGGATCATGAGAGATTACTACAAGCAAGTATATGCCAAAAAATGGACAAACTGGAAAAAGTGGACAAATTCTTAGAAACGCACAACCTCCCAAGACTGAACCAGGAATAAATAGAAAATATAAACAGACCAATCACAAGCACTGAAATTAAGACTGTGATTAAAAATCTTCCAACAAACAAAAGCCCAGGACCAGATGGCTTTACAGGTGAATTCTATCAAACGTTTAGAGAAGAGCTAACACCTATCCTTCTCAAACTCTTCCAAAATATAGCAGAGGAAGGAACACTCCCAAACTCATTCTACGAGGCCACCATCACCCTGATACCAAAACCAGAGAAGGATGCCACAAGGAAAGAAAACTACAGGCCAATATCACTGATGAACATAGATTCAAAAATCCTCAACAAAATACTAGCAAACAGAATCCAACAGCACATTAAAAGGATCATACACCATGATCAAGTGGGATTTATCCCGGGAATGCAAGGATTCTTCAATATACGCAAATCAATCAATGTGATACATCATATTAACAAATTGAAGTAGACAACCCATATGATCATCTCAATAGATGCAGAAAAAGCTTTTGACAAAATTCAACACCCATTTATGATAAAAACCCTCCAGAAAGTAGGCATAGAGGGAACTTGCCTCAACATAATAAAGGTCATATATGACAAACCCATAGCCAATATCGTTCTCAATGGTGAAAAAATGAAACCATTTCCACAAAGATCAGGAACAAGACAAGGTTGTCCACTCTCAGCACTATTATTCAATTTACTCTTGGAAGTTTTAGCCACAGCAGTCAGAGAAGAAAAAGAAATAAAGGAACCCAAATCGGAAAAGAAGAAGTAAAATGGTCACTGTTTGCAGATGACATGATACTAAACATAGAGAAGCCTAAAGATGCTACCGGAAAACTACTAGAGCTAATCACCGAATTTGGTAAAGTAGCAGGATACAAAATTAATGCACAGAAATCTCTTGCATTCCTATACACTAATGATGAAAAATATGAAAAAGAAATTAAGGAAACTCTTCCATTTACCACTGCAACAAACAGAATAAAATACCTAGGTATAAACCTACCTAAGGAGACAAAAGACATGTATGCAGAAAACTATAAGACACTGATGAAAAAAATTAAAGATGATATAAACAGATGGGGAGATATACCATGTTCTTGGACTGGAAGAATGAACATTGTGAAAATGACTATACTATCCAAAGTAATCTACAGATTCAGTGCAATCCCTATCAAACTACCACTGGCATTTTTCACAGAACTAGGACCAAAAAAATCACAATATGTATGGAAACACAAGAGACCCCGAATAGCCAAAGCAATCTTGAGAACGAAAAACGGAGCTGGACGAAACGGGCTCCCTGACTTCAGACTATACTACGAAGCTACAGTAATCAAGACAGTGTGGTACTGGCACAGAAACAAATATAGATCAGTAGAAGAGGATAGAAAGCCCAGAGATAAAACACCGCACATATCGTTATTTTATTTTTTATAAAGGAGGCAAGAATATACAATGGAGAAAAGACAGCCTCTTCAATAAGTGGTGCTGGGAAAACTGGACAGCTACATGTGAAAGACTGAAATTAGAACACTCCCTCATACCATACACACAAATAAACTCAAAATGGATTAAAGACCTAAAGGTAAAGCCAGACACTATAAAACCCTTAGAGGAAAACATAGCCAGAACACTCTATGACATAAATCAGAGCAAGATTCTTTTTGACCCACCTCCTAGAGAAATGGAAATAAAAACAAAAATAAACAAACGAGACCTAATGAAACTTAAAAGCTTTTGCACAGCAAAGGAAAACATAAACGAGAGGAAAAGACAGCCCTCAGAATGGGA
Organism: Neophocaena asiaeorientalis asiaeorientalis; assembly: GCF_003031525.2. Taxonomy (NCBI): domain Eukaryota; kingdom Metazoa; phylum Chordata; class Mammalia; order Artiodactyla; family Phocoenidae; genus Neophocaena; species Neophocaena asiaeorientalis. The sequence goes on along the minus strand of NW_020175679.1, from coordinate 1,230,504 downwards.
GAAAATATTTTCAAATGAAGCAACTGACAAAGGATTAACCTCCAAAATTTACAAGCAGCTCATGCAGCTCAATAACAAAAAAACAAACAACCCAATCCAAAAATGGGCAGAAGACCTAAATAGGCATTTCTCCAAAGAAGATATACAGATTGTCAACAAACACATGAAAGAATGCTCAACATTACTAATCATTAGAGAAATGCAAATCAAAACTACAGTGAGGTGTCATCTCACACCAGCCAGAATGGCCATCATAAAAAATATATAAGCAATAAATGCTGGAGAGGGTGTGGAGAAAAAGGAACCCTCTTGCGCTGTTGGTGGGAATGTAAATTGATACAGTCACTGTGGAGAACAGTATGGAGGTTCCTTATAAAACTAAAAATAGACCTACCATATGACCCAGCAATCCCACTACTGGGCATATACCCTGAGAAAACCATAATTCAAAAAGAGTCATGTACCACAATGTTCACTGCAGCACTATTTACAATAGCCAGGACATGGAAGCAACCTAAGTGTCCATCAACAGATGAATGGATAAAGAAGATGTGGCACATATATACAATGGAATATTACTCAGCCATAAAAAGAAACAAAATTGAGTTATTTGTAGTGAGGTGGATGGACCTAGAGTCTGTCATACAGGGTGAAATAAGTCAGAAAGAGAAAAACAAATACCATATGCTAACACATATATATGGAATTAAAAAAAAATGATTCTGAAGAACCTAGAGGCAGGACAGGAGTAAAGACCCAGATGTAGAAAATGGACTTAAGGACACGGGGAGGGGGAAGGGTAAGCTGGGACGAAGTGAGAGAATGGCATGGACATATATACACTACCAAAGGTAAAATAGATAGCTAGTGGGAAGCAGCCGCATAGCACAGGGAGATCAGCTCGGTGCTTTGTGACCACCTAGAGGGTGGGATAGGGAAGGTGGGAGGGAGACGCAAGAGGGTGGAAATATATGGATATAGGTATATGTATATCTGATTCACTTTGTTATAAAGCAGAAACTAGCATACCATTGTAAAGCAATTATACTCCAATAAAGATGTTAAAAAAATAAACAAAAACCGAGAGATACTTTCTGTTAGGTACCTATTCTTTGTCATCAACATGCAAATACCACAGAGAATACTATGTCTCTGATCCCTTTCTGAGAGATGTACTAGAAAACCAATAACAGACAACAAAAACCTCAGAGAGACTTTGACGTAGGACTTTGCCACAGCGTGGCAAACATCAACGTGGAGCAGAGTTCCCAGAAAGCTGATCAGAACTGAAGAGAGGAAGTTTGCAGACACGTCACAGCTTTCCTCACGGATTCCCCAAGGTGATGTCACTATTACTGACAGCCTGAGGCTGGTCATCTTTAATGTGGGACAAGTAAGTGAGTAATTGTGAGGTATCTAATTACACGACGCCCTCTGTGTCTGACGAATCTAACACGCCACACCTTCCCGTGGTCCTGAGTCTAGGGTGGAAATGTCAGTGTGAAATCCAGAGATGACTTGTCTTTCCGGTAAACATCGTAACACTGTTCTCTCTAGAGGCCTGGAAACACCAACCGTCAGCTGTGAGCTCCTCCAGCCCCGAGAATGGTGGTCCTGAAGTACCCTCTCCTGCTAAAAGGAGCCTAAGCTTCTTGAGGAAATGTCTGATTTCAGCCTGGAGCAGAAAATGACCCGGAGCCTGGAATATACTGCTCTGGAGGATACGAAGGGACCCATCAATGGCTCCTGGTCATGTCAGAAGGACGCAAGGGCCAGTTCAGACTGGTTCCCCTGCCAAAGATGGAGCCATGTGACTTTGAAAAAGATAGCAATTTCAGTTAATGATTGCCTATCAATTATGTTTAAATCCCTGAGTTCTTAACACTATTCAAAAATGACTTTCAGGGGATGACATGGAACCAGCTGATTATCTTGAAAACTCCTGGATAGTGACTAGCTATGTATCCCACATTCCCTACATAAAGTGTTCTGGGGGACCAAGCAATGTGTAAGGGGAAGAATCTTGTCATCGAATTTATTCCAATGAAAAAGTGAAAAAGAAATTGGAGGAAGAATCAACAGATGAAATAAGACTTAGACGACCTAAGGAATTCAAAAGCAGGGAGGCCTGAGCTACAGCACTAGGGATGTGCACTGGGTGGTAGAGTGTCAGGAAATACAGAAGTGCTTTCTATGACAACCAAGGGGAGGAGACTCCCAGGGGAGGGGGTGTTGTGTTGGGATGGGGCTTCCGGGGCAGCTGGACAAGGGCTGTTGTTATAGGATGTTTCCCTTGAAAGACTCATGACACGATATGTTTATTTTAGAAGGTTTGCTCTATCAGTGTTTTATTTTACAATGAAAAGTTTAAAAATAAATTTTCAAGGCATCAATGTAGTAGCATTACTTCCCAATATTATAAAAAAAATTGTCAACGGTTAAGAGAAAATGAGTTCTGTGTTGAGCAGACACAGTCACTGATCTGCCATGACACTCAGAGGCCAGCGCAAAATGAGGCAGTGGCAACCCTGGAGAGATGTGTGGACCGCCACATGCAGAGGGGACCATGCAGCAAACCCAGGGATGTTTAGAGCTCACATGTGGAAGACTGCACTTTCTCACCTGCTGGATATTTTGTGCTTTAAATGAGGTGTCATGACTAAATTCCTAGGGATTTAATGTTTTGAAAGGGTCATTTTTGTTTCTTTGTTTATGACCTTTCCTTATTTTGCTATCGGGTGTTCAATCTGCTCCTTCCTGATTCCCAGGGCTTTTTGTGTGCAAGATATATTGACCCATGTCTCTGATAGGAATTTAAAAACCCTTTTCTCGACTTGTCATTTGAGTTTGTTTATGATGTTTGTGTGTGTGTTTTGTTCCCTTTGGCCACGCAGAAGTTTATTTTTTGAAGGGCTTGGTAGCAGAGATGTTCTGGGTGGCTGGGTGTAGGCCAGGGAAGCTCTCCAGGTGTTCACCGCCAAGGATCTCTCTGTTGTCCCTTTAAAATTGTGCAGTGTCCCCTGGTGCAGAGGAACAGCATGCCACCTGGGCTCCTAGAGCTCCTCAGAGCCCTGGAAATCTGAAGCCACACACATGGGCTTCCAAGTTTCATCTTGCTCTCTCTTTCTGGGACGTGTCACCTCTCAACCCCTCTGAGATGTCCCACAAGCTCCTGTCTCTTGCCCTAATGATTATCAAATGCCCAGGACTGGACCTCTCCTTCTGGACATTTCTGAGTTCCCCATGCATACCCCCATTCACCCCTGTCCTTCCCAGGACAGCTTGTCTGTGGCTCATCTGCCTTGAAACCCTTTATAAGCATCTCAGGTTGTGCAAGTTCTGTCTCTCTCCAAAGCCACTGAAGTGTAGTTTGGGGGATTTCTTTCTAAGTTCATGCTCCTTGTTGGTGCTGTTTCTTAAAGGAGAAGGAGAAACATTCAGAGCACAGTTCCCACCACGTTCCCATCAGAACAGACCTCAAAGTCTTCATATGTAATATTTTCTTACTACTTAGCTCCAAGTGTTTTTCCAATTTTCATTGTAATTTTGTTTTCAACATTGGCCACTTAGAAGTACAATTTTTTATTTAAAAATTGTGGAGATAATATTCTAATTATCTTTTGGTTTTAATATCTGGTTGGATGTTAGACAGTATACCCGCTGTGATTTCAATCCCTTGAAATGTGTTGAGACTTGTATATGGCCCAGAATTATATCAATTTATGAAATCAGTCAAATCTACACCTGAAAAGAATGCCTACTGTGTCATGTTCACTGTGCTCCATGTTTCTAGCAATTAAATGCTTTAACCATATTTTAAAACACTTCTACATAGTGAATTTTTGTTGGTTCTATCCATCACTAAGAATAGGGTGTTAGGTGTTAAAATGTTCCACTCTGCTTGTGGATTCATGCATTTCTCCATATAGTTTTGCCAGATTTTGCATCATAAGTTTTGAGATCATGTTATGTGGTACCTAATAATTACTGCTAGTATATTTACCTGATGAATTGAAACTTTGATCACTAGAAGTGACCATCTTTATATGTACAAATGCTTGTGAACGTAGAATTCTGATATTATGATAGTTATTATGGCTTTTAAAAAAAAGAACAACCTCTTTTGTTATTTATGAGGAATGTTATCGCCAAACTTCCAATTCCTTCTTTAACTTTGACGTAGCATTTTATTTGTTTGGTGTTTTTAGCCTTTAGCAAGACCCGTTGATCCATTTACCTTTGCTGCAATACTCATTATTCTTGTTTAAATCTATTATTGTATAATGTACTAGTCTGTTCCACGTCCTCTTTTTTTTTTCTTATCTTCTTTGGAATATAGTGACATGTTTATCATTTTATCTTCTCCACTTTTTTCCTATTCTTTCATTATATTTTAAAATTTCTATTCTTCTGTTCTAGAAATTACATCTGCAATATATAATATAACAAAGCCTAAAGTTAATCAACACTTATTTTCCTCCCAGATTCTATAAAGAGCTTAGACATTTTATTTCTGTTTATCTTTCTCACAACTAATACATAATTGTTGTTGAGTATTTAATTTTACATATTTTTAAACCCTGAAGACATTATTATTATTTTACATAGTCTATAGTCATTTAGATTTTCCACAGATTTAATACTTTATTTACTCTTTATTCCTTCTTGAATCTCAGCATTCTAATCTGGAATTATTTTCAGTCTGCCTGAGATGGATCCTTTAGAATGAACTTTAGTGGGTAACTTTCCCACTGTCGTTTCTTTCCTGTTGTGGAGCACAGGCTCTGGACGCGCAGGCTCAGCGACCATGGCTCACGGGCCCAGCCGCTCCATGGCATGTGGGATCTTCCCAGACCGGGGCACGAACCCATGTCCCCTGCATCGTCAGGCGGACTCTCAACAACTGTGCCACCAGGGAAGCACTGTCTTTTCTTTTGTATTTTCTCTCTCATCCCTGAAACTCTACTCTGGGTACAGAATTCAAGGTAGGAGGTAAGTTTCTCTTGGCATATTTTATGACACTCTTCCATCGCGGCATTGGGAACTGTGGCTCCTTTGAAGGTATTCTGTGCTTTCACACCCTCCTTGGGCTGATTTTAGAATTTCCTGCTTGGTTCAGGAAGCAGTGAGTTTCTTTAAACTTATTTTGTTTGGGGTTCACTAGGCTTCTTGAGTCTACTGATTACCCTGATTTTCATCAGTTCTAGAAAATCCTTGGTCATTACCACTTTTGAAAATTGTTTTCCCTGATCTGCTCTTCTTCTGGGATTCTGATTAAATGCATGTAGATTTCCTCTTTTGCCTTTTCTGTGTCCATCCTTTGGAAACTCCATGTTGTGTTCTGGTTGACTTTTCTTAATTTAGCTACCCTTCACTAATTCTCTCTCTGGCTGTATATAATTAGCTGGGAAGATCTTTATTGGATGTGTAATTTAGATTCATTTGTCATTTCTAGAAGCTCTGTTTTGGATATAACCTGCTTAGTCATTTTTATAATCCCTTTTTGTCACTCATAGTGGAAATTCCTTTTCTATTTTAATTTTTCCAAACATATTCTTTCAAACTTCTAGACCAAATAATTTCATTGTCTAAAGCCTTCCTTTCACACCTTTCTGTCTTCAGCTCTCTTGTTGGCTTTTTTGTATTTATGTGTTTTTCACAGATCCTTGTTTCCCTGGGTGACCAGTTTCCTTTGAAGGATGGAGCCTCACCTTCCCACAGTCCAGGGGGACCTCTGCAGTGGGTCTCCTTCTGAGGGGTGGTGTGAGACCCCTGGCCTCACCTACCCCTGCATCTGCAGCTGGGGCTCTGTCAGGGGGGAGCCCAGGGTAGAGAAGGGGCCAAGTGCAGGATGTGCCCTCTGGCTAGACTGGTCTTAACCAGCTTGTACTCCAGGTGTCTGGCAGGGTTTTGCACCTGACCTTTTCTAGGTTTCTTGAGCCTCACCTCATCCATACCATGTCATCTGCTGGTCCCTCGGCCCAGGGAGAGGCTGCCTCCTGTGGTAGCTTCCTTCCTCCCTCCCTCCCTCCCTCCTCGGACTCCAGAGCCCCCTCTCTGCTGGTGTCCACTCAACTTGTGGAGGTGCTACAGACTGAGAGCCCTCACCAGGGGTGTGGTCCAGAGATCCCTGGACACAGTCAGGCTCACGTCCCCCACACAGCAGCATCCATCCGCAGTCTACCAGCAGACCGGCTCTCTGGCCATGCCTCATGCTTGTTGAGTTTATCAAGTGAGTCAGCCCCTGTCTGCGTTCCCCCTGACACTGAGACCTGGAGCATGCATCAGACTCCGGGGATGCTCGTTAGGGGCCATGGGGACGGGTGGGGAGTGAGCCCCCCACTAGGGGTGGGGACAGCGCCGTGACCCCACCGGGAATCTCCAAACATCCTCTTCACAGTCCTGCGGTCTCTCTCCAGGACCTGGCTTCCCTCCTACCTCCCTGTAGCCCAGCCCTGCAAGCCTTCATCTGCTCTGGTGCATTTGTGTTAAAGTCTCCCCAACTCCCTGGAAGATCTGTCCCAAATCCCCATGGAATTTCCTAACAATCACGTCTGATGCCCCAGCTGAAACTGTTAATTCCAATGTTGTCACAGGTTTGCAGGCTTACCTGCCCTGCTCACAACCAGTGCCCCTGGATGCCCCCTCCTACATTTGGGCCAAGCTCATTGCCAGGGTCCTCGGCCACCTGAGGCTCAGGCCTGGCCAAGGGGTCCCAGCGCCAGTGGACAGTGTGAGGGGCTCTCACGGAGGCCAGCAGGAGACAGGGACCCACTGTCCAACTGGGAACCTGGACCAGCTTGCGTTTAACACCTTGGTCTCTATTCAGCAAAACTATTCTCCCGTAATTGTAACTTAAAATGAATAATAATAATGGTAGTATAGAAGTGCAGGAAGTGAAATTTTTCTTGAACATTTTATATTTAATCATGTCAGTAATACGTAAAAAAATAAAATATTGTGGTACATGAAGAGAAAAATAATGGATTAATACTTTTTAATTACATTAATACATTTTTTGGAAAAGGGAAAATACACCTACATATTGGTCTGCCATTATAATGAATAATATAATTTTCGTGATTAACCTTCTGCAAAAAAGCCTTTCAGAAGGACATGTGTGGAAACACACTGATAATTTCATGTTCTAATAATTTAGAGAAATTCTACGTTAAAAGCATATCATTAGAGAAACTAAGTCTTGTGCTTTCCCTGGCGAAGAGGAAACTGGTGAATCAGAGAAAGTTAAGTCTGTATAGTTGGGGCCAGTTGTATTTCCCCAGAAGCTAGGATGGAGCTGTTTGGGGAACGGGGCACATTTCCAAGGTCATGGCCTTAAGGGACAGTCTCTGAGACTCCTCAGCACAAAACCTGGACTCAAAGTCATAGTGGATAAAGAAAGTTCATTTCACATGCAAGAATAGGGTGTTTTCAAAAGACAATTCAAATGTGTTATAAAGTAATTCTAGAGTAACTCATTGACAGCAACTTGGAAAACAGAAGAAAAAAAAATGGAAAGAAAAAATAACTCAAAATATCACCAGTGAGCTGTCACTGCAGATGTGCGGACCTTACTACTTGGTATTTTCCATCAAACTGTGTGGTTCCTGCGTGCCTGGGTCAAACCAACCTGCAACGGCTTGTAGGCAATTAGGGGTCAGAAAATCGGTAGAAGGCAGTCGGGGGCACTTCTCACACACAGAGATTCTAGAATATTGGAAATAGTCACGTGGATATCAAATGAACAACAAATGCTCATTCTACTTTTTTTAGTTGAAATAAAATAAATACATCAGGGCTGTTTCATGTAGATGCTGTTTACGCGTTGAGGGTCTCCAGGGTTAAAAACAGCAAGAACTGGAACACAAACAGAAGCCACCATAAAGCTGATGGTGGCCTCTGCCCAAGTCATTTTAGATGTCCCTTTTGTACCTCCACTGGGCCGGGTGGGTGATGCAGGCAGGGCTTGGAGGGTGGATGAGGTGGGAGTCTCTGCCCAGAGGTGGGTCCCTAATAGCCCAGGTAAGAAGCAAATTTGCCAGCAAAAATTTCCCTGTCCTTCAATGTGAAGGCCACAGACAGCACCTTCCTGCTGGGCCGGGAGCCCGCTGACCACTGCAGGTGGTCCTGTAATCTTCTTGGTGTTTTCAACATGAGGGCACAGAGCTCGTGTGTCCTTAGCATCCTAGCGTAAAACCCAGTAGAAATGAAAGATGTAGTCACAGATCAGTATGAGGTGTTTTCTCTATTGGTTCATAATTTAAATACATCCAGTTAACCCTAGTGTAAAACGTGCAAGGGCTCCCAGAAGCCAAACATAATTTGAAAGCAAGGCAAAAACATGGACTTGCAAATAATTCAAGGAAGTTATCTGAGGTGGTTTTCTCTCCTTTTGACTTAGTATTTGCACACTGCTGTCCTTTTCTTGATCACTGATCAGCAGAGAGTGTATAACTAGACCTTTAATGAATGTGCCGTGCACATGACAGTGAGGGACGCACGTACAGCACAAACGGGACAACAGGAAAGCCGGGGTCTGCATCCTGGAAGTGCGATATGTGAGTGCCCTGGGTTTGAGGTGCTTGCACTGCCCTGATTTAAGTGGGATTCCCTGATTTAACCTTTAGCCCCCATCACCGTGCAGAGGAGAGCCAGGTCCTGGTTTTGTCTAAAGCAGGGGAACAAAGTGTCTGCAGTGGACTTATTTCAGGTTAACAACCATGAAAAATGGTCCTGATCATTCCCAGAGGCTAAGTGTCCCCCTGCCATCGGGCCTCAACACACTGACCTCCAAGCCTCTCTCCAGGTCCGGGCCCTCATCCCATCCTCATTTGGTGCTGGTTTGCAGCCCACTGACAGGGCTGGGCTGGGACGTGGAAGGTGGACCCCTCAGTGAGGGGCGATCGTCAGGTTCCCAGGGCGTGCGCCTCAGGGAGATGCTTGGAGCCAGGGGACACCACGCTCAAGCAGGGTCCACTGGCCCAGCCCCACAGCCATGCCCTGTCGTTTACCTGGCCCTTTGTGAGTATCTGGTCGGGGAGAAAGGACCCCCGGTCTGTGGCACTGGGGGTTGTCCTGGCCAACACTGCCGCTGACTCGGAATAACTTAAGAAAAGGGAAAGGCACTTTTGCTGGGTCTAAGCTCTCCCTCAGGATCCACCTGAGACTGGAGAGACACCTAGAGGCTCAGACAAGGTGAAGCCACAGGGCTCCTCAAGTTAGGGCACGTCTGCTGGTCAGGCCCCCAGGACCTTTGGCACTTGGTTCTTGACTCAGAAGGGACCTCGGTGGTTAGTTCCCGAGGGTCCCGGTGGCCAAACCTCACCTCCCAAAGACAGGGACTCGGGAGCAGAAACACCTGGCTGACACCTGTGTCAGCTGCCCCCCCGACCTGGGAGGCCACCCCACACCCTCCAGCTCCTGTGATGTGGGTGGAGGTCTGCTTCCCCTTGCCCCGCCTGCATCTCAAATGGGAAGGGTCTTCAGCCTCTCTTACCGCACCCTGATTAGCTTGCATCTTCTTCATAAAGCCCCTGATGCTTCGTTTATTTACTTTAACGGCAGTAAGATCCAGACTTGTGGCTTTCAGCTGGCATGCAGAACCTTGGAAGTCCTCCTTACAAGGAGAAGAAAGCTGAACACACTGAAAATCAGCGAGTCTTCTTAGGTCCCTGAGAGATGTGAGGTCGCAGGGCAAACCACCGCCCTCAGATTTGAGAGACGGGCGGGCAGGTGCAGCGAATCAGAACTTGCTGAAGCAGGAGCCTCCCTGGGAACCAGGACCGCAGGGCAGCAGGGCAGCCGGAGTTGCGACTGTGGGGCAGCTGGAGGCCTGGTGCGGATAACTGACTTGTGAAGCCCAGGGCTCCGGCACGGGGAGAGCACCCCACTTCTGTGAGGTTTCTCTCCAGGGGCTCCACCACCTGGTCCTCACGGGGCAGGTCAGACAACAAACTCCTCCAGGTTCTGGGAGCTGGAAGGGAAGGGAATCATTCTGAAATAGGCCAGAGTGCTCTGTCACCATTAGAGGGCTGGCCTTGGGAGGGAGTGTTTAACCAGAGCCTGACCTGCTGGGATTTATCAGAGCCCAGATGGCCCCTCCAATTCTCCTGTCCCCGCTAAGGGGAAAACAAAACAAATCACACACAACCTAAATCACTTTGTGAAGCTGCAGCCGGACACTCGACTCACTGGAAGGCTGAGACCAATCCCAGGACTAGAACACCCCCAACCACCACCGGGGCAACAGGACTCCTGTGCAGAACAGGATGGGGATGAGGGCTGCCAGCACAGACCTTATGCACGACAGCAAGATTCTGCACTTCTTATTGATGGAAAGTTCAAAATATCTGACTTTGATTTTCAGTGAATAGTCTTATTTAGCAATTTTATCCGGTGTGTTAAATGTTCCTGATTTTATGTCTTTCTTACATCATTCCCTGAATTAGAAAGAGTATAAGTTACTGCCACCTTTCCAGGGACAATTATGAGCTGATACCATCAAAAACATTATTTATGCTTTACCCATGTACTAGGAAAGTCTATGACCATTTCCCATAAATGGCTAAAATAGGTAAGATGTTTTACCTCTTTGCCAGGAGGGAAAACATAATCAAATAGATCTGGTTATTGACAGAAGATTACTTTAGCATTGCTTAAGCTGTGGGTACGTATGCTCATGTAAGTGACTTAATGAATTGTCATTTCGGAATCAATTTATGGAGTGGAGGAGCGCTGACCTGGAACAGCCTCCCTCTTTGCCCCCACCTCCCCTGGGGGCCCGCCAACCATGCCTCTCTCCTGGCTTCAGCCTCCTTTGTTTTGTGAGAGGTGTTCATGGATGAAACACCATAATGGATGAAACAGGGTGTTGACTCTGCACCCTCAGCCTGGACTCTAGCTACAGGAGCTGGTGAGGAGATGGATTAAGGGAGGCTCTTACCTGGGGCCCCATGAGTTGGTCCACTTTCTGAAGGGCGGACACACCCCTGTGGGGTGGTGCTCACATGGCACCTGGGGCTCCAGGACCACAGTCAGGGAACTGAGGACCCGTTTCAGACCAAGACACAGATTCCCTGATTCCGATGTGCACTATAATCTTCAGCTCCGGTGTGTGGATCTCCACTTGGGGTGTTCATTATCTTTGCAGATTTGGGGGCTCCACTCCCAGACCTATAAAATTGGGCAGACTTTCTAGTGTTGGGGCCAAGTATTTTCAGTGATTCTTACAATCGTTAGCATTTGAGAACAACTCCAAGAAAAGCTTCTATCTCCCAAACCTTCCCTGACATCTGTTGGAGATGTCTGAATTTCAGGTAAGCTCACGTTCCAGAGGCAGCTACCCACAGGCTCCCTGCGATGGAGGGAGGGAGGCAAACCACTGGGAACGATGCTCCCAACTCTTAGTAGTCCCTCCTTCTGTTCCAGGACCTTGAGCCCCAATCTCTGTCTCTGTCTCTCCTGAGCAAGGGTAAAATTTCTTGAATCTACTGAATGTGAAATCTCAACTACATCCTTACTGATCTTGGATCTGTGGTTTCGTGTCTGTCATTAACAGTAGAATGTTCTTGGCCATTATTATTTCAAATATTTATTCTGCTCCATTCTCTCTTCTCCTTCTGGTATTCCAATTATAGATGTTATGTCATTTGAACATTTCCCTCAGTTTCTGGATGTTGTGTATTGTGTGTGTGTGATTTTCTTTTCCCTGTTCATTTTTTCTTTTGCATTTCAGTTTGGGAAGTTTCTATTTCCCACTCTTCAAGTTCACCAATTCTTTCCTCAAAAATGTCAAATGTACTGATAAGCTTTCTTAATTTCTATTACAATATTTTGGATTTCTATCACTTTCTTTTGGGTTTTTCTCAGAATCTCAATCACTCTGCTTACATTACCCATTTGTTTTCCATGCTTTCTACCTTTCCCATTAGAGCTCTTAGGTTATTATGAATAGTTATTTAAATTCCCTGCCTGAAGTGTCCATCATTTGTGTTATATCTGGGTCTGGCTCTGATCCTTGATTTGTCTTATCAGACTAGGTTTTTTCTCACCTTTTGGAATTCCTTGTAATTTTTGGTTTAAAGCCAGACATCTTACTACATCTGAGGAAGTAGACTCTAGAGTGGCTCCAGTCAATGTGGCTGGAGTTGGTCTGTATGTAAGGTCGTCTCCAGCCATGGGTACCAGGGAGTTTACATTCATCTTGTCTGTACTTTGTCCTTTGTGACCTTGGGCTCTCCTGGAGTTCCTCCTTGGAGAACTTCTGCAGTTACTTTGGTACAACCGTGGTTGTACTGGGGCCATGTTGAGGCTGGTAGGACTTGGAGAGGGAAGTGTTTTCCTGTGGACTGGGGTCCCTGGGTGTGGCATTCACAGAGGTTTCCTCTTGGATTGCTTCTTTTTTCCCCATTGGTTGAGACCAGAAGACTTGAGGGGGCAGGAGGAGAGGAGCACTGTCCTGTTGGCTTGGGAAAGATGCTGGGGAAAGGCTTCCCCTTTGTTGTAGAGAACTGGGCATATTTCTCATCAGCTGCCCTTCCCCTCCCACTGCTGGAGCCATGAGGGTATCTTTCTCAGATCTTCACCTGCAAATAAAGCCAGTGGAAATGTGGGGGTCTGCTAAGCCCCCAGCCCCCAGGAGTTTCTCCCTGTCACATGGCTCATACTCAGCTGCCAGCAGCTGATCAAATTCACCCTCTAATTGTTCCCACCAGCTTGTGGCTCCAGCAGCTTCTGCCCCAGGTAGGCAGGTTCTGGCGGTATCTCTGTGTACTTCCCTGTCCCTCAAGATTTCAGAACTGCCAACTCAGATCCCTAAAGGATCTAAGAAAAGTCATTGATTTTCAGGCTTTCCAGCCTTTTCTGGTTGTAAGGACGGGGGTGAAAACTTCCATGCTTTTTATATGTCAGAGCTAAATTTAGAAGCCCCTCTGCCCAGCGTGTTAGTTGTTTTCTGTGGGAGACTTGAGCTATTCCACCATCACAAAAAGCAGAAACTTCTGGTCACTCCACCTAATAAGTAGTAATACCAGGATGTAGAATAAAACATTTTCCTTAGCCAAGAAAGGAAGAAATGTCATCTGCTATGTATCACTGTTCTTAAAACCATCGCTGGTTAATATTTGATTCTGAGATCCCACTGATGAGGATAAGCTGCCCTTGGAGAGGAGGAATCTTAACACGGATCTTGAGTTTGGTGCCCATATCCTGCACCAAAGTGTGTGTGAGGTCCACACAGGCTTCTGGAGGTCCATACCTCCAATGCCTGATGGAGCCCTTGCTTCTTCATTACTTGAACCTCTTCATCATTATTCTGGGGGAGGTTAAGCTTGCTGGGTTCACAACCAGGAGAGAAATAGGAGTGTTTATTCATCAGAAATGGAAAGAAGGTTGTCAGATATTGCCTTGGACATGCGTTGACATAGCTAATACACACAATAATGCCTTGTATTTGTGCATGATTGGAGAATTGAATGAGCATTTCTACCTGCCTATGTCACTTACATCTTAAAAGAACCCAACAAAATTGGACATCTCGAGGCTGAGATGGCCGTGTGTTTTGTTCACTGACCTGCACCTGGCCTGGTGGGAGGTCCAGCCCAGAGACAGCAGGTCCCAGTTTGAAATCAACCTGCTCTATGAGCCAGGAAATAGCTCCATTCTGTGTCCTCCTCCCGAGCACAGGTGTGCTGGCTCCTCTTCCCCCAGGGGCGACACAGGCAGCATGCGGGCCTCCAATGGGTGAGAAGCCCCTCCCAGCCCCTCCCAACAACTAACAAGAATGAGATGGAGGTTGGAGGGGTGGGGGCATTTCTGAGCAGATGGGAAATCTTGTCCCTCCTACCCTACCTGAGTGGAGCCTCACTGCTCCTTCGAGAACAGGCTGGCTCTGGAGTCCCAGCAGCCTGGAGTGATGGGCAGGTGTGCTGTCCTATGGAGCCCAGACTCCTTCTTGAACCACCTTCTACCACAGAGGGAGCTGGTGACGAGCCCCTGGGGAGACATCTTTGGAGCTGGACCCTCCAGCTTCACTGTCGAAGGTAGATGCAGCCAGCCTGACTCCTAGCGCTGGCCCCAAGAGAGGAAAACTTTGTGAGACTCACAGTGACCTAGGAAAAGCCTGTCTCGGGGGTGTACTGGCTGGGGAGAAGCAATCCCATGGGAGAGGTGTCACCCAACATTAGCTGAGCCAAGAAGTGAAGGCAGAAGGTGTGGACCACCCACCACCCCGCCTGGAGCAACAGCTCAGGGTTGGCACCGCTCCCCTCAGTGCAGGGTCTCCCGAGGATCCTGACCACTCCACTTCCCATCGCCCCCGTGCCTGGATGGGCCGTAAGAGGAGTCCCCGCTGTGACCTTGACTCTGCCTGTGTCTCCTCGGGGCATCTAGAGCAGCTGCCCTGAGCCATCTCCATGTCACCAGAAGGTGCCCATAGGGAGAAGGTTCTTGGGTTCTAGGGGAAGCACCGTTGGATAATTCTAGCTAAGGTGCAGGATTGCCAGAGCCTGAAGAACGTAGGCTTTCACCCACACTCAGTCCCTTGAGTTTCTTTTCAAAATGACACCTCTTTTCACTCACAGAGATTTGCATTTTTAGCAGATAACTGGTTTCCAGCTGCATGGCTGCTGTGGGTGGCTCCCGGGCGGAAACCCAAGGAGACAAGTTGGAGTGCCACTGGCAATGTCCCTGGACTCCGTTTCCTACAGACACACCTGAAAGACAGTCACAGGGCGTCAACAAGTGCCTGCGTATTCAAAGAAAATATGATGATTTTTCTTTAAATATTTAATAAACACATCATGATATACTTGGAAGTAATTGAAGAGACCAAGGACATTTCCAAGATTTTATATGATATGAATCAATACTCTGAAAACAAAATCTCCTTTTTATAAAAAAGGACAATAAACAATCAACAACAAAACCCGAACCTAAGCTTGCCCTTACATTTTTTGGTGAGCAGTATTTGACACTGATGATCAGGAAAACCTTGAACGCCCAAAGCAACATCCACTGCCAGGTAGGAACTGAGCTGGGGAGATGCAGGGAATATAAATAAAGGTAATAGCCAAACACAGGGGTTTTTGTTGCGTCCGTCACTGCAGGGAATTCATCAGGTGCAGCCACCCTAGGAACTCAAGTGCTGGGTCCCCAGCCCAGGCTGGCAACTGAATCAAACGTCTCCTCCGTATGTTGGTCCATCTGCCATTTGCATTTTCTTCCCCAGCCTCCCTCCTCCGCCTCCTGTAGTCTCCATGGTATCTGCTCAGCCCACCTTCTTATCTCTCTAAGGATGACGTTTTGGGAATTGAGCTTCTGGGGCCGCCAATGCAGGGAGTGGCAGGTAGAGCCGTGGTCTGTGTGGAGGATCCCTCCCCCTCCCTGGGCCCCTGGTGTCTGGCATGAGGGGACCAGAGGCCCAGGGCTGGTCAAAGTCACCACACATTTTCTCTGGCTGGAGAAAACAGAGTTGGGATGCCTGTGCCTTGCTTTCTTCTAGAATTGAAATGATTGCTGATGAGCTCACAGTAAATAAATCAGCAACATGTGCAACAAATTAGTAAAATAAATGTGAACTTAAGTATTAATGAAATAAATATTCAGCAGGTTATTTGGGATATTTGTTCTATCCTCAAATGTTTAAAAAATAATGAGAGGTTTATTAAAACTTTATGACTCAGTATAAGGGTTTTCACAATGTACCTTTCTTCCTAAATTCAGAAAAGAAGGGATTTGTGTTCTAAAGATGGGTGAACCAACCGACAGAATGGAAGCTGGAGACAGAGGTCCTGGATAGGGTCGGGGGAGATGTCCAGATCTGCAAGGATCCACTGTCCAGCCACGGTTGGGTCCCTGGCTCAGAATGCACTCCAGCTATGAGGCAAAGGATTTGGAACAGGGAACGAGGGCCCATAAGATCACTGGATCAGAATTGAATCAGATCCCAGAGCAACACGGCAGAAACTGCCCCTGAGGGGCTGCATCTCTGCACAGCTGGGGACTGCAGGAGACCCTCCCCAGCCCTGTAGAAGGGCCCCAGGAGCTGCCCCTGCCAGCCCCTGGTGACAGGAAAGCCGCAGCCCAGTGCCCACGGCTGCTGACGACCCAAGCCTGAGGGTCTGCACCCACACGCAGACAGACCACCCCTCAGCCTCACCCGCCCCGCCTGAGGCTGAGGCAGCCCTGGCCCGGGTCCCACTCAGACACAGCTCCTTGAAGAGCCTGGAGAAGCCCCCAGAGGCTCCTGGAACAGTCCCCGCAGCCTGTGGTCCCAAGGGGACAGCTTGCTGGCCCCGGGGGCTGACATGGGGCCTTTTCACACTGGCATGGCTACGTCTAGTTTATGTCCCGGCCATGAACCACCAGGGGGCCGAGGGACCATCTGCTCACACCAGGAGGAGACCCTCAGCTCCACCTGTGAGCCCTGCCCTGGTCTGAGCCAGGCGCTATGGCCACAGGTGCCCATTCATGTGCCCGCGACTCCCTGTCAACCACCACACCTGCCAGCCTTCAAATGTCCCAGATGGTGGCAGAGAGTGAGGTGCTCGGATGGGACATTCCCCTCAGCCTTGGGAGGCCAGGGCGGGAAGATGTTCACGTGTGTTCCTGCTGCGTTGGGGCCCCCAGACCCCCCCGAGAACCCAAGAGCCCAGGCACTTAGGGCAGCCGGCTCCTTATCGGTTTGAAAACTGCTTCTCCCAGACATGGGAAGCAAGCCGCCAGCGGGCACATGCAGTAACGCCTGGCTGTCACCATACTGGACAGAAGCACGCACACACAGGCACAAACAGGCAACACACGTGCACACATGCACACACAGCACATGCATGCAACTTGCACATGCATGCACACGCACACACATGGCAACACGTGCACACACAACACACGTGCACACATAGACACATGCAACACACGTGCACACAGGCAACACGTGCATACACATGCACACACAGTCAAACACCCTTCGTGCTGTTCACTTATTCAAAAGTAAATTGTGCTCTGCTGATGTGTGAGCGTTCTTTTCTTTTTCTTTTTTTTCCTTCTCTCTCTTTTCTTTTGGCAGTGGGGCATGAAGTGTTTCCATCCATTTAAAAGCCAGTAAAGTGAGGGGAAATTCAGAAAGGCACAGTACACCCCCCAATGCAACAGCTGCATCGGGTCAAGCCTTCTGTAACAGCTTTAAATGGTGTTAATTTTTAAAAAAATGGATTCTGTGGGCTATAAGATTATTATTTTTTGTTTGGGGAAACATTGTAGAGGCAACATGTATCTGTCACGTTGGTGTGAAACCTTCAGACAAGACTTTCAAAAACATTCTGCGAACAGAGGAGACCCGTTTTTCTGGTTTTCTGTCTAAAAAAATAAGAAAGAAAACAGTGAAACAGGATGAAAAGTGGCATTCACGTCCCTAACCTTCAGCATCCCCACTCACCTGGAGAGCTCCTCTACCCATAATGCACTAAGTGGATGATTAAAAAGAAATGGGGGTTTAACTGTGGGTAAGCGTGGGGTCCCCAGAGCTTTGCAGAGCATTGAACCGTGCGTCTACAGCTGTCTCCACACAAGCCCAACATTCTTTATTTATTTGTTATGAAATATTTATGGGTGTTATGAAAGGTTTAAAATAATGTGTCTGTCGCTTTCTCCCCTCTCTCTTTCCCTCTTGCCTGCGCACAGCTTCTAATGCATAAATCATTCGGGGCTCTGGACAGTGGGGCTGCACATTAGGTGGGTGTATCTGCTGTATCACATTTTTTCTGCCTGAGAGAAAATATCATTCCTAGTAATTTTCTACACTTATACAATCAGCGTTGACAGTAAATAATTGATGTATGAATTTAGGACTAAACTCCAACACAATATGACTTTATGTCAAGGGTGACTCCCAGCAGGTTATGAGCTAAATCATCTTGCAAAATGGGTTCTTTCAGTGGGAGAAAAAAAGGGTTTTGAAATTATTTTAATGGAAAACGGGACCTGTGTGCAGCTCTTTTTTTGATGAGGTCTTGCTTTGCATGGCTGGTAATAAAACTGAGCAACCCACCCATTATGAGATTGGAAATGTTTCATTTGTGATCACAAATGGCTTTTTTAAGACCGACACAGCTGTTTTTATTCTGTTTATCCTTTTTTCTTTTCCTTTTTTTCTCTCCTTTTTTGGGGGGGGCGTGTGTGTGTGTGTGTGTGTGTGTGTGTGATTGCGTTTGTATGTGGTAGGCTGCCCTCTGCTTTTCATTCTAGTATCTTCCATAGAAAGTACAATTATGATTTACATTACAAGCTGGGTATATTTGTGACTTAAAGATATATAACTAGCCGAAAGACCTCAGTTAAAAGATTTTACATTTTCTCCCATCCCCGCAATTAAAATCCTTTACATCATGAAAAGAAAATGGTTACTGCAGACCAGGAGGGGGAAGAGTGGGTGTCTGGGAGAGAAAACTTTCATGAGATTGTCAGAAGAGAAATGCTTGATAGCTTTACAACTTCCACTGAAATCCAGACAAGGAGATCAAAGAAAACAAATCAGGTGAGAGACCCGAAGTGAGATTCTCTATTTGTTTTACTCTACTCTGGAGCAATGAAGATTTGAAACTACTGAAAATCTTTCTTCATGTGATGTCATTTTTGCTGAAACCACGATTCAAAGACTAGAGTTCAAAGCAAGGCCCTCTTGTCTTTGAAAGAAAATAATTATTTTCTCTAGTATCCACATTTGTATAAAATTTTATTTCTTTATTTTTAGACCCATTGTTTCTTTTAAAAATATTCAGATCTTTCATATACTAAATTTAATTACATTTATTATATAAATGAAGAGATATGATAAAATTCAAAGCCTCCTGAAAAAATCCCATGATACAGCAAGACCTGCCCTGAGAGTCAAAAGCTGGAAAGCTGTTTCCTTCCAGAATCCCCCTTCCATGTCTCTTCCTCTTCCTCTGTCTTCTGCTGTTTATCCCTGGATCCTCACTCAGAGGACACGGCTCTCCCTTCATTCTATAGGTGGCACTCATGTCTCTGTGCATGAAGTTCTGAAGAAATTCCAGGCCAAAAAGTGGTTCATAAAAAAGTCCTTGCTCTCAGGGAAGTGTATTGATTTCTGCAAAATATAACAGGTTTCTTTAAAAACAAATTTTAGATAAACATTCTTAATTGGGTTTATTTGATCTGTACCTTTCTTTATAGGTGGTGGTGAGTGATTTGAAGATTGCCAACAAATGGGTTTTATGTAAAAGACACTCTGGGCCAAACTCTTAGGTTCGTGTGTGCATGCACATGTGTGTTGGTGGTTTTTCCAGCATTCAGGAAACAGCTCTTCCTTAAGCAGCCTCGCTGGGGCTGGCTGGGTGGGTGGGCAGCGCTCCTGGTGTGGGGTGGCCCCAGGCACGCTGCGGCCCCCTGCTCCTCCTGTGTGTACGCGTGTGTCTACGTGTGTCTGCACATGTGCACACATGCTTGTGTGTGGGGTGAGGGCTATTAGAGCTGCAGGCAACTGGGAAGTCTGTCCACGTGAAGATGCTGACTGTCGTGATGCTATAACGGTTTCCTGGTCCAGCTGGAAATAGAATCTGAACCTCGGAGCTCAGTAACCCACAGAGACCATCTTGTCCAAAGGCTTTGTTTTCTACAGGAAGAGACCCTCAGATTCAGGCTGCTTGCCCTCCACTACAGGCTGGTACCCGGAAAGCACACGTGACACCTCAGGTCTCTGGCTGCAGGACGTCATCCCCAGAGCTCGGGGTTTCTTCCCTAAGAGTTGAGCTCAGGAACATCTTCCCAAGAAAGCCCTGGGTTTGGTAGAGCTGCGGGGTCGGCACTGCCCCATCCCACCACCAGGACTCGTGCCTGGGCTGGAGCGCCCACCCCGGGGGCCCTGCTGGCCCACCGAAGTTCCCATCTGGGGCGGGAGCGGGAAGGTCAGATGTAGGGTCGCAGGGTTACATTGCTGCTCTCCCCATGTCATCATTGACAGAGGCGAGGGGCGGGGAGGGAGGGAGGGAGGGGAAGCGGGGGAAAGGGGGCCTGGGGCGGGGCTGCTGACACACAGCCCTTCTTGACCCCTGGGGCAGCCAGGGCGCCCGGCAGAAGGCGCTTCACAGCCCACAGCCAAGCATCTGTCTTCACAGCCTCTGCTGGTGAGGCTGGTGTTTCACTGAGAAAAAAACTGGTTCTTTTCTGAGGTTTGGTCCTTGATGCCACCCAAGGGGGTTTCAGATACCCAGGCCGGGGCCTCCACGCTCACCATGCTCTCCAAGGCAGCAGAGGCCACGTGCACCGTGGCAGGAAGGGAACCGGTGTTGGGTCAGAGCCCACACATGCGTGGTGTTTGGTGGGTGTCGCTCGGGAGCTTGGCAGGACAGCCACCCCCAAGGGGCCTGCCAGTGAGGGACATGTGTGGCTGAGACCCCAGGGCTGTCTGGTTGCCAAGCCTGCATCACTGAGGGCCACAAGCTGGATAAGTGGGCTTGGCCTCATCGGGAGACACTGGGGCCCTGGAGCGGAGAGCGGTCTACCCCTGGGCCCTGTGTCCCGGGGAAGTGAAAGCCTCATTCTCAGAAGGACCAAGTTGCACCCTCCCCTAGACCACCCTTGGCTGTTGTCACCCCCACTGTAGTGGGTCCTGCCCTCAGACAAAGGTCGCCTGGATTTGCTCATCATGTGGGAGCTCCTTACAGGCACCAGGGGCCTTCTGGGAGCTCGGCCTTAATGAACAGAGTGCCTCAGGCAGGGCTGGGGTGCAGGGCAGGTGCCACAGGCCAGCATGTCCTCCACCTTCCTGAGCCCTGCTTGCGATCCAGACTCCGGAGTCTGCTGGCCCTGCCAGGGCATCTGTGTCCTGCTAGGGACCCTTGATTCCCTTCCCCTACCAGCAGCCCCAGGGCTGGGCTTGGTCCCCATCTGTGGTTTCTCCCCTGCACACCTGGGCTGTAGGTGAGAGCCACAAGGCCGAGTGCTGGTGGTATGAATGTGTGGGTGCATGTCTGTGAGTATGTATGTGTGTATAAGTGGGTATGTGTGTGAGTGCATGCATGCACGCATGTGTATGTATGTGTGTAGTGCATGTGAATGTGTGTCTGGTATGTGAATGTGTGTGCACATATGTAAGTGTGTTTGTGACATGTGTGTACATATGAGTGCGTGTGTCTAGTCTGGGCATGTGTACATGTATGGGCACATGAGCACATATGTGTATTATGTGCGTGCATGTGTATTTGCACATCTCTGTGTTTTGTGCATGTTTGTGTGTGCCTGTGTATGTGCACATATATGTGTATATGCATGTGTGAATATGTATGTTCACGGTTGGTGCACATATATGTGCATGTGTGAACATGCATATGTTTGTGTATGCCGCATGTAAACTGTGTGAACATGCATACAATGCATGCGTGTTTGTGTGTGTATGTGTACAGCTATGTGTGTATGTCTGTATCAGGTATGCGTGTACATGCGTGTTTGTATATGTGGATGCGTGTACATGTGTGTGTGTGTATGTGTGTGTGTGTAATGTGCACAGCTGCAGGCACGGGCAGCTCCAGGGTGCAGGGGTCATGCCCAGGGGACTGACTGGCCGTCTGGGCTATTCTCCCCTTTCCCTCAGGTCCTCCTGAGGGTCTTGGTGCTCTAGACCCTCTAGACCAGCACCCACAGGAGCAATGGGGTCCCTGGACCTCAGGGATGCTCGGGGTTCCCATCACTGTGATGAAGACAGAAGTGGGGGCTGTGACCCTAGCTCTCAGCTCCTCAGACAGGAAGAGTGGATGGACAGGGTCTGATTCGTGAATTCCAGACTCACAGTTATTTTGCAGGAAGACCTCCCTCAAGGTCACATTCGTGTGGGAACAGTCCTACCTCAGCAGGGGGCAGTCTGTGGGTTAGGACTCTGTGGGATGGAACTCCATCACGTCCTGTGTCTCTGCTCAGAGGACATGGACGGGTATGAGTTGGACGGGAGACCTACAGCCGGGCTGAGCCACCCGGTCTCCTAAGCAGGCAGTGGGTGTTCCACGGGGCATGGGGGCCTGTGCGTGGGTCGGTAGAAATGGAGCATCGCATGTGAGAGTCACAGGAACTAGGCAGACACTGCACAGCCACCCCGCAGAAGTCGCAGCCAGGGGATCACACTGGGTGATTTCAAAAGTTTATTTTGCTACTGTGCAGACAGAAAATTTCTAAATATAGCACTGAAGGGTTATGTCTGGGGGAAAAATAATTAGCAAGCCATCCGGCTAAGTTTGAAAACCACAGGTAT
Source organism: Neophocaena asiaeorientalis asiaeorientalis (assembly GCF_003031525.2). Classification (NCBI taxonomy): domain Eukaryota; kingdom Metazoa; phylum Chordata; class Mammalia; order Artiodactyla; family Phocoenidae; genus Neophocaena; species Neophocaena asiaeorientalis. The sequence continues at coordinate 1,208,249 of NW_020175679.1, read as the reverse complement.
AGACTCTGTCTTCTCTAAGCTGGCACACGTCGCTGACATTCAGCAGAGGGTGAGTGACCAGTGCAGAGGGGTTTGCGGGCTGCGGGCGGGCATCTCTCTGCAGACCCCGGTCCTAGCGCTACTACGTCACCCACAGCCCAGGTAACAAACGCTGCTCCCACACACGTGGCGGCCAGGCCCGCTCAGAGCGGGGCAGCTGGGCAAACACACGGCAGCAGCACCAAGGCAACGTGGCAATTTTTAATTCTTTGGAGAACCAATTCAAATAGAAAATGTAATTAAAAATGTGTAAATAGAACCCCCGAAAGCACTCCCCCTGACGCCTATATTTGCTTAACAAACTATCAAGTAGCCGCTTTGTAGGTAAAACATCCCAACTCCTATGCATTCGCAGCTTGGCGGCCTGTGAAGCTGTCAACCTTCCTGAGCGGGACCCTGTGCCCAGGTCTTCATCTTGATCACTTACAGAATGAACCAAGGTCTCCTGGCAGAGCGATCCTTGCTCCACGTCCTGTTGTCCTGGCCGCAGGCCTAGTATCCCCTGCAAGGGCATCCCTCCAGAGCCATGTTCTCAGGTGATTTGGCGGGCAGGGCTCTCCCATGGGTGGTGGTCGTGGGGTTTGCCGAGTGAATCACTGACCTAAGAGACAGGTCAGATTAGGGTTCTGGCAATCAGGGTCTCAAGCAGTGAGGACCCCCAGGCCACGTGGGGGACTGAATCTTGGGTTTGGTATAACTCTGTCTGCAGGGTCACCTTGGGCTCTGAGAAAGGAGCCTGGGGCCACCAATGGCCACTTTGAGCTCACCCTTCCACAGAGACTGTCATCCTTTCTGGGCCACACCAGCAGGTGCCGCATGTTGGTTCTTGATGCACAATGAGCAGGAAAGGCCTGTGGAGGAGAAGTGGGGAAGGTGTGTGTGAGTGTGTGTGTGCGTGTGAGTGCATGTGTGTGCACGAGTGTGCACATGTGAGTGTGTGAGGCTGCATCAGCCAGTGATAGTTTACTAACAATGTACAGTCTAGATCCCTGAAGCTTTTCATTAGTTGAAAGGACGTTTGAGGTGGGGCCTGAGAGGAGCAGAAAGGAGTGAGTCTCCTGGCTCAGCAAGCCCCTCCGCCAGGGCTGCACACTGTCCACCCCCCTGGGAGCTCCATCCCTTCCAGCTCAGAACACGGGCTTTCCCAGGGAGCCCACCTGGGTCAGCCTGTCGTTGAGCCTGGACCCCAAGCTGCTCAGTTGTCGACGGGTCAGCTGGGAGTGTTCAGTGGAAGAGAGTTTTTTTTTAAAAAAAGCAAAATGTCCAAAGCCGAAACCAAAATCATCTCAGGCAGTGCCTGGAGCACAGCTGGTGCTCAGTGAAAGCTGCCCTGCCTCTTCCTGTGAGGCTGGACCCTTCCCCTTGCCTCTGTGCTGTGCTCAGAGCAGCTCTGAGGCTGGAGGGAAACCTCGGTACCTGGAAAGGAGCCTTTGTGGCCTCTCCCGTTGTGGAGCACAGGCTCCCGACGCACAGGCTTAGTGGCCATGGCTCATGGGCCCAGCCACTCCACGGCTGGTGGGATCTTTCTGGACCAGGGCATGAACCCGTGTCCCCTGCATTGGCAGGCGGACTCTCAACCACTGCGCCACCAGGGAAGCCCCTAATGCTTATTTCTAAATGAACACAATCTCCTCCAGAGCTCTTTAATGTAATAAAAATATAGCTCAGGGTCAGGTATGAAATTAATGATACAAATTCAAAGTAGTAATGCTCAGTGGGATGAAACAACTTCAATGAAGAAATAATCAGACTCTGTGACCAGACCCGAAAGGAGCAGGACAGAAGCATACGAACAATTCCAACAGCAATCTGTTATGAAGGAATTATGGAAACGTGTATAAAATATTTATTTTTAATAAGATGAATGTCCTATTTCTTAAAACTAAAATAACATTAGACTCTTAACTTATCAAAGCTTAGCAATGATTGCAAGTGCCACCTCTCCGTGTGGCTGGAAATGCTAATTTTATTATCTTAATTTGTGCAGTTCTGTCTCTTGTCTATTTCATCCTTTTTAAAGTTAAATAAGTAGCAGTAAGAAAGCTTTGAGGTTTCATTTATATGAAGTGAAATCTATGGTACCAAACATCCAACTAGGAAATTTGACAGATCCAATAATTATAGGGCCAGGACAATTTCCTACATCACAAGACTCCTGAAAAGACCAGCTAAAACCCGATGGAGGCTTAAAAGGTGCACATGTGGGAGGACACCCTTCACGATGTGAAAGGCATGTGTCGCAACGTCACTTGTAGGTGACACACTCCAGGAAAGTGAAACTGACCATTGCATTGCCCTGGAGGTGGGTCATCTGAAGGAGAAGGAAAACTGGCTTCGTGGTTGCAAAGTCCTGTCCTCGGGTGTGGCATCAACAGCTCAGTGAGCAGCCCAGGCGGCGGGGGGGTGGGGTGGTGGTCACAGAGGTCAACTGCACGTCCTTGTCACCCATGGCTCTTCAGGGACCCTCGGCAGCTCAGTCTCCGAACCCAGGCAGTGGGAATGGGCCGGCTCAGCCAAAGGCTCCTGGTTCCAGGAAGCTCTCCAGGAACTGTGACCCTACAGTGGGAATGGGCCACTAGAGTCAGGCAGAAGAGATAGCAGGCAGTGGTCAGAGATGTGCAAAGGGGGTAGGTTTAACGTCCTGTCCTGCAGCATAACCTGCAGTAGTGAAAGGTCTAAAAGAGCCCAAAGAGACAATGTGAAGGGGGGATAATTAAAATGTGCTCACAAACTAGGATAGTATGAAGCCATTAAGGGCATATGTTTGAGGATAGGCAAATAAATGGCAAAAGTGGTAATTACATGCTAGGTGAAGAAGACAAAATAAAACAGTATATCCAATATGTCTCTGTTTGCTGTAGGGATATATTTCCATATGTGCACAGAATATATGTGAACATATACATGTATTATGTATTATAGGTATTCTTGAATATAAATGTGAAAATACACTCACACTCACACCAAAATGCCTGGTAGGAAAAGTAAATATAAATTGCCCACCTGTGATTTATTTTTATGGTTTTCTTCTTACCTTTTTCCCAAGGAAAATTTCTACAATAACTGTAGATCCATTGCATAATTTGAAAAATTATTATCTGAATAGATATTATGAAAACGTTACAACAATTTGGGAGCAGACTGAGGGGGGCATCTTAGCATTCTCTGGGCTCACCGATATTTTAGTTTTTAAAAAAGGTTCACAGATTTGGTAGATAAATATTATTTCCTGATTATTTTTTATTAACTTATCAGTACTTACGAATCTGTGATTGCTGTTCTCTTGAGTAACCTTTCTCTGAACTATCTGTCCATGCTTTTTACACTCTGTTTAAAGTATTCGTATTTTTTCTCACTGATTTATAAGAGATTTAAAAATTCATATCTGTTGCAATATTTTCTTGGTGTGTCTGCCACTTAGTTTTATATTTAAATGCACAAATGTGTTAATTGCTTATACTGTCAGAGGTATCAGTGAACATTTGCACATTTCTTTCTTTTTTTTTTTTTTTTGCAGTACGCGGGCCTCTCACTGTTGTGGCCTCTCCCATTGCGGAGCACAGGAGCACAGGCTCCGGACGCGCAGGCTCAGCGGCCATGGCTCATGGGCCCAGCCACTCCGCGGCATGTGGGATCTTCCTGGACCGGGGCATGAACCCGTGTCCCCTGCATCGGCGGGCGGACTCTCAACCACTGCACCACCAGGGAAGCCTGAACGTTTCTTCAAAAAGTCACATATTTGGAAAGTCCTGATGCATCTATAGATTTGTTAACTCCATTTTTTCTAGTATTCATGGGGTTGCATTTTTACGTTTAGCTTTTTAATCGTGTCACCATTACTAACACACCACTTGTTTGCAAACCTAATCCCTATATACTAAATGCTAGTATTCATATCCTTGTGGGTGTATCTGTTTTCTTCATTCGTATATTTTGGCATCAAAACCAAACTTTAATAATAAAATATATTTAACAATCTTCCAGATTAAATAATCTTTCTTTACAAAAAAAGGGTAGGGGAGAGGAAGGGAGGGAAAGAAAAGCTATTTGCAGTTATTTTGTTATTTCAGATTTTTTAGAAACATTGTGTCACATTTACCTCCAAAGTTGTTCTCAGGCTAATGCCTTAAATTCAAACAACCTGCGTACTTTCAGATTCTCCTTTGACCCAAACTCTTCTATATCCTTCCATTTATAAAAATACCTTTCCTCCCACGGGTCTTATTCATTTTTTAAATTTTTTTTCTGTTTGATAAACTGAATTACCTTCTCCTCATCACATACTCTAAATGATCATTTCCGTTCAAATAAAAGTCAGTGAGCTGGTAACATTATATACATATGTCTCCATCCAATGTCCCCCTATGGCATTTACTCTATTTTTTAGTTGATTCTTTGGCAGAGTCAAACAAATGGCCCCAAATCAGCAAGTGATGATCATTTTATTTCCTGCTGGGCCTCATTTCTGATTCATGGCAGTGTGTTGGTAGAAATGTATGTATTTAGTTCCTAAACTTTATGACAGCACAGTCTCATACACTTCACGTGTATTTTCTGATTTAATCCTCAGATTCTCCCAAAAGAAATAAACACAAACCCACTCCAATCGCAGGGCTGGTTGATGGCAAAGCAGGAAGGACTTGGACCCCGTGGGTTCCCTGAGTCCAGGCGGAGCTCGCGACCTGTCCTTTCCTTTCTCAGACTTTCCAGGAGATGGCTGGGAGTTTTGCTGTGATGTTACTGATTGTCGGGTTGAGGCAAATATTCCTCATCAGGTTAAATGCATGCTTTTCAATAGTGTTTTAAAATTAATGACATATACTAACTGAATATTCCTAATTACTAATATAAACTTATTATATATAATTAATGCATAGAGATGTTAATGAGTTTGTCATTTGAACATCCATTTGTATGGATGATATCACATATTAATAGATATATTATTCAATTAAGCTATCTCACTTTTCCTTTTTTTATTTTAATTTTAATTTTTTTAGTTTTTTTCTTCAAGTTTTCTTGAGACATAATTGACACATAGCACTGTATAATTTTAAGATGTACAGTATAATGTTTTGACTTACATACATCATGAAATAAGCCACCTTGCTTTTCTATGATAAGTCAGTTTTGATTTGGGTTGAGTTTGCTATACTAGTATTTTATGCAGTTGTGTGCTGGCAAATATCTAGCTCTCTGAAAAATTACATACATACACATATGTATGTTTTAAGATAAATTTTACTGATAGAAAGGATGTGTGGCACATAATCAACAAATAAAAATAACATATGCCATACTCTTTGTTGTAAATGCCATATAAGCAATCGACTCTCAGATTGTCTTCTTGAATTTGCTAAACTCTTGCCTCTGTAGCCAACCTACGGTTGTAACTGGTCATCGGCTTCAACCTTGTCTTTGTCTCGGAACCTCAGTGTCATGACAGTGATGTGAGCAGATCTTTGCTGAATCTCACAAACTGGAAGGATCTTTCCTCACTGTTATGCTATTCACAGTAAAATGGCTAAAGACCTGACACACGTTTTACATGCATTTTTAACTTTTTCTCCATCACTTTTATCAGTCTAGTCAGTCAACCAAACAAAATGGTAAACCAAAGCCCGATTCGTAGCATAGCCAGTGTTTGTGGTGCAAAGGTTCCCAGGAGGGCAGCCAACTTCACGCTACCAACAGGGATGTGTAGAATACGGAGTTTGGGGAGGTGAGGGGGTCACAATAGTCACGCCCATGCAGAGTATCCACCACACGGGTACAAAGGGCAGAACATACATGACAGCAGAATAATCAGGAAGTGAGAGGTTTTTAGGATGTCCTCTTAAAATATAATTTATTTAATTTCAAGTTTACATAATTTAATTTTTAATAATGGCTTTTTGACCAACTGGCTTGCAAAGTTAGAGCTATGATTTCTTTGTCACGTTTCACAGCCAGATTTCGGTTACTTTCAAGAATTGAGTTGAGCAGCTTTTCTGTGTTCTTTTTCAGCTTTCTTGTAATTGATATGGTATTGGAATACAATGCTTCTCGGAATTTTGATAGAATTAGTGAATAAATTCACCTTGCCCTAGAAACCGCCATAGAAAAGACGCTTTGAGTTTTTAACTTCCGTTTGTCATTATTAGTCACCTCAAAGTTCCTTCAACCTGACTTAATTTGGAGCATTTTTATGTGCCAGAGAATTAAAGCAGTACTGTTGTGTCCAAAGTCTTATGTGAAAAGCCTGCCCCCGTAACCCTTTGCATCCTTCACAGCACCCTGGGTGCCCTCAGACTGGCCATCCCACCCCACCCTTGACTTCAGCCATCGCCCGCTGTCTCCTGGTCCCGTGAACCAGGAATGCGCCTCCAATCCCTCCCCCTGCCCCGGGCACAGCCTTCTTCCCAGTCACCTTGCTGATACAGCTCACGATGGCCTGGAGCTTGGTTTGTTTTAAACTCCTAAGCTTTGGTCCTTCAGAAAGACGCCTCCCTGGAGTTCAGCCCAGCCCAGGTTCTCTAGTAGAGAGAAGAGTCCGCACTAGCTCAGTTCCCGGGACCCACATCTGGTTGGCCTTCGAGCCACACGTGCTAATCCACGTTTACTGCCGTCCTACTACGTGCCCAGCCAAGTGGGCCAGGCCCTCCTGTAGGGCCCACTGCCGAGAATGGGGATGACAGGGGCAGGGATACACACAGGGATGGAGGCCACCTGAGAGATGGCTGCAGACCGTGGGCGCGGCTCCAGGACTTGGCGGGGGGCGCGGTGAGAGAGCAGGTGAGGGGCCTCAAGGAGGGGCTGCCCTCCGCAGCTGGGGACTGCGGAAGTGTTTCCTGAGGAAGGGGCAAAGCTGGGCCACGCACGTGGAAGACACGCGGGGGAACCCTCAGGACGAGGGCGGCAGGAGAGGGCAGCGCCTTACCGGGGGCCACGCAGTGGCCTGGAGAGCTGGCAGGGCGGGTGGGGAGTGGTCTTCAGGGGAGAGAGCTCCCAGGCTTCACTGTGGGGGGCATATGGAAGAGGCCTTTCTCAGAGGCTGGACCTGGCTGGGCTTCTATTTATTTATTTGTTTGTTTATTTTTAATTTATTTTTATTGACATACAGCTGATTTACAATGTTGTGTTAATTTCTGCTGTACAGCAAAGTGACTCAGTTATACGCATATATACATTCACTTTTATACGCTTTTCCATGATGGTTTATCCCAAGATATTGAATATAGTTCCCTGTGCTAAACAGTAGGACCTTGTTGTTTATCTGTCCTACATGTAATAGTTTGCATCTGCTCATCCCAAACTCCCTTAGAGCCTTCAAGGGTTTACTCAAAACCTGACTCTGCAAGAAGGTATGTGAATGCATTTAATTCTTTTATAGATTTGCAGCTGGTCCAACTGAGTGGACCTTTAGGACTGGAAAGGACTGCCAGTCAAGCTGATTGCCCCTTGAACGGCTTCACCTCAGGAAGGTGCCGGCTGTGGGGAGCTTCCTGGTAGCATCTCTGGTCGCCCCATTTCAGCCACCTCAACCTGCCGGTGGCCTCAGGGCCCCTACAACTCCTCTCTGGGTGCATCCTCTTCCATCCACACATGTGTTTGGCAAATACCTGCTCCTCCTGGCGCCTCCTCCCAGCAGGTAAGGGCATTGTGTTCTCACCTGGAGGGTCTCTCCCTTGCAGACTGGGCTTCCCACCTTTGCCCACTGCTCAGGGGCCTGTGCCATCGCATCCCCAGCTCCCGGGGGTGCCTGGCACGTGTCTACCTGCAGCTCTTGGTGCTGCTTGGGAAAGAGCTGGGACACTGAGAATGAGGAAGCCATGGAGAGTTCATCAAACTCACAGGGGAAAAGTAGAAGACTTAGAAACGTTTGCAAATTTGTTGGGCAATGGAAATTAAATTGTTCATATTCTTCCCCAACCTTTTCTAAATCCACTCATGAAAGTTCTATTGCATTCCTGAGAGGCACGGGTGGGCTCTTCATCTACATATTTAAATTTGGTATCTTTTCTATTGTACCAATTAAGTTATTACTGAGAGAAGGGGGGGAATTTCAGTTAAATTTTGTATGGACAGGGTGTGGCAGTGAAAAAATCACATTAAGCTGTGAGTATCTTAGTTTTTCCATCTGTAAAACAAAATATTTTATCTTAATTTGGTGAACCAAACATCACCTAAGGTGACGTTTATGAAAACCCAGAGAAAACCCCAAGTGCTTAAAACTTGCAGGCTGCAGACTTTGGGGGGCAGACTGAGTTCCCACTTCAAATGCACAGATTCTCCCTGGGGAAGACTTTTCTGAAAATTTCAGCCCATGTATCTCCAAAAGGGAGACTAGGGTGCTGCTGACCCCAGCAGAGTGGATGGCTGGGGTTGTCCAGGTGGCCCAGTGTTGACCATTAGTAGAAAGGGAGGGACGTGGGACTGGTGGTGTAGCTGGCTCTTATCACTGACCCACATGGACAGCCCTGTGTCTACAGGAGAGCGTTTGCTCTAAAGGAATGCCTAGAAGCTGGAGAGGAGGTTCACACTCCCAGGGCAAAAGGAAATGCACTCTTTGAGTAGTTAAAGGTCACTGGATTTTATTCTAAGAGAATGAAGGTTAGTCTGCATGAGCTGGTCGCATAACTATTTTCCATAAGCACTTATAGTTGTTTATTACATAACTATACATATAGGTGTTAATCACATTCCATAAGTGAATTTGATTCATAAGTTTTGCTTAGAAAGTAAAGTTAGTGAGTGGGTGCTACGACGTGGTAGTTTCCTGCTCTGCTCTGCAGAGCCCTGGGACGTGGTAGAGGGTCCCCAGAGGCCGTGAGGATGTGCAGGAGCTGGGAGAGCCGCCCCTGTCAGCCAACAGGTGTGTCATTCACCTGGTCCTGAAGTGGATGGAAGACGTGTCAGCTCCCCAGCTTCTTCCTGGCCTCGGCCCTGGGCCGGGAGGTGGGCTGGGGCGTGGAGACAAACCGGGGAGCTGGACCTCTCCAGGCCGGGCCTGAAAGTCTCGGGGGCCCAGCTGCAGAGGCCCATAGAGACCACACAGCATTTTCTCCTGCAGGGCCCTGAGCCACCCTGGGGAAAGGCATCCCGTTTAAACTGATTTGCCCAGTGTTTCCAAACTTATTGAACCAACTGACCTTTCTTTCTTAAACTACCTGTGGAAAACCACGTGATTCAACGGAAGGCCATCTCTGCTCGTGTGCGTGATATCAACTGCATCCACTGTCTCCGTGGACCCTCCTCCTCGTTCAGATCCAGGGGGGCAGCGCCAGCCGAGCGTTTGGCTTTGCTGCATTAGGAGGCCTTGTTCTGTGAAATGAGATCCTTGTAGTGGAGTCAGAAGCACTGGCAGCTCTAGGCTGTGGAGTCTACCGACTGTCTGCTTCCCAGATGCCTGCTTCCACCGTTGTCTTCATCTGGATGGGCGTGTCCACGGCCCGGACTGGATGCCAGCTTTGCAACACAGGCTTGTGAGCAAACACCGGCCAAGTCGGAGAGCAGGGGCTGTCCACCGGGAGCGGAGCCATCTGGGGGGCAGACAGGGGAGCTGAGGGGTGCAGGTAGCGTCCAGTGGTATATTCCCGCCCCAGCTTGGGATCTCCTGCCGGTCAGGCCCTCTGCCTTCCCCGTCTCCAGCCTCACAGCTATGACACCTTTCTCACCTCTTTCTCCTTCCTCTGCTTTCTTTTTTCTCTCTTTTCAAAATAACGTTTTGAACACCTTTTCCTTTAACCAGGGAAGCCCGAGGGTGGCTGTTTCTGTCCGACCCAGATGTGCTGCTTCTAGGGGAGCCTCTCCTGGTCGGATGAGGGCCAGACAGCATCGCCGGCTGGCCGGCCTGGCTGCCAATCCATAATGTTCCTGGCCATGATTAATCTGATAAATAATAAATATATCAATCTAGTCTTTTAGACAAGGACAAATTCTTACCAGCAGGGAGGCATGAGGCCTCTTTTACAACTGCCTGTAGTGCTGGGATTAATTATTTAATGCTTAATTCTTCGGGAAATGAGAAAGTTTTGATTAATGCTGTCCAGTGTCGTTCCTTGCTTGTTTGATATGTGTCAGATGATTTTCCCTCGGCAGTCACTCTGAAGAAGCCAGAGGCTACTGTCACAGGGATCAGACACCGAATTTCTAGAGATTAATTGAAGTGAAAATTTAGAGAAAAGCACCAAAAGTGCCCGCCTGAGATAACCTTTCTCAGGCTAAATTTAGCTCCATCCAAGGTGTTGGCCTCACTGTGTTCTTATGTAAAATACTTATTTTCAAGGCTGTGAGATACCATATTCGGTTTCCAGTAGATTTTTTTTTTCTTTTTTTTCTAAGCTCCCTCTCAGGTTGGCAGGATTAAGATACTTGGTTGGCAGGCAGTTCATCTGTCATCTTGTCTCTGGTAAAATAAGAATGAGTGGGTAGCTAAGGTCGATGTTTCTTTATGACTTTGAGGCCAGTGCTTTCAGTGATTTGGGGCTCAAAACTCACTCTGCAGACAGTTCAAATCCAGCTCCAAAGCAGAATGTTCCTGGCCTTCATTTACCGTAGCAAATAATTTTCTGTTCTTTTCATCTTCTTACAAATTCATATTTCCCAGAGCGCTGAATTAAAGACAATACAGTTAACCTCATTTCAAAATACGCTGATTGATTTCAGTTCTAAACACACCCATTTCCACCTGGTCTGAAATTGCCTCCTTAACATGGATTTCTTTTCTCCATTTAGGGACAAGAACTAAGAGAGCACGTGCTCAGGAAGAGTAAGGGCACAGAATGAGATTTACGGACAAGCGTCCAGGGTTCGTGGCAAGGGTGGTTTCCTCCAGGATCTGATAGCCTCGTGGTTGCAGACCAGCCTGGGTCTATTCACAGAGGCAAGCTTTCCCCGCTCTTTAAGGAACCTTAAAACTTCTTAAGACTCCTCCTTCTCTGATTCCTCAGGGTGGGAATGCCCTAGTGCATGAAGATCTCTGAACCCTTCACTCTGATTTCTCCCAGGTCCTTGGCCACTGCATTACCATGGCTTGGAGCTAAGAGCTCTTGAAAGCAGGTAACCTGCATAGCCCCACGGCCACGAGATGGAGCATGTGCCTGAAACGTGACACTGATAGTGATGCTAGACAGAGACAGCCTTGCCCACGCAAAGCCCTCTTAGAGGTGTGCGTGCAAAGTGGGGACGTCAGAGGCATTTGAATCATGGTGCTGGAATGAGGCGACTTTACACCTTGATCCCACGTGGGGTACAGAAACAACACGCAGAGAGAGCCTTTCATGTATTTTGCATGATTGTTTGTCTTTAACTTGAGGAAGAGTTTATAGGTTGTACTGGCTCTCTCTTTTATTTTTTTTGCTGTACGCGGGCCTGGCACTGTTGTGGCCTCTCCCGTTGCAGAGCGCAGGCTCAGCGGCCATGGCTCACGGGCCCAGCCGCTCCGTGGCATGTGGGATCTTCCCGGACCGGGGCACGAACCCACGTCCCCTGCATCGGCAGGTGGACTCCCAACCACTGCGCCACCAGGGAAGCCCTGTACTGGTTCTCTTAACACGTTTCTAGTCCTGTGTGTCCACCCACTGGACATGAGCGCGTTCTCAGGAAACGAAGGGAGGGCTGTGGAGGGCACCCACACTCCCCTTTCGCTCACGCTCCTCCCGTGGCCGGGCCTGTGCCTGTCCTCATGCGCACCCCCATGTCACACACGCTTCTGTTCCCAGTGCCCTCTCCTTGCTCCGTGCCATCTAAAACTCACCCAAGTCACCGATGAAGAACTCGGACTCCGGGAGATCAGGTGAATGTCCCAAATTTGGGAAATGGGGTGCAGACCTGGGCCTTCAGCTCCAAACCCCACCTCTCTTCATTTCCTGGAAGAGCGGGATGAGGGGACCCTGTGGGAACGTCCCCTGTTGGACAGGGGAGAGTTTCTGTCACTCCACGGACACTTGGAAGTTTGACCACACACAGACCCCTCCACAGAAGACGTACCCACTCCTGAACCTTGCTTCCATACTGGGCACTTAGCAAGTGCAGGGAAAACGTGGCCCCGGAAGCTTGTGCCCAACCATCTCTGCGCGATCGTGTTGGACGCTTCGCGCCCCGGCCCTACAGACCCTTCCGCCCTCACCTCCTCCAGGCTCCCCGGATGCCCGGCCACAGACTGCAGGGGGCATGGGAGCGGCACAGACCCAGGGTCCCCAGCGCCCAAATCCTGGCTGGCCTGTTCCTTTGCCCGCCAAGGGTGTCATCAGGGTGAGATGAGTGTAACTTGCGGGGCGGACTCGTCTCCCCTCCCTCCGCCCTCTGGGTGGGTCGGCCTGGTCCCGCCCGTGTGGAGGCCCCAGTGAGGCCAGTCCTAGGGGAACAGGTGGGCGTGGCCTCCCTGCTGTCTGCTGAGGCCTCGCACACTCGTCGCCAGGCCTTATTGAAATGGGTCAAACCTGCACACATTTGTTTAGGGTCGGGCTGAAGGGCGTGGGGACCCCTAAACAAAGATGGCTGGGGTGACCCCACTTTCACGGTGTCTCCCACACATCAGACCCAGCCCAGCTCTGGGCCACACGGGATGCACCCCACGGTCTGAGTGTCACCAGGCCAGGACTCCACTCTGAGGTGGGACAACCGCGGCCCCCAGTGAAGCCCCTTTGAGGGGAGAGTTGTTTAGGGAATTTGTATTTTCTGCTGCTTTCTTCTTGAACTTATTTGCATTTTAAATAATTAAAGCATTAAATCTGAAAAATTTATAAATGAGAGCTGCTAAGAGGAGCCTGCCTGGCAGACAATAGAAAAGAAATGATCACCCTGCTTGGTTTGCTTTAATGTCCGATCTGTCACTCTCCCTGAGGTGTGTCACCATGGCCGGGACCCCTGCAGCCCTCGGGGCACAGGCACAATGCAACACACACAGACATACGCACAACACAACACCACAAACAGAGACACACAACACAGCACACACATACACACAACACAGCACACACACACATACACACACACAGAGACAGACACACAACACAGCACACACACACACACAGAGACACAACACACACACATACTCACAGAGACACACAACACACACACAGAGACACACAACACAGCACACACATACACACAACACAGCACACACACACATCCACACACACAGAGACAGACACACAACACAGCACACACACACACAGAGACACAACACACACACATACTCACAGAGACACACAACACACACACAGAGACACACAACACAGCACACACATACACACAACACAGCACACACACACATCCACACACACAGAGACAGACACACAACACAGCACACACACACACAGAGACACAACACACACACATACTCACAGAGACACACAACACACACACAGAGACACACAACACAGCACACACATACACACAACACAGCACACACACACATACACACAACACACACACAGACAGACACACAACACAGCACACACACACACACAGAGACACAACACACACACACACACACACAGAGACACACAACACACGCACACACAGACACACAACACACACACACAGAGACACAACACATGCACACAGAGGCACACGCACACAGCACACAATACACACAGAGACACACAACACAGCACACACAGAGACACACAACACACACACAGAGACACACAACACACACACACAGACACACAACACACGCACACAGAGACACATGCACACAGCACACAATACACACAGAGGCACACAACACAGCACACACAACACACACACACACACAGACACACAACACACGCACACACACAGAGACACACAACACACCCACACAGATGAGACACACAACACACGCACACAGAGACACACAACACACACAGAGACACAACACACGCAAAGACACACAACACAGCACACACAGAGACACACAACACACGCACACACACAGAGACACACAACACACACAGAGACACACAACACAGCACACACAGAGACACACAACACACACACAGAGAGACACACAACACACGCACACACAACACAGCACACACACAGAGACACACAACACAGCACACAGAGACACACAACACAGCACACATAGAGACACACAACACACGCACACAGAGACACACAACACACACAGAGACACAACACACGCAAAGACACACAACACAGCACACACAGAGACACACAACACACGCACACACACAGAGACACACAACACACACAGAGACACACAACACAGCACACACAGAGACACACAACACACACACAGAGAGACACACAACACACGCAAACACACAGAGACACACAACACAGCACACACAGAGACACACAACACACGCACACAGAGACACACAACACACACATACACACAGAGACACACAACACACACACACACAGACACACAACACACGCACACACACAGAGACACACAACACACGCACACAGAGACACACACACACAGAGACACACAACACAGCACACACACACAGAGACACAACACACACACACAGAGACACAACACACACACACACACAGACACACAACACAGCACACACATACACACAGAGACACATAACACACACACAGACACTCCCGCGACTTCTCCTGCTCTCTGTCCCAGGGACTCTCTGGGGAGGACTTGATCTCACCATGTAAGGAACCCAAACAGAGTCCCACCAGGGCTCAGGTGCAGTCCCCTCCACCTTGTACTTTCCACTGAAAGTTCCTCGGAGGGAAGGGGTGGGAGCGGAGTGCGGGAGTGACAGGCGCCAGGTCCAGCGCGGCTCTGCCTGGCTGTAACAAGCGTCGGGACACCAGGAGCCACAAAAGCCGGGATGGCCACATCATCAATCACTGCGCTGACAGGCGCCTTCAGTTTGTTTGTTCCACTCTGCATAATAAGTGATTGGATCAGGTTTAATTAGATATTGGGTAATCAATCATTGCCAACGAGGCAACCCAGCTTGGGATCTAGATGCTGGGAGGGAAAAGGGAGAAATAAAACCCAGCAATCTCATCTCGTGTGTAGAAGCGCTCAGCACAGGAGTGTGCGCTGTGGCGTGTGACCAGGGAGCGGTCCAGAGACGTCGGCAAGACGTGCGTGGAACAGAATAATTCACCTCTGGGCAGCCGGCTCCCAGACAGCACCAGGGTGACATTTTACTTTGGCTGCATAATTACTTTTCAATATAATATAATATGCAGACCCGAGGGAGGAAGAAAAAGCAATTAAATCATGCTCCGGCCCTTCGTCCTGCCGCTGTCCCCAGAAGTGACCAGGAGCTGTCGTTCACTGCAGAACTGCTCAGGGTGGAGGTTTGACACCATGTAGGCTAGGGGGCCTTTTGGGGGCCCACCGTGCGGCACCAGGGCCTCAGAACACCCCCGGTTGGCATTCTGTCACCAGCTCTGGGACACTCAGGCTCATGTCAGGAGCCAGAACTTCCCCACAGCTCAACAGAGGTTGTTGACCTGCACTGTGGGTGACTTATTTATTCATTTGTAAACTACATTGAGCCTCACAAGTACAAATAACAGGGAGCACCACTGAATTCATCATTCAGAGGTCAAAGGTTATGTTTATTCTCATATGAATCTAATTAGACACAAAGGAAATGAGGTCTATTATGAACCTGGGGACTCGAATGTTCATTGAGGGATCAGCAGGCAGACCCTGGTGGTCCTCACTAAACATTGGGCCAGTGATACCTCCAGTAACTCCTTTGTGTTATAAAATGGTAACGTCCATCCTGATTCTGATTCCTTCTGCACAAGAGGAGAGGACTCCTCCAACTCCTGGAAAAGCAGACCCCTGACATCGCTTGAGGGATGAAGTGGGGAAGCATCTCTTTCCTGCTGTCCTTTCCATATCATAGGCAGGATCCTCCCTCACTGTAAGGCACTCATCCACTCACTCGGACAAAGGACAGTTATGGGCAAGTCACAGGTAAATCAACAAGTCTTGATTTGGTGGAAGTTGCTGCATGAGTGAGTAGATGGATGGATAACAGATGCATGGGTGGTGGATGGGTGGATGAGTGGATGGATGGTGGATGGTGCATGGGTGGATGGATGGATGGTGCATGGGTGGATGGATGGGTGGTGGATAGGTGGATGGATGGGTGAGTGGAAGGGTGGATGGATGGATGATTAGAGGGTGGCTGTGTAGGTGGGTAGATGGATGGGTAGATGGATGGGTAGATGGATAGATGGTAGATGGATAGATGGATGGGTAGATGGTTAGATGGTAGATGGGTGAGTGAATGGATGGATGGGTGAGTGGATGGGTGGATGGATGGATGATTAGATGATGGCTGTGTAGGTGGGTAGATGGATGGATAGATGGGTAGATTGTAGATGGGTGAGTGGATGATGGATGGGTGAGTATATGAGTGGATGGGTAGGTGGGTGGATGGGTGGATGGTGGATGGGTGGGTAGATGAATGTCTGGATGGCTGGATGGGTTGGTGGGTGGATGGATGAATGAATGGATGGATGCTTCTAGTCTGTTGTGGGCTTGCTTCCATGTCCTTGCACAAGGCATTGCTGGCTATGGAGTGATGCTTCAGCTATGAGCCGGCCAGTGACTAACAGTGTGTCAGTGAGGATACCAACCCCCACCACTTATAGAAAAGGGAAAATCAGGCCCTCTCGGATTAAGTAACCAACTGAAATACTACAATTTTAGAAGTTCTGTTTTTGATAGTTCAGATTAACTGTTGTATGTAAGAAGGATTGGCTCTGTTTTATGGGCAGTTGGACACGAAGTACAAAGTGGTGGCGAACACCTGCCGCTTTTGCTGTGGAGCCTGATGATGTGGGAGCCGAGCCCTCTGCACGGGCAGCTCTGCCCCCTGAGCTGTTTTGGAGTGGGTGGGCTGTGCGCTCTCCTCATGAACACCTGCCCCCCCTTGCTCCCTGGCTGCCCGGTTGGCAGCCTTGGTGCCTCTGCTCCCCTGTACCCCTCCAGGGCCAGGAGAGTCCCCAGGCCCTTGCACTGGAGCCCGTTCCTCCACGAGGGGCCCTGGGCTCTCATTTCTCAGCAGCCCGACATCCTCCCTTGTGGAGAAAAGATGCCTTGTAAATTGAGGTGCTAGGGAGAGTGTTTTGGGGGACACGGTGAGGGTAGCCCCTCCCACTATGTGCAGAGGAGGGAGCACGTGGGGTATGTGGGGTGCATGTGGCTTAGCTCCTCTCCCCTAAGGGTGCTGGGTGGAACCAGGTCAAGGGCCAGCAGGGCCCTGGCAGGGCTGGCTGGGAGAAGGGCCCTGAGGGACAGGGACATGAGGATGCAGAGCGCCCCCTCCTGGGTGATGTGGGGAGCCGGCAGGCAGGGCCTGCTGGACCGGGTGGGGCCGGGAGGGCGGTAAAGCAGGTGTCGCAGGCATGCGGCCTGTCCCTCGTGCGGACGGCAGGCAGACATGCCTTAAGGGGCAACACGGTGCCCAGCTGGCAGTGTCGGCCCGCTTGTCCCCAGACCCATTCACTTGTCTTTGGTGTGCCTTCTAGGCCGCGTGGTGAAGGATGTTTCCATCTGTCGTCAGGGCTCGTTTCCCTTAATCCGTGTTTAGCCCCGTGCCCCCCTCTCAATTTTCAAGGGCTGGATGTTGGTTTTCTCCTGTGCAGTAATGAGGAAGGGGATGGAGCTCTGAGGACGCTTCGGTTTCCCAGGGAATCACGCGGTCCCAGCGAATGTGTGGCTAAACAGTCCCTGACAGTTTAGCCTTTTGTTGCTTTGGTTGTGTTTTGTATTTAACAAGAGGAGACAGTGTGGAAAGAAACTGCGTTGAGGGGGAGGGGATGGGACTGCACTCGGCTCCCACCTTGACTTTGCAGAGAGGTCGGATTTCAAGGTCTCCTGCACAGCCCCTCTCTCTGCACCTGCCTCAGCCTCCACACTGATCCCAAGACATGACTCACTCTGATGAGATGATGTTCCATTTGTTAAGGGAAAGAGTCCTAAATTGGGGTGGGCGCGGAGATTAGATGGAGATTGAAAAGGTCAGCAGTTTAGGACAAAGAACAAAGCCACGCTCCTACCTGCAGTTCCCCCTCCTCAGTAGGAAAAGACCAGAAGATTTCGAAGCGGAGGTGTTCTCTGTGCCCACACCTGCTTCTCCTCTTGGAAGATGACTCGTCACGTGACTTATTCTTCTAGAGGCTGCCTGGTCCCACCAGGGGCGGAGGGATGCTAACAGACCCTCCCCTTGGAAGAGCTGAGGGCTGCGGGCCTGACGGGCAAGGGCGCTCCGGCCCCAAGGCAAACTGAGGATTTGAGGAGGACCCCAGGCGAGGAGAGCAGAGTGAGGGACATCTGGGTGGCACATTCCACACACCAGCCATCAGGACGCCCACCCCGGTTTTCCCTTGAGCCACATTCCTCAGACCAGGCTGGAGCTGAGGACACAGGTCTCCTCACCAAGCGAAGGGGCAGCGAGGACAGGCACAACCCACGTGGGAACAGAGACTGGGAGCCTGGGTTCAGAGCGCGGGCAGACAGACACAGAGGCAGGGCTCCAGACACAGAGTAGGGTCTCACCCCTTGGCGGGTGCCTGAGTGGAGAGGGCAGAGTGTTCGTTCCTGACTGGCACCCAGCTGCCCCTCAGTATTGGCACGTCATGGACCCACCACCCCCAGAAAGGAGGCAAATCCATCGGGGTCCAGGGGGACATGGTGGTACCTGAGGAATGGGTGAGGATCCCGTGACAGCAGATAGACCCCCACGGGGATGGGCTTTTCCAAGCAAAGGGAAGCATCCACAGAGAAGGGAGCAGAAGCCACCCATACTCAGTGGAGGTATAGCGGTGGCTGCAAAACCCCGAGGTATCCCCAGGGGGGCCTCGACTAGGAGAACGATGAAATCATGGGTCCCCACAGCTTGTTACGAGCTGCGGGGGGAGAACCTCTGTACATCCACCTGCCTAGGAGTCCAGAGCCCTGCAGTCACCGGTGGGTTCGGGGCTGACAGCAGTGATTACTTTATGCACTATAATTACAAAGGCATCGGTGAGGCTGCTCTGGGAACTCACAAGGACAAAGTCAATGGTGATAACCAGCTTTTCCAAGCTTGCGAGAATAATTTTTGCTGAGGTGGTCATGCCTTTGTGTGGGGGGTTAACAGCATGAGGAAGTGTCACTGGCTCCCGCAGCTGCTGCTGTAACCTCCATTTCTTATTCACCTCCCACCTGCTACTCGGCTGAGAGGCCGTGGAGAGCAAAGTCAGAAGCGCAGGGACCAGCTTCCGTCCTTCACAGATTATCCGGGAAGGACTGCTGGAGTCTTTGCGGTCCCGGGTCCCCATAAGAGAGTTAACCGCACGTCGACACAGGAGCTTTGAAATCTGCCCCATCCAGGGCCAGAGGAGGTGGATCAAGTATGTGCCAACCCTCAACTTCACTCTTAGGGGAGCCTTTTCAAGGTGGTTACAATGCAGGAGTGGATGGTGGAGTGGGCTTTCCTCCAGCCTTGGAATCTGTGCTTAGCAAAGCCCCCCTTCCCATGCGCAAGAGCGATCTGAGACAGAGCCTGGGGCTTTGCAGGACCGCGTGTAGGTGTCACTGTGGTGCTGGTCGGTACATCACCCTCTTGCATCCTTGATGGAACACCTCTGGCTCTTGGTAGCAGAATAGACATTTCACTGCAGCATGGATTAAGAAAGCAACAGAGATCCAAAGCATCAAATTTGTCCAATCAGGTAGGTTTATTTTATCATCTCAAAATTTTTGACTTAGGCCGAAAAAATAATTAAAAAAAATTAAACTTGGAATGTGTACCATTGTAAAAATGTGTGTCTGTTTCCATCGCAGAGCTGACAGATCACAGCTGAAGGGTGTCACCCGGGGAAGTCCCGCATCTGGGGACTCAGATCCAGGGTTGGTGTGGGGGCAGTAAATGTCATGGTAAACTTCATCGCCCTGGTTGCTTGGTGCTCTAGGTCACACACACTCCTTCCTCCCGGCAGGTACAGATCACATGGATTAATGCACCTGAAACAGCCACAAGGGCAGCCCAGCCCATGCTGCCTTTTTCTGAAAACCTTGATGGTGACCTTTATTATTCTTTCAAACACACCACTTGGGGAAATAAATGCCACTTGATAGTTACATACATATACATAACATACATATACATAACATACATATACATAGTATACACAACATACACATACACAACATACATATACATGACATACACACATGACATGCATATACATGACATGCACATACACATGACACACATACATGACACACACATACATGACATACACATACATGACATACACATACATGGCATGCATATGTGTTGGTACATTGTATACAGTGCTGGTTAATTTATGTGTCAATTTGACTGGGCTAAGAGATCCCCAGAGAGCTGGTGAAGCACGATTTCTGGGTGTGTCTGTCTGAGGCTACTTCTGGAAGAGATGAGCATTCATATGGGTGGGCTGAGTCCAGATCACCCTCACCACTGTGCAGCCTCATCCAATCCATGGAAGCCTGAGCAGAACAGTGGAGGGGGGTCTACTCTGTGCCTCCGCCAAGATCATCTCCTCCTGCCCTTGGACATCAGGCCACATGGTCCTCAGGCCTTCAGACTCAGAGGGGGACTTAGACCAGCTGTCCTCTGGTTCTCTGGCCTTTGGACTCGGATGGAACTCCACTACCCTCCCTGCTGGGTCTCCGGCTTGCAGGGGGCAGAGGGTAAAGCTTCTCAGCCTCCACGATTGCGTGGACCAATTCCTAGACTGAATCTTGTCATACATATATTGGTTCTGTTCCTCTGGAGAACCCTAGTATGTGTGTGTTTGTGTGTGTGTGTGTGTGTGTGTGTGTGCGAGTGTTAAAGACAGATCTTCCTTGACCTAGAGTTAGGTTATGTCCTGGTAAATCCATCACAAGTTGAAAATACAGTTAAATTGAAAAGCAGTGAGTACAGCCGACCTTCTGAACACCACAGCTGGGCTCCGCCTTCCTTAAAAGTGCTCAGAACACTTACATGAGCCTGCAGTGGGGCAAAATCATTCAACACGAAGCCTATTTTATAATAAAGTGTTGAATAGTTCATGCAATTGATTGAATACCACCCTGAAAGTCGAAAACAAAATGATTGTCTTGGTGCAAAACGGCTAAGAGTGTATCAGTTGTTACTCCCTGATCACAGGGCTGATCGGGGACAGCTCGGGGCCGCTGCCCAGCATCAGGAGAGAATATCATTCCATACATCTCTAGCCCAGGAAAAGAAGAAAAATTCAAAATTCAAAATATGGTTTCTACTGAATGAGCATCACTTTCACACCATTGTAAAGTCAAAAAATTGTCCAAGTCCAACCATGATAAGTCGAGGACCGCCTGAATATATGTGTGTGCATATACTCACCTGCAGAGCTTAATACTTAAACTAATCTGTGATGAATCTTTTTTAATAAGATCAAATTTTTTTAAATTAAATAAAATTTAAAAAGTTTAATTAAATAAAATAACTTTTTTATTTTGAGTTATTTGTAGCTTTTCGTATAGTTTTAAAAATTAACAGAGATCCCATATACCTGTCACTAAGTTTTCCCCAATGGCAACATCTTGTTTAACTAGAGAACAACATCATAACCAGGGAATCGACATTGGTACCACCCACAGGGCTTATTCAGATCTCACAGTTTTACCTGCACATGTATGTGTGTGTTCAGTCCTACATGGTTTTATCACACCCGTAATGTAACTCCTTTTTTTTTTTATTGGAGTATAGTTGCTTTACAATAATGTGTTAGATTTTACTGTACAGCAAAGTGAATTAGCTCTATGTATACATGTATGCCCTCTTTTTTGGATTTCCTTTAGGTCACCACAGAGCATTGAGTAGAGTTCCCTGTGCTATATAGAGGGTTCTCATTAGTTATCAATTTTATACATAGTATCAATAGTGTATATATGTCAATCCCACTCTTCCAATTCATCCTACCCCTCTTTCCCCCTTGGTATCCATACATTTGTTCTCTACGTCTGTGTCTCTATTTCTGCTTTGTAAATAAGATCATCTATACCAACTTTTTCAGATTCTACATATATGTGTTAATATACGATATTTATTTTTTTCTTTCTGACTTACTTCACTCTGTATGACAGTCTCTAGGTCCATCCACGTCTCTACAAGTGACCTCATTTCGTTCCTTTTTATGGCTGAGTAATATCCCATTGTATATATGTGTCACGTCTTCTTTATCCATTCCTCTGCTGATGGACACTTAGGTTGCTTCCATGACTACAATCACCACCAGCCTAGTCTGAACACAAAACCATAACCTCTCAAGGATCCCTGGGGCTAAGGTCACCACGGCCTCACCCTCCCTTCCTCTCCTCTCCAACTCCAGCAGCTGGAAAATCCTCTCCATCTTTCTTTACTGTCATTTTAAGCATTGTCTAAAGTGGAATCATGCAGTATGCATTGAAATGGGCTTTTTTCACTCAGCCTGATAATTCTGAGGTCCATCCCGGTTGCCACTAACATCAAGAAGCCCAGGGTTGGAAGACACCTCAGGATATCAGCATGCACCCGATAAAGAACCTGCACCCTGTTTCCC
This sequence comes from Neophocaena asiaeorientalis asiaeorientalis, assembly GCF_003031525.2. NCBI lineage: Eukaryota > Metazoa > Chordata > Mammalia > Artiodactyla > Phocoenidae > Neophocaena > Neophocaena asiaeorientalis. The sequence continues at coordinate 1,185,671 of NW_020175679.1, read as the reverse complement.
ATTTTGGGATGTTACAGATAAGGCTGCTGTGTCATTCACACACAGTTTTGTGTGAACATCGTTTCCATTTCTCTGAGATAAATACCCAAGAGTGCAAGTGCTGAGTCCTGGAGTGTGTTCCTCCTGCAGGCACCCACCAGAGTGAGGACACTTTTCCAGAGTCCCTGCACCTTCCTCCTCACCCCCCATCAATGCAGGAGCCAACCTGCTTCTCCAGACCCGCGTCAGCATTCGACACTGTCACTACTTTTGATCTGATGAACCACATTTAACATGAAAAGTCATCTGGAAAAGTGAAAACTATACCTCTCTGTAAATATGGACCTCTGCCTAATTCTAAACTGAGGTTCCCAATGGTCAGGGATTATTTGCAACTAGCTAAACGATGGGTCAACCTCGTGGTGGGGTGACACATGAGCCAGTGTTCGTCTTCTTGGAGAAAGACTCTGCCACTGAATTTTCACTTTCCATTTATTTTCTGATGGTGAAGAATGTCTCCTTCCAGAGAGGGGCCCTGTGTTGGACTTGGGGACCTCTCTGTGTGCGTGGCTGTCCCTCCTTTTGCATCCCCTCAGGATGCTCCCAGCCAGGGGTGTCCACACTCACTTGGGGCTGGAGGGGGAGCGGGCAGAGGCCTCTGAAGGCCACAACCCCCCAGGGGTACCTGTGGTGGATTTACTCACAGCCGGGGGACATTGAGACTTACAGGAATTTACCATCTTTGTGGAGAAACCTGTCCCAGAGGGGCAGAGCAGAGCAAGCTCTCCACCTCACCTTGCCAGGCGGAGGGTGGCCCTGGGGTTTGGAGGACACCAGCGTACTCCCCGGACCCCTGAAGCTTCTAAACAGTGTTTTCAAGCTGAGTTTGAAGGTCTCCAAGAAGACGCCTGTCTTCAGCTCACTGTTTGTTGGTCGGCGGGTATCCATGTGCCTGTGACGGCCGTGGGTTGGTGCCACGGAGGAAAGGTGACCTCAAAGGCCCTTTACGGCCCCATTCAAGTGTTTGTCATAGATCTATGGATTGGATCCAATCAGATAGATCTAGAAATGTGTCCAAGGATGGATCCTGAGCATGAATCCACAAACTAGGAATTTTCCTTGTAAAACCCAGGCCTCCCCTGTTTGGCAGTCACACTAGAGGGAAGGGGAGAGGTTGGCTCCCTGGGCTGTGAAGAGGCGAGGCTGGTGGGTGGGCAGGGGCACGGGATCGGCCTCCTCCCCGTTGGCCCCCAGCTGGCGGGCGGCATCGGACACACGGAGCTGCTGTGACCACTGTTTGATCAGGGATGAAATCTGCCGAGGTGACAACATCTAGCTCTGCCTGCCTTTCAGGGCTGGTCATTAAAAATGAAGCAGGGCACAAAGAGGCCCAGAAGCCTCCGGCTTCTCTCCAGATACGAGAAAGACACAAGTTCTCAACTTGTCACGAGCAATATCCATTTGTGTTTACTCTTCACACCTGCTGAGTAGCCTCTTGGCCAGAGCCGAGGATGCCATGCCAAAGACAATCAAAGGATCTCTGAGGATCTCCTGGGCAAGGGGCTGGGGGAGGGGTGTGGGGAAGACATCTCCCTCTGCTCCTCAAGGAAGGGGCTACCCCCGCGGAGCTTCTGCTCTGAGCATCCTTGGAAAAGAAGTGGTAGCCTGGCTCAACGTGACGGGGGCTTCGGTTCTGCGTGAGGGTTTTGCTTTTAATAATAGATTGATGTGAACAGCTTGGGCACGCCAAACAAATTCTCTACACAAAAAGTCAACTGTCGGAACGAGGCGCATCCCTGAGGCACCAAGTGCACTCAGGGAGAACGTCCCCGCCAGCCAGCCGTGCGGCTCTGGGAAGGGAGGCCCCACCTGCCGGTCTCATGAATGTTTAGTGAGGAACATTTCTGTGGCTTACAGGAACAGCAGCTGCAGGGCTGCTGTGACATAAATGGCCTTTCAAGGAGGTGGTGGGAGGGCTTTCGTGGGATGAGGATCTGTAGGAGTTTCTGCCTTAGCATTGGCCTTGAATCACCTGGCGAGGGCCGGGACCCCGAGAGCAGCCACTCGATGTCTCTAGACCAGCTTTCCTGCGTATTATTCTTTCCTATTCTTGTACTGGCAGAGGAGAAATTATCATGGGTTGTATTTTGATTTACTCCTTGGTCAGTTTTTCCAAAGAGCAAGATTGCTTTTTCCAACTTTCCAAGTGCAGCCTCAGAAAACTGCCATTAGGACATAACTGAGGTCCAGGGGCTCAGAAAGCTGCCATCAGGGGCTGAGGTGTCCACCCCTGGCCTCGGTGCCTGCCCCGGACACGGCACCAAGCTCCATCCTGTGAACTTTTAGAGAGCCTGGCCCACATGTTTACTGGTCCTTGAACACTCACAGGGACAGCAGAGAGAAACTTCGGAACCTGTAAGAACTTGTACCTGGGTCCTAGTGAGCTTTGTGGCGTGGAGACAAGTTCATACGCCCCGTAGCCATTGCTTAGAGAAGAAAGAAAGCTCTCGGGTCAGCCCTGAAAGTTAAGGTAGAAAGATACAAAGAGGTATCTTTGTAGGCAGGTGATCGGCTAGAACAGGTGGGGTGATTTTAAATGCCCTGTCTTGATGGGGATACTCCGGAAATCTGGACGGGCAGACTGCAAGGATAGAGTGACCCTCTTGTCGGGTGGCTCTCAGGTGTGTTTGGGTCCTGGATCCCCAAAGATCCCTCCCTCACAATTTGGGCCTCTTCTTTCAGCTGCCTGGGTGCTGCTGACACACACTGACTTTTGAGAACCCCGATTCGGTTCCAAAGCTCATTTTCAGATGATGAAACGGGTCCTGGGAGAGTCGACAGGACTTAAGGGGCCCAGGGCTTTCAGTCCAGGCAGGAGGGAGTTGTCTGTGTCCCCACAGTCAAGCTACACCAACCCCAGCACCCAGCATGGACATAATTGACCCCCGCAATGGGCTGAAATGGAAACCCCTCACATCTCCATGCTTTGGGCCCTTTTAAAACTTCTTCCTTTTCTTGTTTTGTGTTCCTTTCTTTCATCCTTTTTGAAGACATAGCAAGCATCCCTGGGTACTCTGCCAGGAGGCTCCCTGGCTGGATGGGAGATGGGGCGATGGGCACCCGGGACCACCAAAGACTATCTCTCCCCAGAGTCCAGCTGTGCTCAGGCATGCGACCAGCCCCTTCCTCGCTCTGCAGGGGTTTCTGCCTCCATCTGACAGAAGAGGGAGCTCTGTGTGGACACCTGATTTCACAGTGGAAGTCTGGAGGGATTTTCCTCTCCTTTCCTGGCTCACAGCAGCCAGAGTGGGTCCTGGCAGCACCTGTGCTCAGCAGAAAAGACCCCACCATCCATCAGGGTCAGGAGGGGTCAGACGGTTCTGCTTGTCCACTCTCTTCCAGCAGGGACCATCAGTGACCTCATGGGCAGTGCACAGTTGTCCTGGGCCCTGGGAAACATCCCAGGCTGCCTCCTAGAAGCTGACCAGGGCCTCAGGCAAAAGTCATAGTGCTTCTGCAGGGTGTGACCTTCCCACTGAGATGGCCGAGTCCTGCAGTGGCCATGCCAGTGGCTGGGAGTGAGTGGTCTTCATCTCAGGCAGGTCTTAGACCCCTACACAGCCTGTACCCAGACACACTTTAGAGTGTGGGGAGATACAGCCCCCAGACAAGGGGCACTGGCCCTTGGACAGTCAGCTAGATGCCCTTCATGTGTATTCAGGTCTGTCCGCCCTGCAGCCCCCCTGCCCCGCAGAACTGCCCCCATCCTGGAGCAAGTGAGTCTGCCTCTGGCAGGGGGGCCTCCCAGACCCTGGGGGCCACTGTCTGTGAAGTTTACTTTTAAAAGCAGGTGGCCACGAGTCAACGAAGCTTGGCATTCTTTTCTATACGTGTGTCTTCCTGAACTGGGCCTGAGCAGTTTGTAATGGAAAGGTAAGCCTCTTGGGTTACTTGAACTTATTTTGGAGGGTTTGAATTGGCCTGGGAGGAAACCCAGAAATGAACCATTGGGCATGTCATTGTCACTTTTTTCCTATCACGTCTTTACCCTCCCTCCACACAATGCTTTCCCAGAGGTCCATTTCCATCTGAATGTGTAGGTAGGACCAAACGCCATCATACACAAATATGTAAGTTTTGAGGTTTGTAAAGATATTTTCAGCACATTCCTGTTTCTGTGTCCCCATGCAGCAGGGTTTTCCTTGCCTGTACTGATGGTTTTACATGTTTAGAATCATGTGGTACATTTCTTATTTCTCAAAAACACACCCTGCTATGCTTCTGCCTCTTGAAACAGCCTTACCTTGCTCCTTCCCTTGGCTACATAGTACTTCCCTGTGTCGATAAACGGGATGCACCGAGTGGCACTCACTCTGCGGCTTGCTTGCTGCCAACAGTGCTGCCACATGAGTATTGGCGTATTCTGTGCTCTTGAGCCTGTGAGACAGTCCCTGCATGTGGGAAATGCCTCTGCCTGCCTGGGAGCCTCTTCATTTTCATCTGTCGTTCCCTCCAGGGTGACCCTCTCTCCCCTTCACTCCACCTCTGCTTCTGCCCTGCCATCATCCCCTCGTTCCCTTAACAGGTCCTAAAATGGATTGAAGCATTTGCTATTAAGTAAACCTGTATGGTGACTAGTCCTCATTTGTAAAGCAGCTGAATTATTTTCATCCTTATTGAAAAATAAGTCAACCAATAGATTAAACGTGTAACCTAGTTGTTCCTGCATGAGGACTGTGTGGGGCTGCCTGTGGTCTGCAGTAGATCATGGCTCCTCAGCACCTTTCTCTACACGAAAGCCCTAATGTCAAAATGGGGCACAGCGGGACTAGACTTGCTTCTCCATTTTGCCTCCAGGGGCCTAAAGCAAGTGACATTGAAGTTGTGCCTGATGGCATATTTGATGCCTTCTTTCAGAAGGCTCCACAGCAGATCTGAACCACAGCACAGTAAATCTAAGCTCGAATTAATGACTCTCTATACTTCCCCCAAATCTGCTCATGACCCATACAGCTTCTGGGGTCCAGGTCCAGACCCACCTGAGAGGCAGCGAAAAACTTCACTGAAGCCGCTCTGGGTTCAGCAACAAAAGAGATTTGGTCCCTTTGCTGCTTATTTTAATTTTAAGAAGTGTAGGTAAAGTCCCACATCCCCACATTCAAATTCCCTTCTAAAAATGGACTGCCATAATTATATGTTAAATATGATTCAAATCTGCAGGGAACTGGGACTCAATAAGCATGAAAAAATTAATGAAAAGCTTAATTATTATAATAACACCATTAAAATCTAATAAAGGAAGAAAAAACTTGATTTCATTCCATTTTAGCTTGGGCATCTAATATCTTTTCCCCTCTTTAGCAGAACTGTAATTAATTTAGATTGGATTTTAAGAAAAGCTAAATTATATGCTATAGTACTTAAAAATTTTCAGAGAAAAGGAAATGGGAGTATAAAATAAAGCACATGAAATGATAGAGGATAACTGCAGCTCTATCCTATAGAATTCATTTTAAGGGTTGTCCTTTTCAGGAGGTTCAATCTTTTTTTACCACTTTTTATTATTTCTGAGCCTTCCAGCTTTTTTTTTTTTAAGATTCAAAGTATTAATTTGATTAACAGTAGTGAAGAAGTACTTGGATGCTCTGGGTGGTAAAATGTCTGTTCACTCTGGGTCCCCCCTTACCCCACCCTCCACATACACACAAGAAAGCCCACAGCCCAAAGCTCTAAGACTGATGTTCCCAACTTACTTTTCCAGTGGAAGGAGTATATTTATTTATTTTTAATTTAATTTTTATTTTATATTGAGGTATAGCTGATTTACAGTGTTGCGTTAGTTTCTGCAGTACAGCAAAGTGGTTCAGATATATATATATATATATATATATATATATATATATATCCATTCTTTTTCAGATTCTTTTCCCATGTAGGTTATTACAGGATACTGAGTAGAGTTCCCTGTGCTGTACAGTAGGTCCTTGTTGGTTACCTATCTTATATACGCTAGTGTGTGTGTGTTAATCCCAACCAACCTCCTAGGAGTATATTTCTTTGTCCATCAAATGTCCTTGGTGATGCGAGCCTCTCCCAGAGCTCGGATGTGCACTGCACAGCCCGCCAGAGGTGCAGAGCACAGTAGCGGGAAGGCAGGAAACCCAATCTTGACCCCATAAGAGTGACTTAATAGGAAACTGTATTTTTTTCCATAATCCTCTTTTCCTATTTCATTCTGAAGAATGGACCCATACCTGCTGTGCCCATCTCTCTGTAACCATTTAATGAGGCCTTGTGATTTATTCCACAAACATCTATTGGACACACACTACATGGAAGATTCCTCCTTGGCCACTGGGCAGTCAGATCTACACAAGCACTGGAAAAGTTAAAGGGAATCAACGGAGCAGTTTAGATGCCATTCAATGCCAATCAAAATGCTTGATCTTTGCTCCTACTGACGGTTAGGGGCCTATCACATTTATTTTACTTTGGCTTTTAGTTAGAACAATAAGCAATCATTACGTCCTGTCAGTTCTGGGTCTGAATTCTTTCTGGTGAGACTCTCTCCACAACCAGCTTTCAGTTCAATCTCCAGGCTGTTTGCCTGACTCACGAGGCAAGGCGAGGGCATCCTTCACACCCACCCAGCACTGCCAGGTGTTAAACTCAGGGCCACAAGCAAAGATACATGTGGCCATGGCCGCTTGCCTGGGGCCGACCAGCCTGACGTGGTTTGCCAGGGTGTGTGGAGGTTCCTGCCTCCTGGGAAGTACGAGGCCTCCAGGACGCTCAGCATCCCAGAGGAGGGGCCGGAGCATGGCTTTGCTGGTCCAGGGGCTGCCGTCTTGCGCCCTCCACCAGGAGAGACCGTTCATGCCTCGTGCGATGGCAGGAGACAAGCCTGGTGCCTCTCGGTCAAGACAGTCATGGGATCGTTAGTGAGTCAGATCTAGAACGCAACCCAGAGACGCTCACACCTAAAGGCCTTCTTTACCAGGTGAAAAAACAAGAGCAGCTGCCAGGCCGCCTGCTCCAGGGCCAAGGGTGTAGGAGTTGGTGTAAGATGGTGTGAACGCGGCTCCCCTGACCCCAGTCCCGCAGACCTCTCACCACAACACCCGACAGACAATTTCACCCAAGCCGCCCCTTCCAAGAAACCCCTGGGCCCTTCTCACGTGCACAGCTGTGGTTTCTCAAATTTCCATGCTTTTAGCTCAAAGAATTAAGAGGCAACTATCTATTGCTCACCTATCCTTGAGTTCCTCGTGAACTTCGCCCTTAATAGTCCAGCCTAATTTGATGATCTTTACATGATCCAAAGCAAAGATGGTCAAGGTTTTCTGTTCACTATAACTTCAAAATCAATTCTAAATCTCAGCTGCTCATTGACGTAAAAATGTGGAATAACCAAGTAAGAATTTGTAAACCGATGCCTGGCCAGGAATCTGCCAGCTGGGGAATTTGTTCAGAGGTTGTGGGCATTCACGGTTGAGAACCCTTTTCCTAACAAAGGTCACCATGGTTTCAAATGGACTTCTTATAAAAAGAAAAGGAATGCTGTTTCCCATCATGGCTGCACCAATTTACATTCCCACCAACAGTTCACGAGTGTTTCCTTTTCTCCACACCCTCACCAACACTTGTTATCTCTTGTCTTTGTGATGAAGCCATTCTAACAGGTGTGAGGTGATATTTTGTTATGGTTTTGATTTGCATTTCTTCAATGACTAGCAATGTTGAGCATCTTTTCATGTACCTGTTAGCCATCTGTATGTCTTCTTTGGAGAAATGTCTGTTCAGGTCCTCTGCCCATGTTCTAATTGGGTTGTTTGTTTTTTCCCTATTGAGCTGTATGAGCTCATTATATATTTTGGATAGTAACTCCTTATCAGATAGATGGTTTGCAAATATTTCTTCCCATTCCGTAGGTTGTCCTTGCTGGCATTTCTTCTTACTGGGACATTAACCCTTAGGACCTCATTTATTTTAGTTCCTGTCACCAAATACAGCCACATTTGGGGTTAGGGTTTCAACATATAAAATCTGGGGGGACACCAATATACTATTCTAGTAATAGGTCTTAGTTATTTGTTATTTTGGGGGCCTAAAAGATAGTTGTTACTTTGGAGATAAAGTAGAAGTTAGGGAAATTCTCAGAAGTTGCTATACTTTGTGTGACTTTCTATTAGTAGTTTTTTGTCAGGAATGTTCTGGTAATGTCCTTTGCCCTGGGATCATGACTTTATGTGGCTTTATATGGCTAGTTTTCTATGGTTATCTACCTCCCTCAAAGAAAGGAATACACCCTGGGGTACAGAAACAACCATGCTCTGTGCGGACAATCTGGGAAACACATGTGGGTGCCAGGGGATCAACCCCAGACCCACCCTACTTGTTGACAAGAACAAGAAGGTGACACAAGGCCAGTCTTTGAGGCTGTCTCTGAACTCACAGGAAGCAAGGCTATTTCTATTCAAACTGTACCTAATGTAGCAAGAGGCATGGGCAAGCGATCGGTACCAGTCTGTGGTTACAGAAATGCACTGGGTCCCAGTGGTGGACTCTCAGAACCCAGCTGAAGACTCTATGTGGGGTCCCACACTGCACTGAACTATCACTTTCCTACGATGGGGAGGAGTCGGGGGAGGGAGAAAATGGCCTGGACTCATGACAGCACAAGGACTAAACAGCTTACAGGGAGGGGTGGTCCTCCCCCTTAGGCAGCTGAGGCCAGAGCACTGAATCAGGGGATTCACTAAAACTACCCCTGGGTGACTGATAGGACCATTGACACCAGGTAAAAGCAAGAGTGCCAACAAAAGACTGCCTTGCAAGGCCCAAAGGGGCCACTCTGCAAAAGTGCATTGGGAAGCAACTTCTAAGTCAGCTGGTCAGGCAGCCACCACTTTTGCAACATCCACAAAGAAGCACTCTACCCGTGGAGAAGCAGTTTGGGGGCAAAACTTGTCTAAGTATCCCAAATGAGCCTTCTGCGGTGGCAGCCCCGTCAGAGCCAGCAGCCACCATTGGCAGAGCCCCATCTTTGACACAAGAAGCAGGTCCTGTTAAAGCAGCTGTAAAACACTGCAGGACCCCTTCAAAGCCTGAGTAAGAACCCCAGAGCCCCCTCCCCTGTCATGGGTGCCGACCTCCGCGGAGCGAGGGGCTCAGGCCCGGGGAGACTGGGACACAGGCTGTGTCATGCTTTCCAGGCAAACTTGAGCTGTGTCTTCACGCAGATGGGAAGACACATCATGCAGATGGGCTCTGCTCATCCTGTTGCCGGGTACACTCTCCATTAGCGCCATAGAAATTCTAAATTCTCAGAGTGAACTGCATCTTGTCAGGAGCCTATGAGGTTTTAAAACTCCATTTGTCTTTTCATTAACTACATGGCTTCTGACTGGTTCTTGAAGTCAACAGAATAACATGTACCAGTTTTAACAACTACGAGGGCCAATAATTTTGGGAAAAGAATAGGTATGTTATGTTGAGCAAACATCACAAGAAGACGTAAAGTTTCTTTTACGATGTGCTGAAGCCATCAGGAAATGAGACACTGGTGCATTTTGGCTGGTGGGGACCATCTGATCACTCCCATTTCCAAACAAGCTGTTGATGGAGTGTAAGAGGGGAGAAACCATCTATGGAAATCAAAGGATACATGCCTTCTTTCACACTATTAAACCAGGCTCGAAAGACAGATGAACCTAAAAAATGTTTCTGGTCTCACGGAGTATGTTGTCCATTACCAGCATGAGGAAGACTTGCTTGTGCAGGGAACCCTGTGGTTCCCAATAGGAGGTATCTAGGTGACCTTCCTCACTCCCATTTTAGTTTGTGGTTCAGAGGTCACCAGCATCAAAACCGGGGACTGCATCAGTATGCAGATTCTTGGGCCCATTCCAGGCCTCCTGAATCAGAACTTTTGGGGGTGCTGGTGAGCTTAGAGCATTCATTTTTAATGAACTATGAAGATGAGATGGACAGTCGTTAAATTTTGAGAATTACTAGAGCACACCAAAGAGGCTGTTGGTTTAAGATTTTTCATCTCATTGGAATGCACGAGATTGCATTTGTTCCAAGAAGTGAGGAGACACCAAAAAAGACACCCAAACTGAATCTCTAGTACCATGACTTGGAGTTTGGTATTTTTTTATGCAGGATATTTTTAATTAATGGGCCTCTGTAACACTGGCCTGTGTCCACTCTAAAATAGTGCCCTGGTTTTGTCAACATTCTTCCTTCTGAGGTTCCTGGGAACTGAAGTATCACTTGGCAATCATGGTGATGTTGACAGTCCTTTTTAGCCAAGGATTAAAATTTCCCTGAGCTATATCGTTTATACGTGGGATCTAAAAAAAATGGTACAAATTAACTTATTTACAAAACAGAATTAGATTCACAGATGTAGAAAACAAACATATTTACCAGTGGGAAGAGGGAGTGGGAAAGGATAAATTGGGAGATTGGGATTGACATATACTCACTACTATGTATAAAACGGATAACTAATAAGGACCTACTATATAGCACAGGGGACTCTACTCAATACTCTGTAATGGTCTATATGGGAAAAAAACGTAAAAAAGTGTGGATATATGTATATGTATAACTGATTCACTTTGTTGTACAGCAGCAGAAATTAACACAACTTTGTAAATCAACTATACTTCAATAAATTTTTTTTTTAAATGTGCCCTTGCTGAATATAGAGTTGGGAGACACATCCACCTCAGTGGGATTAGATTCAGAGGTGTGTCACTGGGGGTGTGGCCACACCTTCATTTAAGTCATTGATGAGGATATTTGCGGGAAGAAGATGACATCACTGTAGCACCACAGGGGCTACAGTCCTGCAAATTCTCTGTATTCTGTTCCCTCACAGGGCTGAATCTCTCCAACTGTGTTTTCAGCAGACCGACATTTCTGCATTTGCATCATATGGGTCGCACAGGAGACCTGGAGAAAACTGTTGCTGAAGTCTACATGTGCTATTTCCATAGAAACTCCCTGCATGCTCCAGGAGCTGCGAGGTGTCCAACCACCCGGCTCCTGGAAAAAGCACATTCTCTTAGGAAACATCCCGATTGCTGTGGATGGGCACCTAGTGCTGACCTCTTCCCTGGACCCTGCAACGGTCCCAGAGGTGCTGCCAAGACTCCCTGTGTCTTTTTGAAATTGGTGATGACATCGTGCTCATCTCCAGCAGCTGTGTGTGTGTGTCTGTGTGTGTGTGTGTGTGTGTGTGTGTGTGTGTGAGTCAGTCAGTCTGTCCTGAAGCCTCGTCCGGCATAGCCCAGGGACCTCAGCTATTCACTGAAGACAGGTTGGTGGAACGCTGAGCTCTCCACTCTGTGTTAGGGATAAAGATACAAACACAGCCTTACACAAGTGAACCAACCAAAGCTGTAACCCTCACCCTCAAGCACCTCATGTTCTAGATGAGGCGGGAGAGGCACAGTGATTCCAAGCACCCTTCAGAACCAGGTACCATGGGGAGCACCCAGAGGGCGGGTCCTGGGCTTCCTTCTCCAGCACATCCTGTCACAGTGAGGAGGGATCCAGAGGGCAACGTGCCCACAGCTCCCAGCACTTACAATGTGTCCCAGGCATGACCAAAAGCAAGCAAGCATGTTTCCACCCCATTTGAGGTGGTGCTTGTGCAGAACTGTCATGTGTTTGCAGGTTGCTGGGGACCCAGACCGGGGAAGGGGGTGGGAGGGGAACTTGTGATACTCCCCCACATGGGAGCAGTATTCCTGGGCAGGAGAATAACTGCTTTATTATAGCCACCAGATGAGCAGTGGGAGGGGCCACAGGGGGTCGGGACTCTCCCTCCCTCCCTCCACCCAGGCACTGCCCCTACCTGCCTCCTCTTTCCTTGGACTCTAAATATGAACAAAGAACAAGCCTCACCTTTTCTATCACAGGTTTGCATGTTTCAAGTCATCTGCTGTTTTGGCTTCCTCACAATAAGCTTGCACGTCTTATATATTCATTCCTGGGTGCGTCTTCATTCGCTCTCATAATATTTTTGCCTTACTTTGGGCTCTTTCCAGGTGAATGAGACACTTACTTAAGAATATAAAACTGAGACCAGCATGGGAAATGCCTGACTTTATGTTGCTCACAGCTGTTTTGACTTTAAAAGATAAAAAAGAAGCTTCTATTGAGGGACAGCGGCCAAGATGGTGGAGCAGGAAAACACTGAGCTCACCTCCTCCCACAGGTACATCAAAACCACAACTATTTATAGAGTAACTATTGATGAAAAAGACTGGAACGTACCAGAAACCATCTTCTACAACTAAAGGTATAAAGAAGGAACGGTAAGGGGCAGAGTCGTGGTATAGTCAAGACCCACAAACAGGAGAATAATCACATTGCAGAAGTTCTCCCCAGGGAGTGAGGGGTCTGAGCCCCACCTCGGGCTCCCCAGCCCTGGGGTCCTGTGCCTGGAGGACAAAACCCCATGACGCTCGTTTTGAGAGTCAGTGGGGCTACTTTTGGGAGACCCAGAGGGCTGTGGGAAACAAACTCCTCTCCTAAAGGGTGCACACAAAATCTCACCCACTCTGAAACCCAGGGCAGAAGCAGTAATTTAATAGAAGCTTGGGTCAGACCCCCTGCTGCTCTTGTAGAGCCTCCTGGAAAGACAGGAGGCACTGAAGGTCACCCTGGGGACACAGACACTGGCAGCAGCCATTGGGGAACTCCTTCTACTACTTGGATGCTGTGCTGGTAGGAGTCAATTTAGAATCCTCCCTTGCACCCACCCCTGCCCACCAGTCTTTAGGAAACAGTACTGGGCACCTCAGGCCAAGCAACTAACTGCATGTGGACAGAGCCCCACCCACCAGCAGACAGGCTGCCTTGAGACCCCCTGAGACCACAGCCACCCCTGGACACAGCCCTGTCCACCAGAGGGCCCAGGACCTGCCCACACCCCAGTGAACAGACACTAGACTTGGGACCCCCACAGCCCTGCAGCCAGAGACCTTGAGACCTAGCTCCATGTACCAGTGGGCAAACCCCAGCCCCAAGACAGCTGCAGCCCCACAGCCTGCCATTGCAGGACACAGCCAACCCACCAGCAGGCCAGCATCAGCCCTGGAACCCTGGGTGTGAGTGTGCTTTATATAATCTGTGTGGTTTTCACATCTTTTCTCCCAATCTGTAGGTTGCAATTTCATACTCTTAATAGTTTTTTCACAGAGTTCAGGTTTTTAATTGTGATAAAATCCTGTTCTCCCTTTTATGGATCATGGGTCTCTTTGCCCAGTCATAGAGTCCAAAGATTTTCTGCTGTTTTTCTTCTGAAGTTGTATCATTTCACATTTTCTATTCAAGTCTCTGATATATTTTTAGTTAATTTTTATATAAAGTGTGAAGCTTTTAGGTCATTTTTTGACCTATGGATGTCTAATTGCACCTAGTGTCATTTGTTGGAAGACTTTCCTTTTTACATTGAATCACTTTTGGACTTCCGTCAAAAATAAGTTTGGCATATCTGAGTGGGTCTATTTCTGGGTTCTCTATTCTGTTCCATTGATCCATGTGAATATCTATCCACCCATACCACAGTCTGGAATACTAGAGCTATACAATAAGTCTGGAAATCAGTTAGATTGGTTGCCCAAATTTCTTCTTCTTTAATTAAAAAAAACTCTTCTAATTCTTTTTCATTTCCATATAATTTTTGAATGATTTTGTCTATATCTACAAACCCCATTGATAGGATTATGATAGGTATGACATTAAACCGTCCTTTTACTTTCAACCTGCCTATACTGCTATGTTTGAAGTGAGTTTCTTGTAGACAACATGTTGTTGAGGCATAGTTTTTTTTTTTTTTCAATTGAAGTATAGTTGATTTACAATGTGTTAGTTTCTGGTGTACAACACAGTAATTTAATTACATATATATATATTCTTTTTCAGATTCTTTGCCATTATAGGTTATTACGAGATATTGAATATAGCTCCCTGTGCTATACAGTAGGTCCTTGTTGTTTATCTGTTTTATATATAGTAGTGTGTATATGTTAATCCCAAACTCCTAATTTACCCCTTCTCTCCCCTCTTTTTCCCCTTTGGCAGCCATAAGTTTGTTTTCTATGTCTGTGAGTCTACATCTGTTTTATAAATAAGTTCATTTGTATCATTTTTTAAGATTCCACATATGCATGATATCATATAATATTTGTCTTTGTCTGACTTACTTCACTTGGTATGGTAATCTAGGCATAGATTTTTTAAAAATCCACTCTTTCAATCTCTGCCTCTTAACTGACATTTTTAGACATTTACATTTAATATATTTGTTGTTGTGTTAGGAATTAATTCTGCTATTTCAGTGTTTGTTTTCTATTTGTTCTCTCTTTTTCATTTCTCTCTCTTTTTTTCTTGATTTCCTATGGATTACTTGAACATTATTTTTAGAATTCAGTTGTGCTGTATCTATTGTGTGTGTGTGTGTGCACACACATGTGTGTGTCTTTGGTTAACTTTTATTGTGGGTGCTCTAGGTGTTATACATACTTGATTTAGCACAGTCTGCTGTGTCATTTTGCCACTTCAAGTGAAGTATAGAAACTTACCTTTCTTTATGTCATTATATCATCCTTGTTTGTAATATAATTGCCTTAAGTATTCCCTCTACATATATCTAGAATAAGATGAAGCAGTGTTAACAGTTTTGTTTCAATCATCAAATATAATTTAGAAAACTCAAGAGGAGAAAGAAAATGCATTGTATTTGTCCACAATTTTACTCTTTCTGCTCTTCTTTCAATGTTGTTGATATTCTAAGATTCTTTTACCTTTTTCTTTCTGTTTCTAGAGATCTCTTTAGACATTCTTTTAGGGTAAATCATCTGGCAGCACATTTTCCTAGGTTTCCTCCATCTGAGAATGCCTTGATGTACCTACCCTTCATTCCACAAGGATATTCTCATTTGGTTAGGATTCTGGCCTGGTAGCCCTTTTCTTTCAATAATTGGAAGATGTTATGTCACTTGCTCTAGTCTTCCTACTTTTCATTCAGAAATCTGCTGTAATTTGAATCATTTTTACTCTATATGTAAGGTGTTGTTTCTTTTTCACCTGTTTCATTGCCTTTAATTTTCAGAAGTTTGACTATGATGTGTTTTGGTATAAATTGGGGTGATTTTATTCTGTCAGAAGTTTTATCCTGAGGAAGTGTTATTCAGCTTCTTGAATCTGTAGGTTTATGTCTTTTGTTATA
The DNA here is from genome assembly GCF_003031525.2 of Neophocaena asiaeorientalis asiaeorientalis. Classification (NCBI taxonomy): domain Eukaryota; kingdom Metazoa; phylum Chordata; class Mammalia; order Artiodactyla; family Phocoenidae; genus Neophocaena; species Neophocaena asiaeorientalis. The sequence goes on along the minus strand of NW_020175679.1, from coordinate 1,170,439 downwards.
TATAGGAGAATTTCAGCCATTTTTCTTAGAGTATTTTTCTCTCCCTCTCTTTCTCTCTCTGTGACTCCAATGACATGCAAGTCAGGCATTTTGCCTTTGTCCCACAGGTCACTGAAACTCTGATAACTATTTTTCTATTTTCTGTTAGTTATTCAAATTGGGTAATTTCTACTCTCCTGTCTTCAAGTTTCCTGATTCTGTTTTCTCAGTATTGGTGTCATGTAAAGCCATTGATTTTTTTTTTTTTTTTTTTACATTAAAGACATTGTAATTCTAGTTCTAAGAGTTCCATTTGGTTCTTCTTTATGCCTCCTCCTCCTCCTCTTCTTCTGCTGCTGTTGCTGGGGCTTTGCATTTTCTTCTTTTATTTAAATGTGTTCCTATTGCTCATAGAAGCACCCTAACCATGGCTGCTTTAACATCTTGTCAGATAATTCTAACATCTCTGTCATCTTGGCCTTGGCACCTACACATTGCCTTTGTCTTTCATTCAGTTTGAGATGTTCCTGGTATGTGGTGTTTTTAACTTTAACATCCATATCGTCATAGTATGTATGAGACTCTGGATCTTATCTACACCTTCTGACTCAGCTGTCTTCTCCAGCACCAGCCCATCAGCAGCAGGTGGTGGAGCTAGACATCCAGGCTCCTCACTGACTTCCCTGACCCCTAAGGGGGGATCCTGCTGGGTGGGATGGAATTCTGACTTCCCATGTGGCCTCCACTGACACCATGGATGAGTGGTTTCATGACCACAGGGCAGTGATGAAAGTCCTGACCCTCTACGAACCCTCTTCTGACACCACTCCCACAGAGAGAGGAGGTGTGCCCTGTATCTGTTGTTTGGGGTGGAAGTTCAGGCTTCCCATGTGGTCTCTAATGACCCAGGGTTGGGGTCTTGATTATCTTTGAATGGCCATGAGAGTCTGGTCTCCATGCTCTGCCAGTCTCTGAGCATGGAGACTGGCCTCTGTCAGGGGTGTTGGGTGTCTCATTACAGCCCATAAGGCTGGAGTCCAGGCTCTCCACTCAGGCCTCAGTGCTGTGATTTGGGTGGGGCCACAGTTTTTGTATGACATTTGGCTGGAGTAGAGTGGCTATTGCCTGAAATAGACTGTCCTTCTAGGCTGCTCCTTTCTTTGTCCTTTGGCTGGAAAGAGCAGACTTCTGTTAAACTCTTTCTGTCCTGTTGGCATGTCTAGGCTGATGGCTTCTTCAGCTCCACATCTGGGACACAAAAGGTAAGAAGAAACCCAGCTGATTTCCCACTGCATCCTCCCGTGGGTCCTGCCCTGAGGTTCCTAGTCAGTCTCTCCTCTTCTCACGTTTCAGAGACTTTGTGTATTTGTGCCATATATAATGTCCAGCGATTTTAGGATAGGAATAGGGAAAATGCATGTACTCCATCTTTCCAGAGGCAGAGGTTCTGTAATCATTCATTTTTCTCCAAAATAATATTTTTATGATTCTTGGAAATATCAACATGTTAAGAATCAGTTTTGCACGACCTATTTGAAAAGGTATTGATTGACTTTGCCACTTTCATGACACAGCTTCCCTGTCCAGTGTAAACATGTTCCTTACTTTTGAGATCCCAAATCTCTTAAAGGCACCCAGTAGTGGATGGTGATTTTTCATCATTCATCAAAAATTCCTGTAGTATCAAAAATGACATTTAATATCAAATGTACTATCTAAATGAAATCATACTGCTTTTCTTTCTTTTGTATTTGAAATAATTTATTCTAATTAATTATTCCTTAATTAATAAATAATAATAATTAATTAATAACTGATAATAATTAATTAGTAATTCCTTCTCCTCCTCCTTCTCTTCCCCACACTCTTCCTTTTTTACATCCCATCCAGCTAGTGGATACTAACTCATATTACTTGACAAGGAGTTGGGCAATCTTCATGAATCACATTCCAGAATCTGGTACACGTTCTGGCACTGGACTTGGTGTCTCCCCATTGCAATAGTGTCGTGCAGGGAGAAGGCAATGTGTGAATGGGTCACCTCTCATTTAGAGGATAGTGTATCTAACGAAGCCAGCAGCCCTGGACACAGTTCAGATCATAACCTTCCCAAACCTCCTTTCAATTCCAGAAACCAGGGTGGTTATCTCACTTGGCATGGAGTGATTTTGGGTCTATGATCATTAGGAAATGACAGATCTGCATATGTTGCAGTTGTCAGGAGACCTACCTCTAAGTGCCTTAATCAAGACCCGAAATGATACTTTGTGTCTCTTTGTTTATCACCTGTCTCCATTTGTGTAACTTCTGTGAAAGCTGGAGGCTCCTTTGTCATATTTATGGCTTTACCTACATCACCTGAAACCAGGTAAAAGCTCCATGAATGTTCACTGGAAAAATGAAGTAATAGATTTTTCACCCTCAAGGCCAAGACATTCTGGAACAATATGTTTCCTTGTGTAAATATATTCTTGAATTTGAACAACTCTTACAGACTTGAGGATCTTCTTACCTTTATGGAAACACCATATCCTAAGTGACACGTTTAATCACTCGTGACCTCAGAACAGAGTCTAGCAAACTTAGATGACCAACTCTGAGATACAAAGTGAAAAGGTATAACTCATCAGTCCAAACTTGAAGCACCAATTTCAAAATTTTCTATGATGATAAATCCAATTACACCCAAAGCTATACTCTCAAAAGGCAATAGCAATCTAGAGCCATAAGAAAACTGAGAATTTATTTCAACAGCTGAGACCCGTGTATTTCTTCGGATCCTTTACATGCTGAATGTTGACGATGTGGGCACATTGAGATTCCTCCGTGTCCAGCACAAAGACATTGTTCAGAACCAAGTCCCAGCAGCTCAGGAATGCAAGACTAGCCCCAAGAGAGCTGAACCGCTGGAGTAATGGCCGTAAGTGAACCAGACTTGAAGATCCAGATATTTTAAAAATGATTACATATAAAAGGACCTTTGCCAGTCCTAAAATTATTTAATTTAGGACAAACGTTGACAACAGAAAATGTAAAACTTCGGAGCTTTAAAAATTAAACTAATAAACAAATGAATTTAAAAATTAAACCAATTCCAGGAATTGTTCTATGGATGGGTGATCAGCTGGATATGTTTGAAGAGGGACTCCCAGCTTACAAATCATAAGGGAGTCCGTGATGCCTGGGAACACTGACTGCAGAGTCTCTGCAGGGACCAGAGAGTTTGCTGGGTCTCACCCTTCCCTGTCCTCCTGGTCTGGGGTGAATGTTCTGTAATTTGCAAAATAAATAGCACAACCTTTCTGAGCACTCGGCTCTGTGCCTACAAATACACAAACGTGAAGAGCATTAGGGAGGCCTCCAGCATTTCAATAATGTGTGCGCTCCAACACTTCATTATTTTGAAAACATCTGTTGAAGAAAAAGATGCTTTTGAGGGAAATTAGGAGTCCGAGGATCAGTGACTGTGTGGCCACATTTCTGTCTCAAATCGGGGGCAGGAGCCTGAGAGGTGCAGAGCCCAGGCACTCAGGAAGTGAGGACGGGACTGTCTCCACGCTGCAGAGGAGAAACTGGCCCTGGCGCTGACCGTTGCCTGCACAACTGATGGACCCTCGTTGGAAAGTACACATGTTCACACCCGTGGCTGCCTTTCCTGGCAGTTCACACTCTCTCACAAGAGAAGGACACCTCCTAGAAGGTCAGGCACTTCCCGTGATGCTGCACAGGACATGTGGGTGTAGGTGACCAACCCAGGAAACCTGCAGGTGTGAGAGGGAGAGGGCTTAGGGAAGAGTCCCCACTGTCCAGCTGGTGTTCATGACCAGCAGCTAACCACCCGGGAATGAGGGTGTGGGGCTAATTTCCCCAAGGAACAATCAAGACCATGGTAAACTGCACCAAAAGCCTTCCTGTGCCAAAGTTTATGGTTCAGTGATTAAGCCCCAAGGCCAGGCATCCTCAGAAAATCTCCATAAATGAGGAGAGGCGGCCTAGACACAAGTGCATATTGTCCCCGTTCATAACCTATTCATCAGTTATCCAGAGAGTTCTCCTAATTTCTCCTGTGTTCAATTTTTAAATCCATCCTTAGGCATAGGAGCAAAAAAGAAAACCTTCAGCTCACGCCTACCCGAGCCCCTGCTAGTGGCTAGAACGGGCTCAGAGTCAGGGTGGGTGGGGTGACCTGTGGGCCGGAGGGCTGGGTGGGGGGCCCACTCCTGAGGGTCTGGCTCCGGCTCCCGCAGGACCCCTGCCCGGTGAGCTGACAGCCGTGTCCGTCCACCCTTGCTGCTCCGAGTCCCAGTGAGAGGGTTCTTTGCAGGTCCATTTCAGTGTAACCTTTCAGGAGTGATAAATACACAAACAAACAAGGGAGAAAGAGACGAGGGAGGGAGAGAAAGAACAAATCAAATTCCAAGTTGTGCAGAAAGAATCGTGAGGAATACGGATAATATCGTCCTGACAGTTGCACACTTAAAGTGCAGGATTTATTCTTTGCCATTTCACCTGTGGTGAATAGCACTGCATCCCTTCCACGCCCACCTGCCCCCCACACACAGTAGGGCTGCACCGGGTCATCCCCCCCATGGAATTTATACCTAAGTGATACCAAGCAAAATTGGTGTCATTTTCTTTTCCTTAAAGCTTCAGGAATTTCACACCTTCCTTTGGTAACTTATTCAAATATGAAATATCTCCTGGTACTGGTAACTTTTTTAATATTTAATTTAAATCTTATGCTTTGGCGTGTTTTTGCTTTATTATGATTCAGTGAAATTTAAAAGGCCCGTAATTACATGTAATAGCCCCCTATTTTGAAAACTGCTATTTAATTTTGATCTCCATAGTATTTGCTACAATAAACAATTTAACCACATTAGAAAATTGGTGGCCCAGAAAATATTCCTTGCTACATTACAGACCTCATTCACATCAATGAGTACTTAAAACTTGGGCTAATAAATAGGCCACAATTAAATAAAACAATAAAAATAGTGGAAAGGCAGTTTTACAAAGAACATATTGATAGTTTTCTGTTTCTCTAAAATTTCAGGCTGGGAAAAAATAACTGGCAATGATCTCAGCTGCACTTCAGCACATTCACTGCACTGAGTCTTAAACTGGATCCTGGGGTGAACAGTCAAGTGCCTGGTGGTTCCCTGGTCATTCACCAGCTGCCCCCATCCTTCCAGGCTCACAAAGTGGATGGGTCACAGGAAAGACTGTACTGCACCCTGGACAGCTCCCAATGCCCTCACTTCCATCAGCATAACTGATGAATTATTTGGAGAAAAAAAGAGTGAGGAAGACATCACTTCAGGTAATTTGAAATTAACTAGAAAATTAGATTGGGAGTTTGGGATTGATATGTACACATTACTATATTTAAAGTACATAACCAACAAGGACCTACTGTACAGTAAAAATAAATGAATAAAAATAAAGTCTTAAAAAAAAGGTTACAGAACTCTCAAACATCAGCATTGATTTCCTCACATTTTACTCAAAATTGAGAAAGATGTGTGTGTGTGTTTGAGGGTGTGTGCTATATTTATATGTAAATAAACAGAAGGAAATTAAAATGCTTATAAAGTGCATTGAGATACCACAGGCACCTCATACCACTAATGAATTAATATTTAATATGATGAACGTGATATTCGACATATGTATACAAATGTCCATTAAACATACATGTAAGGATTCGGGGATTTTTCATAGATTTGAAAATTAACTTGCTATTTTAATAAATTAAATCCAGTAAGAATTTCAAATATCTTTCTAGTCTTAATAACATCGAAGGAAGAACATCTGGTTCGTTTAAAAATCCACATGTGAATTGTCGTGGGTGGGGGTGGGCCTGAGTCCTGTAAAGCACGGAATGAGGGACTAAGTGCCACGGAGTCACCTGGTGTGGCTGCTTCTCGGAGGTCCTGCTGGGGACCGGCGACTCCTCAGAGCCACTGCTCGGAACAGGACTGTCTACTGGGGGAGCCAGAGACTACGGAAGGAATCATGCAAAACCCCACGATTGCAGTCTCCAGGCTTCAGGGGCTGGGAGAGCGGGGTGCTGTGAACCAGCTGTGTGCACACAAGGGACTCTGGGATGGAGACCCCAGCAGGACCTGGGTGAGCAAATGTGGAGAAAAGGAGAGTGAAAGGGACAAGGACATGAGAAAAATCAGAGAAAGAAAGTGAAAAGCTTCAGGTAAGAAATTAAGATACAAAGACCTTCACTGAAGTGACTGAAAGACAGACCAACACGTGGTGAACATTAGGAGGAAGTTAGTACCCTCGGGCCTCGCCCCTTGGACATTTCCAAGGCCAGGGCTGGGTCAGAGGCTCCCTCAGGGATGTGGGTACATGCATGTGTGCATGCGTGTGCACATGCATGTGTGCATGCGTGTGGCTGCTGACAGCCCCACATGGAATCAGGGAGGGAGGTGGAGGAGAGGATGCACCCATGGGGGCAGGACCGCTTCCTACCTCTGCCTGGACTCTCTCTGCAGAGACATAATTTATCTTGTCAGAACATGGTGGAAGAGTGACACAGTGTATTTTAAGCACACATTTATTTGTTTCCTAATATAAATCAGTGTTTCAGTGCATCGGATTTCTTTCTGCAGCTCTCATCAAATTGAAGAATAAAATAGGCATTAACTTCTGAGACAGAGGGAAACAAAAGGACAAAGCCTCACTGGGTGGGTCAAGATGACTTTGGAAGTTGGAGAAAGATGGACAAGTGGGCTGCTGGAGCGGAAGGAGAGACGGAAGGACGCAGGGGCCTCTGCGGAAGGGGTAACTGACCGGCACTGGACCCCAGCAGAACTCGGAGCCCCCAGGAAGATCTGGATTTGGGGACGGTGGGTAAGGGTGGAGAGTGGGAGGAGCCTCTGCACCTTATACAGAGCAGAGGATGCACAGACCCCCTCCCTGCCCCCAACTCACAAGCCCACAGGAGTGGGAGGCCCACCAGTGGGAGGGGTCGCAGAGAGGGGCTGTGTCCCTGGGGCACCTGCACAGCTGAGAATGTGGTGATGTCTTTCCAAACATGTGAGCCACGTGGGACATTCCAGCTTCGTCCCCTCCAGGTTCCTTCTGAGCCTGCTGATAAAAGGTGGGGCATTCTTCTCTGGGGAAGACCAGCCCAAGTCAGGAATCCTGGTTTTCAGACTGGAAAAGTAACTTACACACACTGGAAAAATAACTTACACAAGTACATTATTCACTTATTTCAATGTACTCCCCAAGTTTCAAATGTGAAAATGAACTTCAAAATTGTTTTCAAACATTCAGAGTCTCTACAGAAGATCTCTTATACAGTCTTTACCCCCAAAAACTTTCCAGAGGTTGAGATGGGGACCAAGACCACAGCATCCAACACGGAGACAGCAGGCAGTTGGCCTTGTGGACAACTCCTCCAGACAGGGCCCTGGGACAGAGGCCCCTCTTTAGTAACAGGACTGTCCATGACATGATGTGCCAAGAGGAATTTTCTAGCTCTGACAGAAACTCTGCGTGCAGATAGGTGACAGGGAAAAGAAAATACAAAAGCCAGGAAAAACAAAACAGAAAGCAAAGTCTGTACAAGAAAGGAAACCACAGTCCACATTGTGTGGTGTTGTGAACATGTGTGCCTGTGACGGGTTGGACGTTAGGACACAGTCCTCACTTTCTGTAGTAGAAAGTCAATGCACATTTTCTAAACCTAGAGAGTTAGAAAGCAGCTGTATAACTGTGTTTCTTTGGAAACATGAAGTTTAATGCTAGCAGAAATATCTAAAAGAATCAAGGGTTGATTCTTTTACCCAGTGGGGCAGGAGTTGGGGTCAGTGGAGGTGGATTGGTCAGGGGGTGTTGTAACTTTCGCCTTGCAGCATGATCTGACATTGGAAGTTGTTCCCAGCCATGAATCTGACTTCGCGTCGGCAGCAGATGGGCCCTGGTGGGGCGGCTGGTGGCCGGGTGCTGGCCCTCCAGGTTTCCTCTCCCACCCACACGCCCGGTAGCAGCCTGGTCCTCAGCATGGCAGGCAGCCTGGCATATTCTTCCTAATTGTATTGCCGTAGCAGCTACCAGGGTGAATTAATGACTGATGTCTTCAACCGTCCAGACTCCTGGGCAGACGGGAAGCATTGTCCATCATTTATCCAGCGATCCCCTGGTGCTTTGTCAGGGAGATACAGCAGAGGAATAAATTACATCTGTTGCCAATAGGATCAGAGAGAGAGAAAGAACTCGATGGATGGAGTCAAGGGCTTTGGATGAATGCGAAGAGGAGCTGTCTCTGTCTCCGCTGTTTCACAACACATCTGCCGAGATGTCCAGTGCCCTCCACTTGCTCTGTGAGATGAACAGCTGGAGCTGTTCGTGCTCTGCTCCCCACACACTTCTGCTCCTGTGGGCTGGGCTGTAGGTTTACTGAGAGTCATAGTTGATGATACTTGAGTGTGTTTTCATAATCATCTCACTTACCAAATGTTACTTGAAAGATAAAACATGAATCTGAACAAAAAGTCAGTTGTTTCTATGAAGCCCAAGTTCAATGCAATTAATAAAGGAAATTAAAAGAAGTTTAAAGTTCTCGTTTGTCTTTAAAGAAAGCGAAACAGGAGACCATGGGTGAATTTGGGTCTGGTATGCGGGAAAAATGTGAGGAATTGCAGTTGGTAACCATGGAGTAGCCTCCACAGGCCTATTGCTGAAAAATTGCCCTGATGACGCAGCTTGAAGCATGGCAGGTGAACCAGAGGACGGATGTGCCATGTGGGCAACGAGGTTCCGAAGGCTTTCTCTGCTCCTCTTCAGAGAGAAGCGATGGAATCACTCGCCCTTGCTTTGTCCATTGATGCATTGATGAGACACTCATTTTCACAAAAACTCTTCCTGAAAGAAAACTGCTTTGTTGTGGTGAAAAGAATAAGTGTTCCTAAGCTGAAAAATCTTCTCAGTGAGCTATATACTGTTTAAAAAGTGGAGCACGACCAAAAATGCATGTGTCTTCCCAAGAAAAGGTCCTTATCTACTTCTAAAGGGCCATTCCCCAAGTCATTGTTTGAAATACAAGAGTGGGAAAGTAAGAATAAAAAAGACTGCATAGTCAGAGGTGTGAAACCCAGTATAATGGAGTCAATGTAAAGGCTTGAGTCCTTATCTGATAGTTTAACAAAAATCAATCAATATGAATTTTAATTGAGTTAAGACTGAAGCCTATAAAGAATAATCTGAAAGGAATATTCCTAAGATTGTCCTCTGCAAAATACTTTTATCTGGATTGTAATTCTGTACCATTACCTACTGTCCAATTAACCCTGACGTTTTAAATTGTTCATTTTACTACATGCTGGGCAGTGCTTTTAATGGTTTTCATTCATCCTGCTGAATAAGATTAGTACCCGATGTCACAGATGAGAACCTGGGCATGGATTGCTTGGGTAACAAGATCAGATGACAAACATTGCAGTGGTGGAGTTAGGAGTCAAGTATGAGACCATCCTTCTCCCTGCACAGTTTGACTTTATTTTGGAATGTGAGATAAGTTTCAAATGCTTCTCCTTCTCCCTAGAGATGTTCCCCATAAGCTGAGGAGGTGGGTTGAATCTATGAAATCTGTATGTAGGGGAAATATAGAAATATGTTTTTGTAGTATATTCATTTATTTTCTTTATATCTATCGATTTATCTGATTCATCTATCTATCTTCACCATCATCATCCCCTGGTATCTATCTCTCTATCCACCTATCTCTTCTTTTCTCTATCTTATATCTACTACCTATCTATATATCTACTGTCTATCTCGACTTGGGTTGGCCTCAATGTTGGAGATTGAGTGATGGACAAAAGGAACATGTCTTTACCCTCAGGGATCTTAAATTTTAATAGAAAACAAAGATGTTAAACGTAATTGAACAAAAAAATTCTGTGTATAGTTGCAACTCATGGTAATATCCGCTAGAAAAGATTGCAGGCTCATATGTAAGGGAGAGTGTAGCAAGTAGATACAATTCTGTTTGGGAGGAGAGTTTGTCAGAAAAAGGCTTTCTGTTCTGCATCTATTATGATTTACTAATTATGTCAGCCCATCTTTCCATCTGTGAGTAACTAGAAAAGCAGAATAAAAATACAAACAACAACAACAAAATTGATGACTGGTTTGGGTATCTGCTAAGGCAGCTAGGTCTAGAGGGGCAGAGGTCCTTGACAAAAGGAGCAGAGAATGAAGTGAGCCTGGCATTCAGCACCACTCTCCCCTCAAGATGTTTGCAGATTCCAGCATGGTGTGGGGCTCAGAATCAGGAAGGTTGGGTCGAACTCACAACAATCTCCTCGGCTGGAGACAAAAACTGAAGTTCAGGGTCAGATTTTGCTTCATACATTGCTCCTCCATACATCTGTTAGCAGGCGCATATGTATTTATGACAGTTAAATACTCGTGGTGCAATGATTCTTTTATCATGCAAGAGTGAGCTTCTGTGTCTCTAGTCAGGGTCTGGACACAAGTCCCTTTTGTCTGATATTATCAGAGGCAATATGGCCTTTTTTTATGCTTAAAGTTAGCCTGGTATTCTTTCTAGTCTTTCGCTTTCAGTCACTCTATGTTCAAGTAGTTAAAGTTCATCTCTGATCGAGAGAATATACTTGGCTCTTGCTTTATTTGAAGACAATTTGTGCCTTCATTGATGTAATTATCAATATGGTGGCATTTAGGTCTGCTATTTTGCTCATTGTGGTGTATTTGTCTCATCTGTTTTTGTCCCTGTCCCTCTTTTCCGATCTTCTTTAGTGTTAATCAAATACTTTTTAGTCTTGGTGGTGGCCATGAAAATATACCTTTCAGGTCTTTAAGTGCAGAGAGTCACGTGACTGACAGCTCCAGATGCTGCAATATGAATCCGTCATTGTGTTTGCACGAGGGTCACACTCCCCACAGCCAGTTCCCAGTCAAAGAGTGTGGCAGCCCCTTCCTGTGAGACATGGGACTTCCCTGAGGGGTGACTTTTGCTTGAGAATCCCATCAGCCTTGTCAAACTGTATTAGACCCACATCACAGTCTAAGACTTCTACTCAACCTTTCTCCCTTCCCTCACTTCCACGGGAGGGAGTCTGTATCCTGATCAGATAACTCTCCCAGGCATGAATTCCCTTATGGGCATTTTCTCCTAGAAATCGCTCAGCTATCTAATCCCATCTTGGTGTTCACTTCTTGGAGAACTCACACTAACGTGACATTTTATTTTATTCTATTTTTTATAAATTTATTTATTTTATTTTATTTATTTTTGGCTGCATTGGGTCTTTGTTGCTGCGTGTGGGCTTTCTCTAGCTGCTGCGAGCGGGGGCTACTCTACATTGCAGTGAGCGGGCTTCTCATTGCGGTGGCTTCCCTTGTTGCAGAGCATGGGCTCTAGGCACGTGGGCTTCAGTAGTTGTGGCATGCGGGCTCAGTAGTTGTGTCTCACGGGTTCTAGAGCACAGGCTCAGTAGTCGTGGCTCATGGGCTTAGTTGCTCAGCGACATGTGGGATCTTCCCGGACCAGGGATCGAACCTGTGTCCCCTGCATTGGCAGGCGGGTTCTTAACCACTGCGCCACCAGGGAAGTCTCGGCATTTTATTTTAATGCCTTTATTGACTTCCTAGCTCATTCTCTTTGCATTAGTGCTTACTCATCGCTTTAGAGATTACAATGGGCATCTTAAACTTAATCCAATCTGCTTAGAGCTAATATTCAATTACGTCAGGTAAAATGTGGAACCCCTATAATAACATGAGGAAATGAAGCGCAAGGTGATACATGAAGGATGGATAAAATTTAGCAAATAGAAAGGAGGGGTAAGGACTTTCCAGGAAAACATTATAACGTGGAATTGCCTGAGATGGAGAAGCACTTGGAACAGGGTGGATGAGAAGAAGCGTGGCCTCAGAGGGGGTTGGAGATGAAGCAAAATAACAACCAGCTGGTGGGAAACACTTAAAATGTGCCCCAAGCCACGCAATATTCAACTGAATGTCCACAGGAACTGTAAGAGGAGGAGGTTTCTATTGCTTCCATCTTACAGCTGGCAAACAAATCGAGGATTGCCCACATTCTCAAGGTCACACGGGGAGGAGGACAGCTGGGGTTGCAGCCAGGTCCAGCTTAGCCATAAGGGGGCTGCTGACCGTGGCTTTGGCCTCTAGGAGGCAGCAGCCTGACCAGGAGCAATGAAGTAGAACATGGTGTTAAGGCCATTTTACTTTGCCACAACTGTCACTGAACAGTTTCCCTAGTCTCAGCTCAGCCTTGTGTACGACTGACCTCTGGTTCCTGCTTCCTGTTATGTCGCCGCCACGACCAGGCTCCTTAATCAATCGAGTGCCCTCTGCACTCTCCCCGACTCTGCCCCTCCACCCCCAGCCCTGAATTCCTTCCTGGGCCTCTGCCCTACACTCGGATCAGTTCATTCACTCTGTGGCCCAAGCCTGTATCTGGGTTTGGTCCAAAGGCAGTGAGAACACTGAGCACCTGCCCTTGTCTTCATCAGGAAAGGAGAAGCCTTAGTCCCGAGACATGTTGTTCCAGTGACAGGAAGCTGAGAGGTCCGACAGGGACCAGAGGCAGCCCAGGGACTGTCGACTGGATCAGGCTGTCACCATCCCAGGGCTGGAGAGAAGCGGGGGGCACGGTGTCAGGGCCTGGGGTCAGGGGTCAGCCTAGGGAAACGGGTCAGACTGTCTAACAGGAATCAGGGGCCAGGAGGAGGTGCTTCCCTGGAGTTGCAGAGGAGACCTGGCTGCTGCCCGAGAGGCTGCCCAAGTGCCCTCCCTTCTCCTTCCTCCCCTCTCACATCTTCTGCTATAAGCTCCATCGGCTGAAGCTGCCGGGGGCTGGGGAGGGAGGGTCTGGAAATGCAATTTCCTGCAATCCCAGCAGGGCAGAGAGGGGGCAGGCAAGTGGCATGCTCTTCTCTCAGTCCATCCCCTTGACCTTAGCCTGGAGCAGGCAGATGAGAGATGGATTCTCATCCCTCTCCTCCAATGCTCTTGGGCAGAACATCTACGTGCCCAGGCCCTACTGCCACCACATCAGCTGTTTATCCCTCTCTTTCTACATCCCATGCAGGTGGTTGTGACCTGGATTGTGACTGTGCTTTTCCACCTGCATTTGAAGTCCTGCAACTTATCTTAAATACCTGGTGTTTCTACTGCCCTGTGATTAGTTTCCGTTCATGAAGGAAAGACTTCCTCTGGTTAAGCTCTCCACCAGCAGTCACCTGGGCACTTTCCATGTTGTATGTAAAATTCCACATGTTGCATCCATAGAACCTGGGCTTCAGCATCTTCAGATCATGCCCCCAGATCGTGACTTTGAATAGGCTACTCAGGACACATAGAAACATATAAGCACTACTTTAATTTAATGTTTGTGGTTGTCAAAATGAATCATAGAAACAGTGGAAATGTGCTGAACCATCACCAGCAATCGCCCTCTCTGTTCTGTCTCCCCTGAGAAATCTTCGAGGTTGTACCTTCAAGAGGCACAGAACCCTCCGAGCAGGTGGTGAGGCCCAGGGTGAAGGAGCCGGACGTGACCCTGAGGTTCCAATGAGCAGCTTCCACGAGCAGCACACACGCCTGCTTTGTTTTAAGTCAGTAATTTGGATGTTCTGTTCAAAGTCACGACCTAGGAGTGGAACCTAAAGACATTCAGGTACAGTAGGATGGCATGGCCGCAGTGGCACAGGGACGTTTCCCATCCTCCCCTCGGGGGCTCCCCGCTGGCACCCTGTCACGTTGTCTGCCGGGAGCTCCTCCCCGTAGGCCACCCCTAGCCTGGTGTGGGTCTAGAGCTGGCCTCACAAGGGATTGTGGTGAGATTTGGAGGGTGAAGGGAAGCAGTGCTGGATGTAAGGACAGAGGGATGCAGAGGTGTCAGGGGCCATTGTCCAGCTCTTCTCACCACTTCTGCCTGATGACCAATAGTGACCAGGGCCACCGGTGGTGCTTGGAGAGGACCCACAGAGCAGAATTTCCCTGGGCCCATTCCTGAGCTTCCCTCCAAGGCCCCGTCTCAGAGGCTGGACAGGCCTGGCTTCTCGGGTGGACCGACTGGTCCCTGCTCTGACTTCTGGCTTCCCTCCGCCAGCTCGTTCCACACCTGGTGAGTCCAATTCCTCCAGTAAACCCCTTCCCATAAACCATTATGGCTCCTCCAAGTGAGAAAAAGGTTTGCCTCGAGTCCAGGGTCTCTTTGACTCGGGGGTGGGGGGGGGGTCCCAGGACACAAGTAACCAGAGCTCAGTCTGTGACCTGGCTTGAGCTTTGAGCCAGGGGTTCAGCTGTCACCTCAGTGTCCTAACTCAGCAGTGACACCGTCCTAAGCTCTCCCTGATCCCTGGCATTAAGGAACACGGGGTCTGCTACCTGCTGACACCCCAGGTGCAGAGACACCACGGCGATGGCAGAGATGGTCCCTCCGTCCTCCCACACATCTGCACGAGGTGTCATCCAACCTGCCCGTAATGTCCTCGACAGTGGCCGGGACACGTCCTCCTCCCCAGGCCGACTCCTCTGACTCCCTGTCTGCCTGATGAGTGCTCTTACACCCCGACGATCCACTCTTGTTCCACAGGTCGGTCCCCAAGCCTCACAGGTGAGTGTGGGTGTGCGTATCTGCTAACGTCCACAGGCGCAGATTCATGGAGAGCAGGGCTGGCTGACTTTTCCTGCAAACAGCCAGACTCTGGGGTCACGTGGTCTCTGTCGCAACTAATCAACGTTGCCCTTGTCCTGCAAAAGCAGCCACGGAGATAAACAACAGACGTAAAGAAATGGCATGGCCGTGTCCCAAGAAGGTTTACTTACAAAATCAGGTGTCTGCTCTGCAGCTGTGGCCGCAGACCTGCTTCAGAATGAGGGCGGAGGGGAGGCCACTGCGCAGAAGATCCAGGTCCCCAGACCCGCCTGGGCCGTACTCATCTCCACGTGGACAACCTCAGTCAAGCACCACATGCCACGTTGTGACGTTTAAGCCCAAATTTCTCATACAGCTCTGGAAATGAAACATTAACTTTTTCATCAAGGGGCGATATCTGTCAAAGATATTTAACGGATTTTACCAAAAAAATTTACAAACATTATTTTTATATAGGATGCTAAAATGGATTCCCTCATATATCCTATGATCTACTATCTTTAAACCTGGGCAGACAGGCCCTCGTGGGAGGGGGCAGCAGCCCACTCTGGTCCTTGTCCCCTTTGTGGATGTGTCTCTGATGTGAGAGTCTCACTGGGTGATGCAGGTCTGGGGCTCTGGGAAAGAGACCGTGGTTTGTTCGTCTCATTGAAAAGCATAATATGATGGAGGAGAATTTGTGTGATGGATTGGAGTCTTCCAACCTGATGCTTTACTTCCCAAACCTCCTTGATTGGAAGGGACCACAAGCACCTGGGAAAAGCCTGCGCTGACCGCGTCAGGTACGTCTGCTTTGCTGCACGTGGGAACAGACACACCTGCCCTCACTTTGGCCGCGGGGGCCAAGTCCTCGGTGCACAGCAGGGGGGGGCGGGACCTTCTCGCCAGTATCACTCCACCATGTCCTCCGTCGGCTGTGGTCGCCACCTCACTCTCTTCACTAAAAAAACAATTATACATGACTTGGTTAAAATCCAAGAGGGCTGTCCAGAGACGGCGCTTACATTAGAACCCGATCTCTCATTCCTGAGATGTGATCACCTGGAATCATGGAAGAAAGAAACGCCTGAGATGTTGCCTTATTTCAAAATTCAGGAAGATTGTAATCCCCGCTTTCTGCAGAAATAAAACCGTATCTTAACTTATTCACGAGTCCAGCAAGGCCCAACGCTGGGCTTTAAGGAAGTGAACCGTTTGGTCCACATTCAGGTCCCCAGGTCACCGTCTGCTAGCTGTGTCCCCTGTCATCCTTTAGCTGGCGTCTAGCACAGTCACACTCATTAGAGCAGGGGCACACGCTTTTGTACACACACACACACACTCCCGTGCACGCACCTGCACCTGTTGTTCTAATGTGCTCATTCTGCCTCCCCTCATGGTATTTCTAAGGAGAACTTGCCCCCTTCCCCATCTGCAGGGGCCTGTGGTGTCCATGGAAGTGTCCCGAGTCTGGCCCTCCCTGCCCCACGCAAGCCCCACCCCTCTGCCCTGTGTCTCCTCTGCAAGAAGGTGTTACTTCATCCCCGGAAGCTGCTCAGGACAAGTTTAGTGAATGACGGCACTTCAGCCTGCCTCAGACAGACCCTTGTACTTGGCCTGACGGGACGTGTGCAGCCTCCACCCTCCCCGAGATGGTCTGGGCAGACGACCAGCAAGCAGTCACATCTCTCGTCCCCCTGGAGGGCGTTGGGACATTTTGCAGTTTCAGAACCGACCGGGAGTTCAGGAGGGCATGTGAAGACTTACCTCCTCCACTTCTTGATGTTCTAGTTTCTACCTCTGAAAGGAAGCACAAGCAAACAGAACTTCTGGCAGACCAGTGTCCCTTTGGCAAACGCTGCCCGCACCCGTCTTGCTCTCTCTGGCGCGGCCGTCTTCTTTCTGGAAGCTGTGCTGCTCGGTAGTTCAGGAGGAGAAAGAATCAGCATAGTTGATGCGCCAACAAACCGACTGCAGACTGTTTCACTTCAACGGGTCTCTCTGTTGCCAACAAACGCCGGACAAACACCAGAGGGAGGCCAGGCTGCAGCGTCGCTGGAGGGGCTTCTCTCTCTCTGGCTCCTCGGGCCTCCGCCCTGACCCTCGCCTCCTCCACAGCGACCTCCGGATGCTCTGTCTCCCATTGTATCGCCTTACCTGGGATCACGTGGCTTCGCCGGCCCGCAGGTCGGGCTGCCTCCCTCTCCAGGCTCTCTGATCTCCGGGGCTAATTGGCTTCGGTGTAAAGCAGGCCAGCAGGGCTGCGGCTTTGAAGTGGTGGTGCCGCGCCAGCCGGGACCATCCCCGTCTGCGCGTCAAATGCCCACCAGCCGGGCGTGCTGCTAAGAAAACCGGGAGTCGTCCCGTTGCATTGCAAGGCTCGGGGTCACTCTGGTACCTGACTGCAAGCTCGTCGTTAATTGTGCAGGCTGGGCCTGTGTGCGGTTGGACCCGGGTTTCACGATGGAGGCTGGCACCAGAGCGCATGCAGGGAGTGGGAGATGCCCGCTGTTCCTGCACACACGAAGCCACCCCATGCTTGGATCAATAATGCTATTCCACTTTAAAGTGGGCTCTCTTGTCTGGGTGCAGGGCTGGACCCCTATCCTGCGCTGTGGTCTGCTCAGCCGCCACGCACAATTACAGAAAGGTCAGCCCGCGACACAGGGGCCACTGGCCGCCTGGCTTGATGTCACTTCTCCTTGGCCTCTTCAAAGGGCTTGTCCACCTCTGGGATGCAGGGCCTGAGCCCCGGCTGCCTCCTGGTGACCAGTGATTGCTTTAAACAGGAGCAAAAGCCAACACAGTTGACCCTGATTTTGCCCAGATTCTCATTCTTAACACCCAAACCTACTTCATGGGCACAGCACAGAGAACCTCCTTTCCAAGGTGTCTGACCAGTGGACACTCCCCAGAATCTCACTCGCCTCCTGGAATTGTGTGGTGACTGGTCCCCTCGGCCACCCTCTCAGGCTCCGCTCTCAGGCTCTGTGCGGGGCGCACAGAGCTCACTGCACTCAGCTTGGGGCTAAATGTGCAGCTCCTTCCAAAACCTCTTCCTGACAGAATATTTTGAGAAACTAAACACACATTAACAACCGAGCCATACCTGAGCAAGCGGGCTGCTCACTTCAGTGTGGCTTGAAGGATAAAACACGGGACTTCTGTGAGCTTCTGAGCAGGAGACTTCACACGGCCAGGCCCTGGACCGTGCGTGTGCATGGGCCCTCCACGGGCGGTGTTAGGCTGCTCAGGGACCACAGCGAAGCAGCTGAAACAAGAGAGCCATGAACCCCTCACATCCTGGAGGCGGGAATCTGAGATCCAGGTGTCGCAGGCCTGGCTCCTCCTGAGGCCTCTTTCCTGGGTGTGTAGAGGGCCGTCTTCCCCGTGTCCTCACGTGGTCATCCCCCTGTGCATGTCTGTGTCCTAATTTCTCATAAGGACACCAGTTCTATTGGACCAGGGCCCACCCTCACGGCAGCGTTCTACCCTAATCGCCTCTTTAAATGTCATATCTCTGAACACAGTCACATTCTGAAGTGCTGGAGGTTAGGGCTTCAACATGAATTTGGGAAACACCATTCAGCCCAGGACAGTGGGAAAGTGTGAGAAGGCCTGCCCTGGACATAAAACACTCAGCTCTGATGTAGCCGGTGGCCTCGGCCCCTGATGGGGCAAGACTCACCCAAGGAGAAGGCCCTGAGGACTGGGGGCTGCACACCTACCCAGACAGGCTCACTGTGCCTCAGGACCCCTGGGCGGTGGGAGTGAAGCTGTGCTCAGCGGGGAAAGGGGTGAATCTGAGTCCTGGGCCGTCTCCTCCTCCTGTCCACAGCTGCGGACTCCTGCTGGAAAGACTATGCACAATAAGAGGTAATGTTTTCCCTGCGGTCTGTGCCCCATCAACTGCTGTGAGGCCAGAAGATCTCCTGCAGCGGGGACCCTTCTCTGCCGGGACCACAGCATTCTCGGCCCGAGGCTCCCAGCATCGTGGAAGTCACCACTTCTGCACGGCGCCTGTGTGTGAGCTGCCCACTGGGGCACCAGCAGAAGTGGACGCCCAGGGTGTGGAGAGAAATCCAGGCACGTTAGGCATTAGTCCCCAGACTTGCCCCGGGGTACACCTGAGAGAATGGCCTCAGGACCCTCAGAGGCAGTCAGCAGGCGTTTTCAGAGGGCAGGACAGCAGCACTCATAGGTCACCATGGGCTTGTCTGTCCCCCAGTTCTGGCAGGAAGTAGGATGTGGGGTTACAAATCCTTCACCTGTTATTCATGGCAGGTCTAGAACTTATTTAATCTTCCGTCACGGTTATGGAAGGGGGAATCCCTGGTTATTAGCCCGTTTTTCCTTCACAGCCCTGTTCCCAGGAAGAAGCCGTCCCCCGTGCATTTGCAAAAAAGCATACATACCACCTTGCGTGTCTGCCTCCCAACAGGCGGGGAGCAGGGCAGCCAGCAGAGAGGTGGCAGCAAGCAATTACCAAGCAGAAATTAACAGCTGCCTCTGGGGACAGAGGCACAATGACACAAAGCAAGGGGCCCAGGGGAGGGGCTCTGCAGCCAAGGAAGGGAGGCCTTCGCTGAGGATCTCACCATTACCAGGAATCAAGGCTCATAGAGGAGGAAATGGAAACTGGTGGAAACTGGAACTCCTGTTTCACTTCAGTATTAGTAGAAATAACATGCATCACAGTCACTCTGGGAAATGCTTATGTCGATACCCTCATTCAGAAATCGGCGGAGCCTGATGGAAAGGTTGGTTCAGGGGTGGCTGTGGGGAGAATAAAACACACACGTGCCCTTCATGGACAGCTGAGATTCCAGCATGACGCTGGTTGACGTTTTCACTTCGCAGCCTCACTCCACCATCGATGCAATGACGAGAGTGACTTTGCTGAATCTGGTGATAGTTTTGGAATCAGGGCAAAACACCTCCTCAGTTTTTCATGCCGTTCAGGATGCAGTGGCCACGGAAGCACCACATTTAATTTTGACGTACATCATTAGCATTTATCCATCACTTTAAGTCTAGATGATCAATGGAACAATAAATCCAGGCCTGATTTGCAGCATTTGCCAGTTTTGATGGTGTCAGTACTCCCGTCATGCAGATTTCCAGCTATCATGTGACATTTCTGAGGGCAGAATTAGATGCCCAGTAGATGCCATTGTACGGTATTTCTACATACAGGCAAGAGACACACGGATAACCTCAGAGGAATAGATAGTAGTAAAATGTGATACAAGAATCATAAACGGTGAGTTCTGAGTGTTTATTATAAATATCTAGAATATAATTTACTTAGCCGTACATTGAAGTCATTTAATCGTTCATAATGGCGTTTTGAACAACCACTTTACCGAATTTCTGAAAATCTGACCTTGGTTCCTGTTAGTTAGTGTGTGTCAGCTGAACAGTTTACATGCCCGGACTCAGTCCCTGCTTCCCCCGTGCCCAGCAGCCCCTGGCCTGCGCTTCTGGGCACTTAGCCCCCTGTATCTCCTGATGCTTTGCTCTGTGAGCGCAAGACCAGAGCTTCGGTTCCCAGCCATAAGCAATTAGCAAGGGTCTGGCACAAGTCAGTCTACAGAGTGAGTAGATGGACATTCGCCCAGGGTTACACCTGTCTTAGTCTGGGGAGAAGAGCTGGTCAGTTTGCAGGTAGAGACGTCACCCAAGAGAAGACAAGTGCCCAGGGGAGGCTGGGGGCAGGAGAAGGGGTCGGTGTTCTCTGGGGCAGCGACCCCGGGCTTGCGGTGGGGAGGCCACTTGGCCACACCGCCGTGGGGTCCTCTCTGGAAAATGCTGCTCGTTGCTTGTTTCCAGAAGAGAAGCATTTCCTAGAATTTGATACAAGTTAAAGAAGTTATTGCATCTACAAGCATGGGATATTTGAGAGTTCCAAGAATTTACCTATATTACAAGATAAATAATAATAAAAAAATAATAATAATATAAAAATGTTCACTTAGGATAAGATGAATAAAGATAAAATGGGGGTCTTTATATTCCTAGTAGGGGATCAATTCATTTTTGACTTGATTTTGTTTTTAATTTTTATTTTATATTGGAGTAGAGTTGATTAACAATGTTGTGTTTGTTTCAGGTGTACAGCAAAGGGATTCAGTTACACATACACATGTACCTATTCTTTTTCAAATTCTTTTCCCACTTAGGTTGTTTGTTACAGAATATTGAGCAGAGTCCTTGTGCTATAGAGTAGGCCCTTGTCAGTTGTCTATTTTAAATATAGTAGTGTGTATTTGAGATTGACGTATACACATTTTTAACTTTAAAATGACTGCTTCTTAATTCTGCAAGGATAGAAAAAGTGATGCAATTATGTAACGGAAAACTCTAGAAAAATATATTCCAGCAAACTATCTCACTCTGTTCATGGCCAGAGGATAAGATCCGATTTTCAGGGTCTGTCGATGTCCTTGATCGCCAGTTTCTCGTTAATCAGGAGAACATGACAGTGGGCATGGCTCCTGTTTGCTACGAGGCAGGGTCACAGGCTTCCGCTGTATCAGCACTGCCGGTGAGCTTGTTAAACCCAGAGCGCTGGGCAGCAGCCTCTGTCTTCAGAGTCTAAAAGCCTCAGGTGTGGCCGAGGATTTGCATCTCCCCCAAGTTCACCATGAGTCTGATGCTGCCGGAGCAGGGACCCCACTTAGAGAGGCTTCTGTAGTGGAAGCACAATGCTGCTTGACTCCGAGGCACATTTACATGTTTCAGCACCTGTTCCTTTGCTCTTGACTTGCACGTACAAAGTCAAGCTATTTACCAGGAAACTATACATGGGATATTATATATTCTTCACGCTTAGAGCCAAGTATTATAGTTTAGTTTCCAAACTTTATAGACACCTCTGATAAGTGTCAGTTTTGAGAACCACATGCAAGATACAATTTATTCTGCAGAAAGTGTACTTCCTGATTGATTATTTCCGAGAGTGAAATGTTAAGATTTGGTCCGGGAAAACATTCTAAAAATCCACACCACAAGATAAAATGGCCGAGGTGGTCATAGATCCAGCTTAATTTTCTAATTTTCATCTGTAGCACCTTATTAAAAGTTATACAGGTTGTGATCTAGAAAAATTAAATGATTAGCCACTTGAATATCAAGAAAAATAGTTTTTTGTCCTTCCTTAAGTGACACACGTGAAGCATAGTTAAGATTTTTATGACAACTGTGACTGCTGCGTTTTCCCCCGACTTACATAAATTCCTCTTACTTGGTCATTTGAATACAGAACTCATTTAAATTCTCCAAGCCACATCCTGAGCTTGCAAACTTTCCAGAGGTGCTTTGAAGAATCACACCTTATGCACTCTTGGCATTTCCAGGGAAACTAAGGACCATGATCTCTGCAAAATGATTTAACTCTCTGGCCCTTGGTTTTTAATTATTACTGAGGGGAGGAGGCCTGGGGAGGGAAGAAATACGGTAACGTTCAACCTTCCCCTGAAGCACGGCTAATTAGTGAGTGGCAGCTAAATGACTGCCTTGCATAGTGAGGAAAGGTTTGGAGGATGCTTGCAGGCAAAAAAAAAAAAAAGCAGCAGCTCAAGTTCATTATCATCCTGCCTGGATCTATCAGGTGGTACAGGATTTAAACAAAGATGTGGGTTTACACAGGTTTATTTAAATTACAGACAATGTGTTGCACATTGAAGATAACATCTAGGAGGTTAAGGCACCTACAGGGTTTTCAGGTAACTGCTGAAGTTTGGCAGCAGTGAGCTATTCTGGGCTTCTTTCTGCATATTTTATGGCCATCATTTCCGGAGACCTGAGCCGTGTGTCGGCAGCGCTGGGAAATGGCAGCAGAGTCCCAGGGAGCGACCCACCGACCTGGCCATGATTTGCATGCTTGCTCCGCAAATCCTTCGGAGTGGGTGTGAAGCATGGGTCTCTCTGAGTTCAGTGAAGTTTGAAAGAAAGATGTTGAGCCTGTCACCAAAGGGCAGTGGTCCTCAGGTTCGTGGATGGAGGGGCGTCTGAGTCGGGTCAGCCTGGGAGGTGGTCCAGCTTCCCTTGCCCATCCTCCCACCCACCATCCATGAGAGAAATGGACAGGGGCTACGGGCACACACCAGGGCCTGTCCGCTTCACAGATGGGGAAACTGAGGCAGGGTTCACAGCCAGGTAGTTGAAGCACATGTTTATTGCAAAGCCTTTAGTCACCTTCCTGCCTCAGAGTGAAAACCGTTTGAGGACGTGGCTCTCGGGAAACACCCACTCTTGGGAACTGTGCATCTCATTTCCAGGGACAAACAACAGAAGTCATAGAACTTGCAGGAGTCTCTTCTTGTCATTGGCTTATTTGTGTGTTTGTGTTTAAATAGGAGTGTTACCTTCAGATGTTATAAATGAACTGAAGGCAAGGGCAATTTTATTCATCACCTTCCACAAAGGAGGAGGCCACCAAGAGTTTGTTAAACAAAGGAAGGAAGCTTTAGGGACACCTGCACACAAAGCCCACGACACAGGTGCTGGAACGAAAAGAGCATGACACTCAGTCAGGTGCCAAGTGACCTTCCTGGGCTTCCGTGAGGCAGACAGGATGCTTGTGCTGTGTCCATGGGGGTCTGTCTCTCCACAGACCACCAGGATGTCATTATCACACCACACAACACTCACCTGGCCTGGCTACTCCTGAGGGCACTGTTATAATGGGCCTCCCCGTGTGATTTTGCAAGGATTCTTTTTTGAGAAGCTTAGAGTTCATTATAGACATTATCCTGCAAATTCTCCAGCCACCCAAAGAAGTGCTTAATATATTTATTCCTTTTTTTCCAAGTCCCAGCCCCAGAGAAGAACTTTGCAGAAGAGGGGTCATCTTTGCAGACTGGTGGATGATTATATTCCCAGTTAATTTAATCCAAATGGCCAACATGGGTGGTCTATGCCTGAAATGTGATTTTTCTAGGTATCATTGTTTGGTCTGAATTTTCTATCTTTTATCAATCAGTCAATTAATCAATCCATCTATCCATCCTATTGGTCTGTTCCTCTGGAGAACTCTTGACTAATAAACTCTGAGCAAACATTGAGGAAAAGGATTAAAACGTGGACCTTGAATGTAGATTCAACCTGCATCAGTAGGCTAGACAACCCTGGGACAAATGACTCATTCCTTCTGGGGTCCATGTCAAGTAAACACACACGTGAGCACGCACACACACACACACAGCCCTGTCTGTCTACACCCTGTATCATTGGAAATACAGTAATTGGTGTTTAGTTTAGCAATCCATTTATAGATTTTGCATCATCTTTCCAGCTCTGAAGTTTGCCGTAATCAGGAGAAGACGGCAAGGGCACCAGACCCAAGCCCCTGCGGTGTGAGCGGCTTTCCTGCGAGCTGCCTCTGTAACCCACCCACACGAGTGACACATGGTGCATTTGTGTGAATTCCTCAAATCTCAGCCTGAAGATTTCCATACACAAGGCTAGATGTTAGGCAAGGGCAGGAACGCCACTTCTAACACAGGGCTGCAGCAACAACTTTGAGAAGCTAAGAATATTTATTTAGATGCTCAAAATAACTTTGGAGTTGATTTTCGCTTTTAAGGCCACCAGGCAGAAATCGTCACCAGGAGCACAGCTCTGTGTGGTTTGCTCCCCACTGCTAAGACAGCTGCTAATTATTTTCTTTCCATTATTTTGAGCCAGCAGGGAAGTTGGGGGATTGAAATCTGTGCACACTTGTAAAGCCGAGTGGGGAGAGGAGGGAAGCAGCTTTGTTCTCGAGTTCAAGGCCCAATAGTCGTCTTGTCTTTGCCGTCGATCTGTTCGGTGCCCGTGACCCTCAGACAGGACACGTTCCTGTTCCTCCAGCACCTTGGTTCTTAAACAAAACTCTAAAATAAGCCTATAGAGAGGCAAAGACCTACCCTCCTGTTGCTGGCAGGCCTGTGGCCACCACATACTTTGGGGGGCCCTGCATGGCGGCCAGGGTTGAGCTGGGACTCCTTGCGGCCTAAGGTAACGCATCAGAGGCTGACTCTCGACGGCCTCTTCGTTCACGGGGCTTAGCATAGCCGTGACCCGGCTCCCTGCCTTCCTGCGGCTATGGTGTCCCCGGGTTAACTGTCTGCCCTGTTGTGAGTCAGCTGGCCTTCCGCTCCGACCCATGTGAACCCATGGCGTCCTCCCCAGGCCCGCCCCTCTGGACTCTCTGTGGAAGCCCAGGGTAGGACTTCCATAAATTTGGCAAAGTCGACCCATGCCCCAGCCCCTCTCACTGGGCCCTCCTCATCCATCTTCACCATCTGACCAGCTGCTGCCCTGGGGGCGCGGGGGGAGAGGACAGCTTTTCCTTCTGCTGCAGGTCCCCAGGCCCTGTACCCAGGAGGCTCAGGGGCCTCGCACTGCCCTTGGCCTCTGAGACATCTCCATCCCTGGACCCCCATTAGGCTGTGCTATGTTGGTTCAAACTCCCCCTTATACTTACAATCTCATCTGGGCTGATGGCATTTTACCCTCTGCACTCAGCGTTCTTATTGGCAGGAAGGAGGATAAAAGTCCCCAATTCAAAGTCAGTGTGAGAACAGATGAGTTGACATGGGAGACACTCAATGACTTTGCTCTCCCCACCCCCGTCTGGACTCTTCCAGGGTCTAAATCCACCTGGCTTCTGCTACCGCCTCTGACGCATTTCCCAGGAGTGGCCTAGGGATCCCCCTAAAGCGAAGCTCTGAGCATGGAGTTTTCCTCCTGTGCGCACTGTACCTGACCCCCTTTCCCCAGAGGTGGGGGAGTGGACCCCCGCCCCTCGGGAGGCCTCCGTGGAGCAGTCCCTGGATGCCTCTCCCCGCCCCCCTGAGCCTCCAGCAGCGCTGACTCCTTGGAGCTGCCTGGCCCCTGCCCGGGTCTGTGTCTCTTGTGCAAATTTCTCTAATCTGGGTTATACAGGGGCTTCCTCCCCACTGATTTGCCAACACGAGGCCTGTCCTTCAAGCCTGGGCTCCGCGGTCTCTGGGGAGAGGTCACCAAGCTGGGTATTGAACTGGTTACAGGTTTCCACCTTATGCTGTTCTTAGGATGCTTTATCCTTCCACCCAGATGAGATCATAAATACTCAAGGCTCAAGTCTCCAGTTTATGCATCTTTATAATCCCGTGGTGTCGGGCCACGAAGAGACCCTCAATAAATATCTAATAAATGAGACTCAAAGTGGCTGCTCGACAAAGGCCAACATCTTTCTTCTGTAGCAACGGCAACCCAGTGATCCTTCAGCCCAATTTATTAGTCACTGATGCAGGTCACTGGCTCGTCAATAGGATGGCAGCTGTATGAGACAAGAGAAGTGACCGGAGTTTGCAATTTCCCGGCCTTGTCCAGGTACAGACACAGTCTTATTTGAGATGAGGACTGAGAAAGTGGATCTATAATTTCCAGAGCTCTCTGGAAGGGGAATAGTGAAGAAACTCAGTAAGAAGCCTAACCCTCTTGCTGAAGATCTGGGCTGAATTATATCCCACTCACGATTCTCCACCCACACTCCATAGTTGTATATTCAAAGTAAGTGCATTATTTAAACAATATTATACTCTCTATTAGTTCCTGGCCTGGGTTAATGGTTGGCTAAAGCAATTATAGGGCCCCAGGGATGGACTTGTAGGAGAGGCACCAAGACACACAGCCAGTGATACGTGCATTTTCTTTATTGCAGTAAAGATTTTTATACAGTGTACTAAGAGACCGTCAGTGGGATGAGGAATGTATAATGACCAACAATCTCCTCTTCCGCTAATGCATGAAGGAGAACAAGAGGGGACGTTGAACCCCACGGGACACCTAAGGCAGCTTGCCTTTGGCTTTCACATTCCTTAGAGGTTCTAGCAGACAGGGCTGTGATCAATCAAAAGCCATAATATTACAAACACACAGGAATAGCTTCCAGGTAGGAATGCAATCTTAGAAGTATTTGAGTGGCATGGAATTCCCTCCTGTACTATGTGGGAGATTATGGCAGAATGTGCTTGGGAAGTTTTCTGAAAATCACCAGTATATACTGTTAGAGCAAGATTTCATGAAGGTGATACGGGCTGGTTTTTCATAAGAAAAGGGCTTCGCTTAGACTGTGAAAGCGGCAGTAGTGGTCACGCTGCTGGCAAGGGCCTGGCAGAGCCCCTGTCCTGGTCCTTCTGCATCTCGACCCATGGGACCCCCTCCTCATCTCTGCTGCGTGTTCTCCTCTCCCCGTCCACCCTCCCAGGAGATCGCTTTGTAAACACACACGTGTGACTCATTCTTCTCCTTTTTCGTATCTGTCAGTGACCTTTCACCACTCACCCAGGCCACCTCATGTCCTGGAATTTCATCCAAGTGCTTCACAGCCTGACCCCGACCCAGTCAACCCAACAGTCACCCAAGATTACACATTATGCTTTAACCGTGGCCTGGACCCATGGTTTGAGCACAGAGTCCAGAATATCTATTGGAAATCTGACTGGAGACAAATCGGGAAGCTTAGAGATGCCACACACACATATTCATATGCATCTTTTCTTTCTGATCGTCTGCTTGTGGAGCATTTCACGTGATTCTACACCGTCCTCTTTTTGAGGCACCACGCAAAATTTGTGTCCAACTTTCTCTGCAGATCCATTTCCATTCTCACAGACATATTTTTACCTCCAGCTGAGGTGGCTGGCTTCACATTTGTGCCCTGTTTTCACAGTCTCCACGATACACAATCACATCTCACTGTGTACTGTCAATTAACGATGCTTACCATTCATTAGTGCCTTCTACATTCTAATGAATTATTTGCTAAGAATTTTACATCTATTATTTCAGTTCATCTCATCAAAAATTTAATAAAGAAGTTCAGTTATTCTCGTTTACACTTAGGAGACATTTATTTATTTATTTATTTTTGTGGTACGCGGGCCTCTCACTGCCGTGGCCTCTCCCGTTGCGGAGCACAGGCTCCGGACACGCAGGCTCAGCGGCCATGGCTCACGGGCCCGGCCGCTCCGCGGCATGTGGGATCCTCCCGGACCGGGGCACGAACCCGTGTCCCCTGCATCGGCAGGCGGACTCTCAACCACTGCGCCACCAGGGAAGCCCAGGAGACTATTATTTATTCAAGGTTGTGTGAAAGTAAGAACTGGCCCCAGACTTGAAGCTGAGTCTGATTGTCTGGGATGTGCTAGACCACCGAGCCACCTCATCTGTCTTCCCAAAGCTTCTAGAACTTTAGGAGCCGTACCGATGGGTGAATATTACCAGGGCTGGCATTCGTCCTCATCTGATCAGGAGAGCTCTGGTTTGTACTTGTTGTCCTGGAATTATTGTTACGCCTGTTCTGTCTTACTCTCAAAAGTATCTGTTTTTATGATAAATTATAAGGTCACCGGAGGCATTGTCAGTGTGCCTGAGCCCCAGTATTCCCACCTCGGCTTGGTTTCTGTGCTCACTGCTGTGTCAGGGCAGAGCCAGGGAGAAGACCAGGTCTCCCGCCAGACAACAACCCTTCCACCGGCACCTCCCTTGAGTCTCAAACAGAGAAGTTGACATGAGATGGAGCTGAAATCCACCCTAGTGCCTTGAGGTCTGTGATATTCTAGCCTTGACAATGCTTCCCTAATGACATTGTGGCAGACGCACTCTCGGGTGACCCCCAGTGGGTCGTGCCCTTGTGTGGTCCCCTCCCTTGAGTGTGGGTGCAAACCTCGATTGCTTCTGACCAATCAAGTGTGACAAGGATGGCAGGTGTCACTCCTGTGATTAGGTCACATTACATAAGGCTCCCTCTTAGCACACTGAGGTGAGAGGGGCTCCCTGTGGCTGTGAGAGTGCCACAGGACAGAGACACCGGGTCCCCTGGAGCTGAGAGCTGTTCCCAGATAAGAGCTAGCACAGAAACTTCAGGGTTATGAGTGCAGGGAGCTGAGTCTTCAGACAACTCGACTGAGCTTGGGAGCACTTCCTTCACCAGTTGAGAGTCTGGTGAGCCTGCACCCCTGTCAACACCTGGATGGCAGCCTGGTGGTCCTGAATTAGAGAACTAGGCTTAACCAAGCTTGTATGTACGACCTACAGAAATGATGAGATGATAAATGGGTGTTGTTTTAAGCCACTGTCACCTAGGACAGAGCCTGTTATGCTCATCTCAGTGCCACCCCGACCCCTTATAACCCCACTCCTCCAGCATCGGCCTCCGGCAGCAGGACCCAACCCAGCCTCCCACCAGGACTGCGATGAGGACTTTCTCCTCGCCGTGGTCAGAGCAGCTGCTTTAAACGGCACATCTGATCAGACCCTTCCCATATCAAGGGCACCTTTGTCCTCAGGGTCCAAGTTAAATGCTGTGATGTGGTTTAGGAGCCAGTGCACCACTGGGCTGACAGCCTCCTCCCCCTTCAAGCCACCCTGACGACTTCAGTCCACGTGGCTTTGTCTGGTTGATCCTCACTACCGCCACCCACCTGACATCCTTCTGGCTACTTCCTGATTCTTCTGGTCTCACCCGAGACACCACTTCTCCCAGGAGCTTGGCCTTCTGTAAACTCTCCTCCTGACCTGTGGCCCCTCTGGCCCGAGCTCCCTGCCTCTCCAGTCCTTCTCTATCTGAGCAGTCATTTCACTTCACTGTCATTTCCTGTCTCTCCCTAACCTGAATGAGCCAGGGTTCCTCAGAGGAACAGAACCCATAGGATATTATGTCAGGGAACTACCATCAGATCCCCTGCCCGGACTCTTCCTGGGACAATCGTAACAGCCCGGGGGCACTGGAGTCAGCAGACTGACAAACTTGATTCTCAAATTCTGTAGATGCCGTGTGTTCATCAAATGGGTCTCCTCTCCACAAGCATTTGGTTTAATTAACAAAATGCCAGAATATCGCGTTGCTATCTTTAAAGGGCTTAGAGAATAAGGAGGAAAATTCGATCAGCAGTAAAGATTCTTCTCCCTCAGGGACTTGTTCTATTGCAAGTGTCTACAAGGGTTGGGAACTTTATTGGGCCCAGGATTTGAGCTCTGGAGTGAGAGGTTGGTTAGAGATGAAATGTGCAGAGACCCTTGGTTTGCAGGAGACCCTGGCCAGGGCAGCTCACTCTCCCCAAGAACACAAGCCGGACGTGAGGACCACAGGCGAGCAAGTGACGCGTAAAACCTTAACAGATAAAAATGCATTCCAGCCGGAGCAACAGATTAAGGATGTAGCATATTAAACAACAGCATCAACAACAAGAACAACCATAAATGGAACCAAAAGAGTAAAAGGACACATGACTCTTCCCACTGAGCTCATCTCTCCGCTCTACATTCAGGGGATGCAGAGCTGGGTATCAAAATCCAGACACCTGATTTCTTTGCTTTGGGGGCTACAATGATCAGGGAAGTGGTGTTTGATGTCTGGCCCATCAATTTGGCCATTGATTGTATACTACTTTGTGAGAGCTCTTGACATTTTTGCATAGTTAATGTTATTTCAATATTTTCTCATTTCTTTAAAAAAATGTTTTTAACTTTAAAAAAATTTATTGAAGTATAGTTGGTTTATAATGTTGTATTAGTTTGTTCTGTATAGCAAAGTGACTCAGTTAAACATATATACATATATTCTTTTTCATACCCTTTTCCATTATGGTTTGTCACAGGGTATTGACTATATCAATAGCTCCCTGTGCTACACAATAGAACCTTGCTGTTTATAGTTTCTGATTGAACTTCCTTTGTGTTTACCTTTGTTTTCCCACAATCTTGTATAAATTAGGCTGCAGGGTGCCAATATTATATTCATTTTTATCTTTCTGTAGTAACCACCATAATAAATTGCTTAAAGGGAGTAGCTAGCAGAATTGCTTTTATTAATACGCATTTCAAGATATGGAGAAGCAATTACAAACCATCTATAAATTTTAAAGTAAAAGGTAAGATGTCCAACCATTGAAATTAGTCAAAACTTGTTGAAAATATTTATTTATTCAATTAATATTTGTACCAGCCATGTGCATGTCACATAAATATATATATTGTGTATATATATATGTATGTATGTGTATATATATTCAGCCCACTGGGATCGTAGGTTCCACGTCCTTGAATTCAACCAACTGTGGATCAAATATATTTTTAAAAATCCAGAAAGTGATAAAAGGTGAAACGTGAATTTGTTTCACACCAGCAACAATCTATATAGCATTTACATTGTATTAGGTATTATTAGTAATCTAGAGCCGATTTACAGTACACAGGAAAATGTGCATATTTTTATTTTTTTAATTTTATTAAAGTGTAGTTGATTTACAATGCTGTGTTAATTTCTGCTGTACAGCAAAGTGACTCAGTTATACATACAATACTTTTCCATATTCTTTTCCATTATGGTTTATCCCAGGTCATTGAATATAGTTCCCTATGCTATACAGTAGGACCTGGTTGTCCATCCATTCTATATGTAATAGTTTGCTTCTACTGACCCCAAACTCCCAATCCAACCCTCCCCCAAACCCCTCCCCCTTGGCAACCACAAGTCTGTTCTCTATGTCTGTGAGTCTGTTTCTGTTTTGTGGATAAATTCATCTGTGCCATATTTTAGATTCCACATATAAGTGATATCATATGGCATTTGTCTTTCTCTGTCTGGATTACTTCACTTAGTATGATCATCTCTAGGTCCACCCATGTTGCTGCAGGGCTGTGTGTATTTTATGTGCAAGTCTGATGTCATTGTATATAAGAGACATGAGCATTCATGGATTTTGCTATCTGGAGGGGGTGTCCTGGAGCCACTACCCCATGGATGACGAGGGGTAACTGAGCTGACTTGCCTTGGGCACTTGTGATAGAACAAATCCCTGAGGGGAAGAATCCTTACTGCTGATAGAATGTTTCTCCTTATGCTCTAAGCCCTTTAAAGATAGCAATACAATATACTGGCTTTTTAAAAAGTATTAAACCAAATGCCTACGGAGCGTAGACAGATTTTTTTTTAAGGTTTTTTTTTTTTTTTAAGGAATTTATTTATTTTTGGCTGCGTTGGGTCTTTGTTGCTGCACGCAGGCTTTCCCTAGTTGTGGCGAGCAGGGGCTACTCTTGTTGCAGTGCATGGGCTTCTCACTGTGGTGGCTTCTCTTTTTGCAGATCATGGGCTCTAAGCATGCAGACTTCAGTAGTTGTGGCTCACAGGCTTCAGAGCGCAGGTTCAGTAGTTGCAGCCACGGGCTTAGTTGCAGCACAGGGGCTTAGTTGCTCCATGGCATGTGGGATCTTCCCTGACCAGGGATCGAACCCATGTCCCCTGCGATGGCAGACAGATTCTTAACCACTGTGTCACCAGGGAAGTCCCAAGTAGACAGATTTAATGCACATGCTGCATCTATAGAATCTGAGAATGGAACGTGGCTCCAGTGCACCTAGACCCTTATGATTGTCCCAAGAAGAGCCAGAGAAGTGGACTCATGGGTAGTTTTCTGACATCCATGATACACACATACATACATCACACACAAGTGGAGGAAAACATAAGAGCACATTAGAGAATTCTGCTGTAGCCATGGGTCTAAATTCTGGATCCCATTAGGAATTGCAAGAAATACCATTGTGGGACCTCATTCCAGGCTAATTTGGTCAGTCTTTGTGTGAGACAAAGCATTGGTAGTTTTGGAAGTTTCCCGAGTATTCTATCTATGCAGCGAGGGTTGAGAACCAGTGTTTAAAATTCATATAAAAGGATCAGGACTTCCCTGGTGGCGCAGTGGTTAAGAATCCACCTGTCAATGCAGGGGACATGGGTTTGAGCTCTGGTCTGGGAGCATCCCACATGCCACGGAGCAACTAAGCTTGTGTACCACAACTACTGAGCCTGCGCTCTAGAGCCCGCGAGCCACAAATACTGAAGCTCACACACCTAGAGCCTGTGCTCCACAGCAGGAGAGGACACTGCAATGAGAAGCCCGTGCACCGCACTGAAGAGTGACCCCCACTCACTGCAACTAGAGAAAGTCTGCATGTAGCAACGAAGACCCAACGCAGCCAAAAATAAATAAGCAAAAGGATCTCAGTCAAACTCATTCTTCCCTGCCCTTAAATCTCCAACTTTTCTCTGTTAAGTATGTATAACTGTAAAACATATATAGAAGATAGCTTAAAAAAGGGAAATGACTTCAAGTTGAAACTGTCATTTTAAAAGAGAAGAACAATCACATCTAGAGAAATCGTAAATCTGACACAGGGATATTTAACAGTTGTGAATAGAGAAACCAAATAACCTAGAGTGATAGCTTATTTTAGGCTGTGAGTAAGTGACGTATTTTACATGTGAAGTCATTATACATACAGCTTTTGGAAAATTAATTAAGTATAAAGAATGCTTTAAAAACAGTGTGAATAAAATACAACAGTTTATTTCTCTAAAATTTTAATGTCAAATAATACGTTTCAGGTCATTGGAAATTAAGCCTCAATTTACATATACTATTCAAAACAAAATAGTTATTTAGGTTTATGAAATAAGCAATATTTTTGCCAAGATCAAGATGTTAATGTCTATCCAGCACCACCCAGCGACTGAGTAAAGGAAACCCAGTTTCCCCACCACGGCTGGTATTTGTTGGGCATGGCACCAGCTGTGCTGAATGGTTCAACCAGTGGAGCCCTCCTGGAAAGCCCACGTTCTGCAGCCCCACAACAGGAGGCTGGAGGAACTGGTGGCGGGCTTCCAGGCTGGCTCTCCAAACCTTTGCAGCTCAAAATGTGGTCCAGGACCACCAACACCAGGTTCTCCTGGGAGCTTGTTAGAGCTGCCTAACCTCAGGCTGCACCCCGCCTGCACCCACTGAATCAGAATCCACATTTCAACAAGCCCCCAGGGATCTGTCTACACATCAATGCCTCTGGGTACCTATTTGCTCTAAGTCACTTCAGCGCTTATTTTCAACTTCATAATAAAAATATGTAATGAATATGCAAAAAAATGTCCTTGCATTTGTTTAGTGCTTTTGAGTTTAAGGAATGCTTTCAGGTGTAGCATCTGCTTTATTGTCATGTATTTCAGAGACATTTCAGGAAACTGAGGCTGATTCTTGCGCCAGAGTAAGTGGTCCACTTAGAGCTCTGACAGGAATCTCTGAATGTGGTGCAGGATTCATCCACAACAGCAGATCTGATTTGTGAAATAGCTTTGTTCCCCAAATGCACACAGACAGAAGTGCCCAAGATAAGCCCACTGGACCACAAGTCCTGTGACACGGTCTGGGTCGGCAGTCACCTTGCTGATGTCCTCATGAATTTGCCTTCAAAACACACACATTGTCAGTGAAGTTGTTGCATGTGCCAGCATTGAGGAGGGTAGCTTCTTTCCAAATGGCTGATTGTTCAGGAACATTCTATAATCTCACATCTCTTACCTAGTGAAATCCTTCATGTTTGCACATTTGCCCCATGAACCTCAAATGCCAGGCTATCCTCAAACCAGACATTTCTAGATGAGCCCTCTCTTTCTGGTTGTCTCCTGCATCCTAATTCATCTAGGTTGTGCCCAACTGAATCCCCTGGGTTAGCCATTACCTGCGGACTTGGTGCCAGAAATTTTTTGCAGTTTGCTGACCCACACAGCTTCATCGTGGTTCTGTTACTTCTTCTGCTTGAACCAGGTTACTTGGCATTTAGAGGTTATTTTTTCCCCATTTCTATGTCCCTCCATCCAGGCCTCAGGTCATTCTTGATCGTGTCCTCTCAAAGCCCTATGGACTCCTGTTCAGCACGATGGTCTCTAAGCAGTACTTACAGCTGCCCACTGCATCCGTCCCATCCTGCGCACCTCACTCCATCCCCCCTGGGGGAAACTGACCACGTCTCCACGGGAACCTCGTGAGGGCACCTCGTTCCCAGCATGATGCAAAGGGGCAGAGACGGGATGGAGAATACCAGGATAAGTAGTGCCAAGCATGGCTCCCAGGCCAGCTCTGAGCACTTGTTCCCGAGAGAAAGAGGAGACAGGTTTACAGTGGTCGCCCTCATCTGTCCTCCTGGCATCCCTGCTGGTGACCACGGTCCACCCCGTGTAGGTTACAGAGCATGAGGGGCTCATCAGAGCCACGTGGCTGCCTGTTATGAGGTGCACACACACACGTGCCTGTACACATGTGCACGCACTCACATGCACACACATGTGCACGAGTGCACACGGACCATTCCTCCCTGCCAGGCCCTCTGACCAAGCTTGGTAGCCTGGGTAACAGACCATCTAAATCCCCTGCAACACTGCACACTTTCACAGCCTTCCAATTTAACTTTCAGTTTCTCCCCTGCCAAGCGGGGCTGCCAGACGCCAGGGTTGGTAATGAGCTGGCAGCTCGGAATGTCATTAGGGCCCCGAGGACGGCAGCTCGGGCAGCGCAGGTGCTCGGAACGGATCGTCCCCCTGTGCTGCGCGAAGGCTGGGCAGGGCAGCTCCTCTTTCACTGATTTTCCCCAAAAGTGGTATTAAAAGTCGGTGCTTAATGATAATGAATTGAATTGTTCCTCTCCAAAGTGGACGGGCTGGCAGAATTCTGGAAACCAAGAGATCCCCGATGCTGGCTAAGAAAACAAAGGTAATTGGATCACACAAGGAAAATAAGATAAACATTCATTAAAATTACAGTAACAGGCATGATGAACGAGCTGGCAGAGGAGGTCGGCCTGGCCGTGGGCTGGGACCCCGGGTGCTCTTCCCCCCTGAGGAATCTCCACGGCCTCTCAGGGCAGGGGAAAGGCAGTCGGTTTTCCTCAAGGTTCTTTTTTTTTTTTTTTTTT
>NW_020175679.1:1128756-1134683 GCF_003031525.2 Neophocaena asiaeorientalis asiaeorientalis | reverse complement strand
AGGGACTCAGTTTTCCCCAAGGTTTTTTTTTTTTTTTTTTTTTTAATAGCTTTTCAAAAATGTTTTAATGGAGTTGAGACCTTCCAGATGGAAAACACTTTTTATCATTATCATTGGGATCTGTAATTCTGGACGTTTTGAGGGAGGCTGATGCTTCTCCAGGCAAAGGCTGGTCCCCTCACCATCCTCTCTTCACCCAGGGTTGTCCAGCATGTTCTCAGGAGGGAAGTGACCTTTATGACAATGTCCACAAGCCAGGGGTATCTGGACCTCATTACGGTGACACACAGAAAAGTCCTAGAATGGGAGAGAGACACTATGGACCCCGAATGTCTCCGGCTCTGTGCCGACCAGCCTGCCCTTCTTCAACTTCACTGAAACAAGCAGACAGGTTGTTAAGTTAAACCGCATGGGGCATCAAGTGAAGTGGTACCCGGCTTGGCCAGCACTGGGCACCATTAGATAAAGCCCCAGGTGTGTCCATCACTTTTGCTCAGCTCTGGACAGAGACCGTGACCTCTAAAGCCAGCCGTCCTGGGGGTTCAGCAGCCGGGTCCACTCAGAACCGGCAGGGACAATGTCCATGTCTCAAGGCAGTCAGGATGAGGGTCCTTCTCATGAGGCCTGGCATGCAGACCACTCCGTGGGGGTCAGAGAAGCAAGTATCAGACATGCCGGATCCTCCCTCATCCAGCCAAGGCCAGGCCCTCGGCAGGTGGGGAGGATGCCGCCTTGGAGGGGGCCATGCAGGGCCGCTGAGGGCCAGATGAGCTCTGCCTGCTTCCCCTGGGGCTGTCCAGTGGCCAGTGCTGAGCCCCTCCTGGAACCCCTGCTATGTGGTTCACACAGAACAGACGGAACAGGGACCTCTAGAGAAGGAAACTGGCACGGGGCTGGAGTGGCCTGAGAGAATCCCTGATGGCCTTCTCGCTAGTCCCATGAACCTGAGTGACACCATTAACAGCTCACATTCAGAACCTCAGTTTTCTCATCTGTGCAAAGGTCCTAATTGCACGGACCTTCTGGCGTCCCTGGGAGCGCGAATGAAGTAACACATATGAAGCGTCTGGTAAAATGTGGAGCCTGTGAAGGAGGGACCAGTGTCCCTGCAGGAGATGCTAAGACACGATGAGAATGACAATAAGGACAGTGACCGTGGAAAGTAAACGGGTGCAGCCACTAAGGAAAACGGTATGGAGGCTCCTTAAAAAACTAAAAATAGAGCTACCATGTGATCCAGCAATCCCACTCCTGGGCATATATCTGAAGAAAACCACAATTTGAAAAGATACATGCACCTCAATGTTCATGGCAGCTCTATTCACAATAGCTAAGACATGGAAGCAACCTAAATGTCCATCAACAGAGGAATAGATGAAGAAGACGTGGTACATATATATACAATGGAATACTACTCAGCCATAAAAAAGAATGAAACAATGCCATTTGCAGAACATGGATGGACCTAGAGATTATCATACTAAGTGAAGTATGTCAGACAGAGAAAGACAAATACCATATGATATCACTTAAACATGGAATTAAAAAGAAAAAAGAAGACTCACAGACCTAGAAAACAAACTTATGGTTACCAAAGGGAAGGGGGTATAAATTAGGAGTTTGGGATGAACCGATACACACTACTGTATATAAATAGATAACCAACAAAGACCTACTGAATAGCACAGGCTGTAAAGTGTAGTTGCCTTTCTGCTGCAGGGGAGGGGCCAGGAGTGTCCTGAGGGCCTGGGACTCCTGAGGGTCAAGGTGACTTGCAGAGACACGCAGGGCTGCTCTGTCCTGGTGACGCCCCTCATCGGCTTCATGCCTCTGAGCAGCAACCCTCCCCATCCTGGCTCTGCTCCTGGAGGGGGAGTCAGGCAAAGGGCCCTTACCCGACCCTGGACCAGCTCAGCTGAGGTTTGCTCCCCTCCTGGTGGGGACTCGGGGGTCTCGCTGTGCTCTGATCACGTCAGCCTGCACGGGTGCACCCCACCCCGCCGATCCCGAGTGCTGGGCTGCAATGGAGGCTGTCATCTGGAGAGCAGCTGTGCACACGCCTCCCAGCTGGGTCATCACCCAGCAAGGGTGTCCTTCCATGCCCCCTGCCCCGTCCATCATGCCCCTTGGTATGTTGCCAGAAGATGCACTGGGCCCCTAGAGATGATGTAATCTCCATCCAGACAGGGTCACGGGTGAGTAGTGCCTGGACAGGGCTTAGCCAGACTGTCCCGGGGAACAGGATGCACGTCCACCCCACAGCAGAGCCTCTTGTACAGATGTCATCCACTTGGATGGCTTTAAACACAGTCCTGAACCGCACCTCCAGCCTGCCTTTGTCCCAGGGACGTCCCCTGCTTCCAACCTCTCTCTGGAGC
Organism: Neophocaena asiaeorientalis asiaeorientalis; assembly: GCF_003031525.2. NCBI lineage: Eukaryota > Metazoa > Chordata > Mammalia > Artiodactyla > Phocoenidae > Neophocaena > Neophocaena asiaeorientalis. The sequence goes on along the minus strand of NW_020175679.1, from coordinate 1,132,305 downwards.
CCACGTTTCTCAGTCACCCCCCTCATCCCTGCCTCATCCCATCAAATTGGGACCCCAGACTTCACCTGTGAGTCCTTTCTCCCTGTGCCCCGTCCGTCAGCTCTTGCTCATGGACTATGACCCTGGGTCCCCAGCAGCCCCCTCCTCCAGGCTTCCCCCCAGGACTCACCCTCCTCCCAAGGCTGTCTGGGCCATCACCCCCTGCAGAGGGCATTCCATCGTGATTAGACTCCTGCTGTCTCGTAAAGCTCACAGTTTCACACCTAGCAAGTCCTCAGCTCTGTCCCTGAAACGCTGTTGAACTTCACTCCAAGTCTCACACGGAACAGTCTGGGATTTCCAGGCACCTCCCTTTTCACAGCCTGTGACTCTCCGTGTTCTATCTGTCATGACGTTTATCCTATGTAATCATGTTTGTATTCCATGATTTCCTTGGTTAAAAACAGAGTCCATTTTTCCTCGACCTTTGGGTCTCCCAAGGCCAGCTCAGGCCCGGCATGAACTAAGTGACTGAAGGAGACTCAGCTGAACCTGAGCTGGGTGGGCAGGGCTCCGTCTTTGAGAAGTCTGCCTTCCAGGGTCCAGCACTAGGTTTTTTGTTTTTTAATTTCCTCCCTCTTTTGTTTTATTTTTGACATTTATTTTTTAAATTATTTTTTAATTGAAGTCTAGTTGATTTATAATGTTGTGTTAATTACTGTTGTACAGCAAAGTGACTCAGTTATACATATAGATGCATTCTTTTTTTATATTCTTTTCCACTTTGGTGTATCATAGGATATTGAATATAGTTCCCTGAGGTACACCATAGGACCTTGTTGTTTACCCATTTTATATATAATAGCTTACATCTACTAACCCCAACTTCCTACAGGTCTGTTCTGTGTGTCTGTGATTCTGTTTCTGTTTCATAGATAGGTTCATTTGTACCATGTTTTAGATTCCACATGTAAGCGATATCATATAGTATTTGTTTTTGTCTGTCTGACTTACTTCACTTAGCACAATCATCTCTAGTTGCATCCATGTTGCTGCACATGGCATTATTTCATTCTTTTTTTATGGCCGAGTAATAGTCCATTGCATACATGTACCACATCTTCTTCACCCATTTAGCGGTCGATGGACACTTAGGTTGCTTCCATGTCTTGGTTATTGTAAACAGAGCTGCCATGAACACTGGGGTGCATGCCCCTTTTTGAAGTAGAGCTTTATCCAGGTATATGGCACTAGATTTTAAATGTGATGCTGCTGACTGAGTGAGTGAGTGAGGGGAGGAGGGGTAATGAGGGGGAGAACCGAGCAGGAGGTCCAGAGTCTGCTGGCCGGTGGCCATTGTGGGAGTGCTGGATGCCTGTAGGGTTAGAGTGAGGGGCCAGCGGCTCTGGGAGCAGGGTGTCCATGGCGCACTCCCCCATCCTGACCTCTGATGCTGCTCAAATGGCTCTTCCAACACAGAAGGGCTCAACCCACCTCCCTTGCCGACAGCCCCGAGAAAGCGGACACTTCCTTCCAGGCTAGACCTTCCCACCCTCCCTTCCCGATCTCCTGCCAAGAGATGGGCAGCCTCGCTGTCTCCCCACGGGGAGGCCTCCCTACCTGGACCAGGAGATGGGGGCTGCCACTGTCACTGTTCCGCAGGGACATAGGACTGTGCTCGCACCATACCTGACCCTCAGCCCGGCAACCAACCATGGAGGCTGGCGTGGAGCCCGGTGCCCGGGGGACCCCTCCCCACAGTGCGCCTGCCCCCATGTGGATGGTGGGAGCCCACCACCATGTAAGCACAAGCAGCACCCCTGCAGCAGCTGCCCAGATGGTCCCTGCTGTGAGCATTTGCAGTCAGGAGTTTGTGTGTTTTCTATCCTCAGACACATCATGTGTTTTCTTTCTCTCGGCATCCACGTCCTGCCTCTTCGGTCTTAGGGGATTTGGAGAAAGGCTGGAGCTGGGGCAACGTGCCCGGTGCCTCTTCTACGGAGAGCCTGATAACATGAAAGAATGTTTCAAAATGCATAGGTTTTTTCATGATATTCTAAAGAAGACCACACTGCCTACCCGACATGTGTCACTTTTGCAATAACTTACATGGAAAACTGGAGCTCAAGCTTTAACGATCATACATCTAAGCCAAGACTTACGTATGCACACTTTGCTTCCATTATGTTCAGTCTTACGGAGCAATTCACGAATCAACCGCCGAGTTTCATCTTTCACAGCCTGCCTGCCCCCCCAATGTCGGCCGACGCCGTGCTGGCTCCAGGCACGGAGGGGAGGGGCGGCCCCATGACCCCGCAGACCACTGGGTGGCCCTTCCTTCTCAGGGAAAGGCGGCTGTGCCCGTGGTCAGCAGGTGGACATCCTTTGCACCTGGGAGGGACCGTGACAAATTCCCTGGTGGAGGATGCTGGGATGCACGATTATCCTTCTGCATAAAAACGACAGGCCCTGGAAAGGAAAACCAGACAGATGTCAGTGGGCTGGAAGCCACACCAGGACCTGGGCTGGATCACATCCTTGAAGGGCCAGAGGTGGTGCCCAGAACCGGAGGGAGGCTGTGGGCATGGAAGGTCTCTCTGACCTTCAGTGGCTCTTATTTATCTGTCAGCCTCTGTGTCCTGGGCCCTCTGCAGGGTTCATCACATGCTCAGTGATGCTGAATCTCAGGACCTTCATATGAGGTTTTAGCATCACAGCTGTGCAGACAAGGAAATACCACCTCTGGAGACAATGGTTGATGTCACTGTAATTGCAGCATCTCCACCAAGCACATGGGGTAAAGCAGCACTTTTCTAAGAATTTCCCTCTTAAAAAGAACAGTCTATACCTCCTCGAATGAATGACGTGCCTTCGGGTTGATTCACTGAGGGGGACGCATTTGCATTTATACCCACGTCCTGGCTCTGGGGCCTCAGGGCCCCCAGCACCGTCTGGGGAACTTGCGCACACGCTCGGTTCTAAATGACAAGCTTGCGGTAAACTTGTCTGACCGAAGAGACCCCCACATTTGCCCCACTGCCTCCTCCCTGCTTACCTCCTGTCTGGAGGTGAGACTCCAGGGCTGTCGTTTGGAGAATCTTTCTGTGACCAAGGCCACACCTCCAGGTCACAGAAACTCCAGAAAGTGGAGTGTGAAGTCCTGGACTGCAGCCTCAACCTCAGCACAGGTGCAGCGGTGGACACCTGGTCTGGCCGTGACCATGACCCTCAGGAACACAGTCCAGGACATGCTGGGCTGGAAGGTGGTCTCGAGCACCAGCTTGGATCCAAAGCACGCATGTCCTAAGTGGTGTTCTTTTCACTTTTTCTGTAGGATTTTGGTCAAGTGTCTGCAGGATTCGAGGACGGAAGACAGGACCCCATTCCTCTCTGCCACATCTCCTGTTGTTTGGACATCATTTGGCTCTGATCCGACCGTGGCCAGAGAGGAGGCTCATGTGATGTGAGGTTTTCTGTTTGTCTGTCTGAGGCAGGGAGGCTACTTCAGGGGAGCAGGGGCCTTCAGGGGCACAGGAGGAGTTGGAGGGACCAGACCCTCTTCAGAGTCGC
>NW_020175679.1:1020054-1128700 GCF_003031525.2 Neophocaena asiaeorientalis asiaeorientalis | reverse complement strand
AACAAACACCTTAGTTCACTTTTCATTCCCTGGATGGTGGGACTTTCAGCTGAAATCTACTGACCATAAGTTCACCTCAAAACAAAGCACCAAGATTTCACCAACTAAAAGGCCAGAGGCCCAAACTGCTGTCATTAAAGCCCCTTTCTCGTCTCGGCTGGAGGTACCTTCCTCTGCATATGCCATGGACCCAGCGATGTCATCCCAACACGTGAGACCTCCCTCCACTCTCCCATCTTTCCCCTGAGCTGTGGATGGCCCCTGAGGTCCCGGCATCTCGTGTCTAGAACTGGCAGGGACCTGCTGGCCGTGGGGGGGCACCTTCTCCTCGTGTTTGGCCTGTAGGAATATGAACCACAAGTCCTACATGGTCCCCAGAGCGGGCATCTCCCACATCATTTTGTGTGAGTGAGGTGGGCTGCAACCCCATCCTACAGGGTGACGGACCCCCTGAGCTGGGAATGGGTCCTGGAGTCCAGACCCGGTTCCCTCCAAAGCACCACTGCTGTTAACACACGGCTGGGGGTACTTTGGTATTTAATAAAAACCCAAAAAAACTCGTTATTTTATAGACAAGCCCTTATATGCGTTAGCCTCCTGCAGGGTTACATCACAGAACAGGCTGTCCCGGAAAGCACTGGGGATACCCAACCACCCTTAATTCTGGGATCTAAAATTCAGGGACTTCTCTAGCATGGCTTGTTGAGTAATAAGCCTCACCAAGAATGAGAAGGTGCACCTTTCTCAGCTGAAAGGGGGAGGCGTTAGTTTCAACAAGATGTAAGCCCATCACCCTGTGACCTTCCAAACCTCAGGCCAAGGTGAATGTCATTGCTCCAAGGTCAGGATCCAGGATGCATATCCCGGCCCCTCCCCAGACTCCTCGTAGAGGCCACGAGATGGTGAGAGCGGGACAGACCCAGGCGGACGTGTTGTCCCCGATAAACAGAGGAAAGGAGCCCCTGCCCTGTTTCCATGAGGATTTTCCTAAAACCTGACATACCCACTGCTCTTTGGAACGCACAGCTGATGCTCAGTGACGAGTGGCTATGGATGGAAGCTCCGCAGCGGCAGACCCACAGGGCGAGGGGCCGGGAAGGATCTCGTGGGGAGCCTAGCCGAGCCAAGCATCCCACGCGAGGCAGCAGCCTCGGTGGTGCCCCAGCAGACGTCAGCCAGGAGCGCCCCCGGCAGCAGGTGTGGCCAGCTGCGGCTCCTGCGCAGGCAGGTGTCTGGACGGAGGCGCTTGGGGCGCGGGGTGGATGGATGCCCACCGCCCGCAGCCAGGTGTCTCAGCCCCATTTGAAGGTCACCTGCTCCCCATCCCGCCACTCTTCCAGGTGTTGCCGAGGCTGGAATATCTGGCGCAGGGCACACGGGGGGCCCGGTCATCCATTGTTCTGCGGCTGCCAGCGGGGCCGGGGGTGGGAGGACGTTCGCTGGACCGGGTGGTGGTGTGTGGGAGCCGAGAGGGCTGCCCTGAGCACAGACGGCCCTGAACTGATGGTGTGCTGCACGCACGGCGGTGCCTGGGCAGTGCCTCTGAAGGGCGTGGCCCTGCCTTTCTTCCCACTCCTTTCCTCCCAAGTGCCCCTCTTAGGAGCCCCTGCTGTTCCTTGCACCTCCACATCCCAGACCCAGCGAGACGGACACCAGGGCAGCTGCCGGCTCCCGGCCCCTCCGTCCACCAGGCCCCTCCCTGGCGACTCACCCGGCGCCCTTGTCACCTGCCAGCCGGGACACTGCTGGGGGCCCATGCGGCTCGACCCACAGCAAGGGGACGGAGTGCACGGGGTCCGGCTGGTCCTCCGCCCACCGTCCAGCTGTCTGTCTGCTGTTCACAGCTGCCCTTGCTGCGGGCTGCACTGTCCAGGAGCTGCTGTGACTCTGTTTCTTCCGCTCATCTGTCACCAAGCCCATTTGGCTGGTAAGTCACTGCTCCTGTCTCATTCCAGCCACGCCAGCACTTACACAGAGAAGTGAACTTCATAGGTGGGTGTTCCCTTTGGGGAGATTTTTTTTAGAAAACGAGACTCAGTCTGCTCTGCTGGACAGGAGAGTCCGTCGGCCCTTAATTGCTCCTTGTGTCCTGGGCTCTTGGCATTTTGCGTGTTCTGGGTCTCTCGGCTCTAAGCCTGGGGGTCAATTCGATTTTAATCAGAATCAGCCCCAGGACCTCACAGTGTGTCCCTGTCCCCGTGGATTGGCCATCGGGAACAGTAGGAGAGAGGGACACAGCTCCTGTCTTCCTTTAACTGCAGGCCCCGAGACGAAGCTCAGCTGCCACTGAGACTGGTGGGGCTCCTCGTCCGGGGCAAACGTCTGGTAGCACCTTCTCGGGGCGAAGCTCCGCAGACCTGATGCTCTTCTGGAGGAGAACAGCCACTTGACAATGAACAAAACTCGTATTTCTCGACTTCAGAGACCGAGAAAACTAGTCGCACAGAGAAAACTGAGCCATCTTTTGGAAAGGGAAGACTTCCAAAAATTAAAGTATGAGATAAACTGCCCCACAGATTCTAAGTCTTCCCATAAGATGAGCCCCAGGGGTACTGCCAATGGCCACCACGTGGGCCTTGGGGTTCTCAACCTCGGAGACATTTCTTTCAGGCCCCAGGAGCTCTGCACAGAACCTGGCCCCTGAGGACGATGGGCAGGTGGGTTCTGACCACATGGGTCCTTGCTTGGAGGCGGAGGGCTCACAGTGCTACAGTTTGGGGGTGCTGAGACAGGCATAAAGGGTCCAGCCCGTGCCTCCTCCCCCGCCCCCAGGCTCAGTGACTGAAGTGAAAATTTCCCTAGTCTGGAATCATCTGCAGTACATGGGAAGCTGTCAATACCTGTGACTATTTGCTTTATCCTGACAGCAAACTCAATGCTTCTGGATCAGAAGACCGATTATGCACTTACAGGGTACCTGTGTGCTCCAGGCCCTGGGGAGACGCAGTGTGGGCAGAAGTTCCCTTTAGAGGAGAAGCCCAAGCAACAACTCTCAGGGCCTCTGTAAGAGCCGCACAGGGGACATTGAGGGCCACAACACATGGTTTTTCACTGACATTTGTTGTCTTTAAATTCAAGAGAAGGAAAGAAAGAAAGAAAGAAAGAAAGAAAGAAAGAAAGAAAGAAAAAGAGAGAGAGAGAGAAAGAAAAAGAGAGAGAAAAAGAAAGGAAGAAAGAAAGAAAGAGAGAGAGAGAGAGAGAGAGAGAAAGAAAGAAAGAAAGAAAGAAAGAAAGAAAGAAAGAAAGAAAGAAAGAAAGAAAGAAAGAAAGAAAGAAAGAAAGAAAGAAAGAAAGAAAGAAAGAAAGAAAGAAAGAAAGAAAGAAAGAAAGAAAATGCAGCCCTGTATTGACTCAACTAATGCACAGCAAGATTGAAAGAAATAGAGACCGACCTGTTTTCTTTCACTCTGCTGGCCTGGGCTTTCCAGCGCCTAGACGTGGGGCATCCTGGCATGGCTGCCTGTGCTCAGACTCTCCTGGGGGGTCCTGTGCCCCCTTCTTTCCCACAGGAGCTCTGCCAGGGAGCAGCTCCAACCACACAAACCCACAAGAGCCCGCAGTGCAGGACTGACTCCTCACATAGCCCGGGCAGGTGTAACCCTGGGCGTGGTGCCCTGGTCCAGCAGCTGTGGCCACAGCAGAAACAGACCCAACCCCCAGCTAAGCCCATCAGACACTGTGAGGCCAGCCCAGGCGCCTGGCTCCACAGCTCTGCCACCCCAGATGAGCCACGCTCCTCTTGGCGTTGGATCTTTTCTACCTGCAAGGTGCGGAAAAAGCAGAAACCGGGCTTTCCAGACTCTGCCCTAGGCACTAGCTCACTCGTGGCTAAAAAGTCAAGCAGAATTCCAGACCATTGACTCTTCTGACAAGACCCGAGTACCCGGACCACGTCTCACAACCAACAGCTTGGCTTCTCCAGAGCAGTGATCCGGAATGAGTCTGATCCAAAACTCTGCTCCGCACGCAACACAGTCAATCACTCATGCTTTGGCTCAGTCCACAGCTGTGCCAGGAAAACAGCAGAAAGTCTCCTCGGGAGGATGGGCTTGAGTTTTCCCAAGGCCGCCTCTCAGGAAGGCGCCTTGACAGCCCCGGCCCTTCTCCTGCGGGGGCACCGTCACCCTCACCCACCAGGATCACAGTGAAACCCCGCACATTTTGCCGGCCACAGGCCACCTTTCCACATGATCCTGCAGCTACACACACATCACAAGTCCACACTCTGAAGATACACGTGGATTCTCAACCCTTCCTAAGTGGCCTCCTTTCTCTCCACCCGCTTCCAAAGCCTTGGGTGGTGTTGTGTCATCTCCTTTTGGTTGTTTATTCCTGCTTTAAGCATCAAGGCTCATTTAAATGCAGTCTCAATTTACCACCCCCCACTGAGATGCCCTGGAGAGTTGGAGCATGCATCCCAGGTGGGTCCACCCTCGTCAGCATCACTCCGCACCCTCCGCTTGGTTCTCTGGACTTTGCTGTCTCAGAGTTGCTCCCCACAGACCCTGCTTCCCACCTGTAAGAGGGGTGTCATGCTTCTCGAGGCAGGACATCCAAGTCCTGTTCTGACACCCTTGCCCAGGGCCAGGGGTGGGACCTGCCCTTCCTTCCCCTTCACCCTTCACCACTTCCATTCCGTTCTCCCCTTTCCTTCATGATTTACGCGTCTGTTTCACACCCACTTACCTCAATTGGGGAGTTTCCACTTATACTCCACTGGAAATGCCTCTAAGCTCTCATACGACTTTCTAAAGCATTTTATTTTCCCTCAGTGAAACCAAATCTCCTGAAGCAGGGCTGGATCACAACTTATGAAGAGGAGTGCATGTGTATTTGTGTGTATGTGACACACATGTTCTGTGTAGGACATCTTATAACACTGATCAGAAACTCATACATGGATGGACCTGGAGATTGTCATACAGAGTGAGGTAAGTCAGAAAGAGAAAAACAAATATTGTCTATTAACTCATATACGTGGAATCTAGAAAAATGGTACAGATGAACCGGTTTGCAGGGCAGAAATAGAGACACAGATGTAGAGAACAAACGTATGGACACCAAGGGGGGAAAGTGGCGGGGGTGGTGGTGGTGGTGGGATGAATTGGGAGATCGGGATTGACATGTATACACTGATGTGTATAAAATAGGTAACTGATAAGAACCTGCTGTATAAAAATAAATTAATTAAATTAAATCAAAAAGGAAAAGAAACTCATATGTGGTACACTTGCTGCATCTAAGCTGTCTTGTTTGGAGCACAGGACAGCAGTATTAGAAAAATTAAAATTTCTAAGTCAGTGCTTTAAAATCACTGGCTTTTAGCAGAGCCATGAAGTTGTCCCCAGACCCCCTCTCTTAAAGTCCCCCCAGCCAGGGCCCAGGGACCTCAGATGTCCCTCCTCTGGTGAATGCCTGCAGTTAGGCAGTGATCTGACGTCAATGCAATCCGAAGAATCCCCCAAACACTCACCAAATTATCATGGCAAGGCTCCCCTATGCCAGGTGCATGCCCAGCTCTGAGAGACACACGCCTAGGTAATTCCTGCCCTGATGGTGTTGGCCACCTGAGTTGGCAAACAGCTGGTACAGGAGGCACAATGACCTTGCAGGTGGCTCCAACCCGTGACCGTGGAGGTTTTCCCTGGAGACGTGGGTGGGTTTAGACTAAAACAGTCAGCGTCTGCACAAGGCTTGGTCTCCCAACGTTTGTGCTGAGCTTTACACAGGAACACTGTATTGGGAGCTCACGTTTACCCATCAAGATTCTTTTCACTCAAATCTCAACATCAGGGGACATGTGGGTAATTAGAAATGTGTATGCAAAATTTAGTTAAGGTATAGCTCTGTTGTTCAGATCAAACCACGTTTACTGGGACACGTGTCTGTATCAACAGGTGTTGACAGGACACCGTGGAGGGGCTGGGACAATGCTGCAGTCACCATGCCCTAATTGCTAAGTTATGTATTTGAGAGATGCCTAATTATAAAATCTGCCAGATTTATTTGTTTAAACCGTGGTTAGGTTTCTGTCTTGTATTACCTCAGAATGTTAGCTAAGTTGTGCTAAATCTGGGTTGCCTTTGTTACCAGGTAACAGCCCATCCAGTTGTCTTACAGTGACGTTATAGCACGGCCTGGATATTAATTCAGTGTTTATAGAGTTACCACACTGACATATTATACTAATGGGCATGATTTTCTATTTTACCAAGTTCCTCCAGACCAGGGATCATATCTTACTTTACTTTGCATCCCCAGAAATACTAAGTTCCTGGCACAAAGATCAGGCAAAACATGTATTGAATGATGGGCAAAATTAAACATATATTAAGACTTGATAGGGGTTATTGAATTATTGACTTTACAAAAGCATTCCTCATGGACACATAGTGAACACAATTATGTATTTTAAATGAATACAAAATAGAGCAGTAATATTCATTCTAAAGAACTATTAGGGTCAATAAGGAATTAGATTATGAAGTACGGTATGAAAATATTTTGAATGTCAACTATATGTCTGTAAACAGCAATGTACACATATATGAATATACACACTCCTGTCAATGGGGAGCTAACCCAGAATATCTGTCGGCTCAAATTCAACTTGCAGAAGGCTTACTTTTATGCTGTTTCTACACTTTCTGCATCCTATTTCTGAAAGTAGCTGGAACATGGGGGCAGATTGGATGCCAACGATGAGTACTGGCATCTCGTGTTCACACCGCACGCCTATGCACGAGGTGTCAATTGCAGAGAACTTTTTCAGACGGGCTGACGGGCGGGCTGGGGAGCCACCCGGCCCGTTTTTCTGGCTGTTTTTGATTTACAGACTGCTGAATCAGAGCTTCAAACTGGTCTGGGAAACTTAAGAAGCTGTTTGAGGTTTTGCCCAGAGCCCTCCTAAGCTGAATGGCCCTCAAGGGTTCAAGTCGGTTCATGGTGTCCTTTTTCGCAGTCTGGTTCTCTGGGGCTCGCTTGTGTGTTTTGGCTGCATCCTGAGTTGCTGTGGCCCCGACAGTGTGTCAGGAGAAGTGTGCTCTGAGGCAGGATCTCTGGGCACAGGAGTCGGGGTGGGTCGGAAACCGCGCCAGGCCGTTGGTTCCCACCCAGAGGGGGCTCAGTTTCAGACACAACGTGCCTTTCAATGTCAGCAGAGGCCTGCAGACTCAGGGAGGCCAACCGAGACCAGGCTGTACCCTTCCAGGAGTCTCCGGGGACAGCAGGACGTGGCTCGTTTTGGGTGTTTTGCTTCTTGACTTTGTTTCCAGAGATTGCAGATATGTGCAGACTGGTGACCCGGGCGTTGGCAAAGGAAGTAAACCTGAGAACCTCGACTTCCGTCTGTGATTCAGGGTCTCAGGTGCCGTAAGCGGGATGCAGACACGTCTTCTCCCGCTGTCCATCTTGGGTGGCACGTGGTCTTTGTCATTCAAGCCTGGGCTGCTTTCCTAGCAGCTTGTCGCCTAGAAGCTGTGTGGGGCTCCAAGGCTGAAGCATGTGGTCCCAGCCGCGTGGCGCTCTGTTGACTGGGTCACACTGGAAAAATGTCATCACTAGCAAAACGTGTCAAAATGAGTCACTTAAGAATGTAAACAGCCCCAGGGACACAGTGGAGCAGGCGTCTGGCCATCTGTTCCGAGCCTCGGCCTGTGTTGGCACCATGGGCACCGACTCGCTCCCCTTGGCAGATGAGGACCACGGCCTGGCATCAGCTGACAGTTCCCGGGCAGCCAGGCCTGATGTCCGCAGCCTACCTCTCCTGCCCGGGGGCCCGGGACTCCGACTCGGCGGGCAGTGGCAGTGGCAGCTGGCGTGGCAGGGGACCCGCTCCCTTCTCTACCTTCCCTCTGTAGATGCAGACTGGCCATCATCGGCAGAGGCACACGGAGTGCAGAGATGTGAGTGCGGAGATGTGACTGTGCGTGTGTGTGTGTCCCCCACCCTTGCCCCCTCCCCTGCTGCATTCCCACATAAAGCCTACACTTGACCCTGGGGTCACCTGGCCTCAACCAGGCACAGAAGTGTTTTGTGGTTTTTTTTGCGGTACGCGGGCCTCTCACTGCTGTGGCCTCTCCCATTGCAGAGCGCAGGCTCAGCAGCCATGGCTCACGGGTCCAGCCGCTCCGCAGCATGTGGGATCCTCCCGGACCAGGGCACGAACCCACGTCCCCTACATCGGCAGGCAGACTCCCAACCACGGCACCACCAGGGAAGCCCCACAGAAGTGTTTTTGAGGGACCGTGAAGTAATCCCGACTTCACCTGTGCTGCTGATGGAGAACATTTTCCTTTCGGTGGATCTGACCCAGGAGCACGTTCTGAGCTCCTCATTTTACATTCACATGCTGTGCGGAATTACCCCCAAAATCTAGACCGGGAAGCCCGACCCCTCTCACGCACAACCACCCATGGAGTCAGAAGAAGCTCTCCAAAGAGTCAAACCAATCTCAGTGACTAGTTAATGCGATTGTGTCAGTAAATTAGGAAAGTGGGCCAAGGACTCCCTGGAGAGCATGCCTCTGTGTGTGGTAATTTGGAATTCAGCCCCAGGCAATTTCCATAAACTGGTTTTGAATCTAGAGTTCATCACCCTCTCGGGCTGTGAGTTGGGGGGATTTACACCCAGAAACGACAGGAGGCTGTCGGGTTTCTCTGGAGTGGAACCCTCAGCATTTCCGTGATCTCAAGGATGGAGCCATCAGGACCGTGAACATCCCTTCTGGATCCAGGGTCCAGATGCCCCTGGCAGACTGTGGGCCACCCCAGTAGGGCCTCTTCTGGTCTCACTCTCAGCAACACTGTCCGTCGCTTCTTTCTGGGAAACTTTCAGACCAAACTGGGAGTTGTCCTTCCTCCAGTCTGTGCTGCCCCCTTGAAACTATCGCAAATCCTGGAAAACGCACTGAGACCAGCTCCTCCTCCTCTGCCTCACCCGCCCCGGCCTGGGTCCCCTCCCCACACCTGTACTTCCCCCACCGTAGCCTCCCACCTGGTCCCCCTGCCTCTGTTTTGCAGTCATTCCCAACCCGGCAGAAAAACTCATGCAGGAGGTGAATAAACCATGATTGTTTGACCTCTGCTGACACCAATCTCCATCTGCTTGGAATGTCTCATGGCCTCAGCCCCCCAGGAATGCAAGCCTCGGTCCTCACAGGCTCCTTCAAGCCCAGGGGAGCTGCCACAGTCTCTGCCCTGCTCCTGGGATGGGCCAGAGGCTCTCCTGTCACAGGGCCTTTGCACGTGATGTTTTTTTCCACAGGAAAGCTCTGTTCCAGGTGGTCTTCATGGCTCTTTCCTCACTTCCTGCAGAGCTGTCCATAAGTCACCTGGGGTTGAGCTTCCCTTGATGCCTCTCTCTCTGTCTGTAGCTTCCATATGTCCTAGTCTCCTGTTCTGCTCCATCTCTGAGATGCAGCCACTCCTTCTGTCCGCTTCTCCCATGAGAGGTGAGTCCTGCAAGGATAGAGGTCTTTGTGGTTCTCAGTTAGACCGTGTGCCAGGAGGGCTGGATAAGTGAGACCCCTACTCAAATTCTAGAGCTGACACCTGGCTGAAACGCAAGCCTGGCCAGCCAACGTCAGCCCTCCCATGGAGAAGATGCTCCTCCCCCAGTGGTCACAGAGCCAGCGCGTGGTCACGGAGACCAAGTCTCACAAAGCCCACTTCCTTGCGAGGTGTGCATGTCAGGAACCAGCTCTTCCCTCCCGGGCCTTCGGAAGTTGCGTTGATTAGTTGGCCTCATCCACTGGAAAGTTCGGCTGCAAACAAGAGGAGGCCAGGTTAGCAAATCATGGGTACCAGCTCTTGAGCACGTGTCCTGTGAAAGCTTTCTTACAATGATAACGCTTTATTAGATAACACTCTAGTAGGTGGGCATTTAATTATTGTTCGTGTAATTGAATTGCTTTATGTAGAGTTCTCAATATTCACTATGGGGACATTCTCATGCTTTTCCACTTGTAGATTTTCTCTACCTATTAATTATTTATAATTACTCCTGCATTTGCATTGTACATTGTACACTTTTATTTTTTTAATTTTACAAATATCATTGCCTTTAATCTTCCCAAGCACCTTGTTGAGTTTTAGAACAGGTATAGGACCTCAGGACACAGCTGAAACATTGAAATGCTTGGAGAGGACGCAGGTGTCTGCCCTGGACAGCTGTCAGATCAGGGCTGTCCTGGGCCACCCAGGAGCAACACTGAGCAAAGACTCAAGGCCAAGTTGAGACGCTGCATTGGGACTGGGGTCCCTAGAACACACTGTCCCCAGAGACGAGGGTGAGGTGTGACTCTGTGTCCAGACAGAGATGGCTGCATCCCTTCCAGTCTGTTGTTTTAGCAAAAACTGATGTGAAAGTTTGGACCAGTGGAGATGCAATCCCAGGTGCACTGAAAGGCAGGGCAGTGGGGCTTCCCCGAGGGCCCTCTGGGAGTCATGGGTGCAGTGCTTTCCCTCCGGATTAGCTCCCTATGGTGTGGCCCCTGTGAAGTAACCGGCTTGAGACCCTCCATCAGTTGAGTCCAGTGGGCTCTGTTCCCTGCCTTTGGGGTGAGCACCCGAGCAAGAGAGACACGAGAACCCGGGTGCCTCTGAGGGGGTCGAGCAAGTACTGGCCTCTGGGAGATAGGCCACCCCGTCCCCACTGCAGGGGTGGGGTGCCTGAAGGGAGGGGCACTTCCTGCCAATGCTGCAGACATCAAAGCTCTGCTGGAGGAGGGAGGGTGCTTGTGCCGGGGCAGCACATGGGCTGGGGAGGTCACTGCCGGGCAGGTGACATCACCGTCCAGGTGAGTCCAGAAGGACAGAGGGAGGGCCTCGCAGGTGGAAGGGCCAGCTGGGAAGCAGGTGGGTCCGTGCGCACAGCGTTCGCTTACTATAAAGATGACATGTGCGTGTTGAAAGCAGAGCTACTCGCAGTAGGAGGTGAAAGGTGACACGTGTTCCCCCCCGTATCAGTTTGAGGGCGCCTCGATTCTGCTCCCTCCCCAGAGTAGGAGGGTCAAGGGGCTGCTACCCATTCAGGCACTAGGAGTCTTAGGACAGTATATTATGGTTTGGGCTCTTGCAGAAATTATTCCTGAAAATCCTAATATTTGTTTTATCAAAAGAATATGTGTCTACGTGTGAGGCCAAATAGGGGACCACACCTGTCCCCCATCAGCCCCTGGGTGCAGACTCCACACCCACTGGCACAGAGCATCACCCTGGGTGGTGGCTCCCAAGCTGAGGGAGCAGCAGGGCCACGGAGAGTGGGTGACACGCTGACAGCTGGGCCCATGTGGGGCACTGATGCAGGTCTCACGAGTCCCGGGTGAACCCCACTTTAACAAGCTCTGCTCCGGGTAGACACCCTCTCCTTTTAAAACGAATGATTTTTTGACCCGTGCTTTTTTTTTTTTTTAAATGTTATTTATTTTAGACCTTTTCTATTGGGTCCCGTGCACTTTTACCCTCCCTGACATCAGATCCCCACCCTTACCTTCCCCGTTTCTGCAATGGAATTATGTCACAGTTTAGAAAATCAACATTCAAGATTCAACAGTTTAAATCTCTCTCTGTCCGTCTCTCGTGCACACACACATATACGGACACACACACAGAACAGAGGCACATATAACTCTTGTAGAAGGGTTGATAATTGCCTTGTTTTCTCACTTGCTTAGTCGCTTGAACTTTTCACCGTTTCAGTACTAACTCTAAAACTCTCAATAGAGCCAACGCATCTCGTAAACTGTGAGTCTCTTTCCTACGTGCCTCCCTGCCTTTCATCTTGAGACCTGACTCCCCACCCACTCCTTCCCGTCCCGGCTGCTCCAGCTGGGGAATGCTGCTGCCCAGAATCTGTCTGCTGTTCCGGGGCAGCTCTTTGCCTGTCCCTGAGGTTCCAGCTCCTATTTCTTTGAGCTGACGCCTTACTCTTTCTGAGTTTACTCCCATATTTGGTGGAGCACGTCTTCAGCACCTCCCTGGAAGAGGACACCTGGGGGCAAGTGTTTCAGAACTGCTGTGTCCGAGGATGTCTGGCCCCCTTATCCAGTTGCTGGACTGGCAGGTGCAGAGAGTTTAACCCTGAGAACACGGGTGTCATCCTTTGTGTTTCTCCCCTGGTTTCCAGTGTGGCCTACTCTTTGGTACAAAACCTACTTATTTTTCTCTGGAAGTTTTAGACTCTTTCCACCTGGGGTGGTCTGAAGTTTCAGGGTATTGTGATATGGATGAGTGCGTGCCTGTGAGCATCTATATCAGTATCTGGGTTTATATTTTCATGGAGACTCAGGAGACCCTTTCAATGTGGAGCCGTGTCTGCCTCAGCTATTGGCTTTTTGCATTTTCTTCTCTTTCTTCTCTACCTTTTCTCTCATCAGACTTTATGGACTTCCTTTTTGTAAGAAGATGGAACACTGCATGGACCATCTGTGTTCCCTTCTACTTTCTGTCTTTTTGTATTCCTTTCTTGGAGACTATCTCAACTCTATCTGGAAAACCTCCTTAAATTCTGTTTAAGCATTATACTTTCAATATGTAGGTATTCTGGCTTAGTCTCTAATTTTTTTTTTAATAGCACCTCCCTTTAATAAGAGCATTCCTCTGTTCTACCGACTTGGTTACCTCATCCATCAGCTTCCCATCCACCAAAATGTGTTTGGTATCTTCCACCTGCTATGATCTGCTCTCTTATACTCATCTACCTGTTTATTTTATGCCTTCATCATCTTTTACTGCCCTCTTGGAGCTTCAGGATGTAACTGAGATAAACACCTGTGTGCATCTTCTGCTGGTTATCCAGAATCTCCTAGCACTTGTTCAATTTAAAAAAATGATTAAGATTTCTCTGGTGTTGCAGTGGTTAAGAATCCGCCTGCCAATGCAGGGGACAGGGGTTCAATCCCTGGTCCAGGGAGATCCCACATGCCACGGAACAACTAAGCCCGTGTGCCACAAGTACTGAGCCCACGTGCCACAACTACTGAAGCTTGTATGCCTACAGCCCGTGCTCCACAACAAGCGAAGCCACCGCAATGAGCATCCCGTGCACGGCAATGAAGAGTAGCCCCCGCTCGCCACAACCAGAGAAAGCCCGCGTGCAGCAACGAAGACCCAGTGCCTGCAAAAAATAAATAAATGGATAAATTTTTAAAAAAAATAATTAAAAAGAAGAAAGACAAGGAATGCATATCTGGATTGATGTGGAGAGTTATCCATATCGCTGTGTT
This sequence comes from Neophocaena asiaeorientalis asiaeorientalis, assembly GCF_003031525.2. Classification (NCBI taxonomy): domain Eukaryota; kingdom Metazoa; phylum Chordata; class Mammalia; order Artiodactyla; family Phocoenidae; genus Neophocaena; species Neophocaena asiaeorientalis. Next base: position 1,115,475 of record NW_020175679.1, on the reverse strand, counting down.
AACTAAATAAAGTAGCTTAGAGTTTACAAGTTACAAGCATTACATGACCTCTGTGAAAGAAGCATAATTTCTCATGGCTTTTGAAAAGAAATCTAAGGGCCAGTATCTGGCGCGGACTAGAGAAAAGTGAAAACAGTGGAGGACAACCAGTGGGTGAGCCTGTCAGGGGTCAAGATGGAGACTGTGTGTGTCCCGATGAGGCAGTGCAATTGATCAGGGAAAGCACTGGTCGGAGGGTCCTAAACAGAGCACGTGGTGATGGTCCCCGTACACACAACTGACCCTCCACTAAAAGGAGGTCCTACAGTGCACTTCAGGGGTCTCCACGCCCACGTGACAACCCCACCAAATGTTCTCTGCTTGGCAGTCTAGCTGCAAAAGCAGCTTCCTGGTCTCTACAACATTTTCCTGAGGAGCTGGGTGTTGCCCACACTCTGTGGTGGGCAGGTTACACTGGAGAAATAAACTAGATATAATGGTCTGTCCGAAACAGACTTGTGTCTGGTGGTGGTCCCATATCGGAAAACAAAACGGAGAGTTTCTAGAGTGATGGGAATGTTGATGCTCACATAATAAGTTAGGATCTCAGTGAAACATTGATCTGCCTCTCAAGACCCAGTTTTCCCTTTTGAAAATTTTGTTTCTCTTTTGTCTTCTTTTAGCACTAAGCTCTTAGTTCAACTATAAAATTAAATAACAGGAAAACCTTTGGGCTCACAAGCCACACTCTTCCTCTGCAGGGTGATTGGGGTGTGTTCTGCCCAGACAGGCCCAGGTAGGAGAGCATCCTCCAGCTGGCCAAGCGGGATCCACTCAGGTGCGTCTGTGCCACTCCCTTCACTGTGTGGCGAGCCACCACCGCACGTTGACTTCTTATAAAGCTTATGGAAAAGAAGACAAATCCATGTTGATGAAGACAGAATGGATCTCTCATCACAGGCGTCAGGCCTGGAGGAGACCCCGTGTCCCTGGGTGCGTGTGTCCATTCCTGAGGCTGCTGAACCAGCAGGATGGGTCCACACCACGGTGAAGCTTCCCTGCACTCTTGGGACGTGTCTGGCTTACAAGCTCCAGACAAGTGTTTGAACCCAGGTGTCCCTGCTCAGAGCTTAGGCGGCTCGAGCGCTCCATGGGTGGACGTGGACGGACACACCTGAGCCAAGTGCCCATGGGCTCCCAAGGGCAGTTCCACAAAGGTCTTTGTCCTCTGGTGCCTGTGGTTTCTTAAACCTCTTATTAGGAGCTTCAGTTAATGATCTGTCTTTAGAAAGCACCCTGGAAGAAAAGGTCTTAGAACAAATGTCTGCGTCTGAAGCCAGGCAGCCACGATGAGCACCAGAGGAGCTAGAAAGCTCTTCTCGTGAGAGTTTGTGGTGACGTTACGTGCCTATAAAACACTGTCTGTGTCACAAAGCTGCCTTCTATTCAGAGTGTAGCTCCACAGTGTAACCATCCATTAGTCTATCAAATTACCCACTTTAAGCTGTTAACAACCCACACATGATAAAACTGCATCTTAGCAGATTCGTACATCTGTCTCACTCAATCAGATAACCCCTTGACCTTGAGCGAGTTACCTCATCCCTCTGTGCCTGAGTTTCTTTATCTGTAAAATAAAGATGGACACTTGCATCCACTTCATAGGATTTTTATGAAAATTAAATGAGATAATACAATTAAGAGCATGTATTCTTTTTACTCTGTACACAGGTATGGAGCTGATATGCACACATGTAAGCTATCATTACTGTTTTGTCAAAATGTGTCAAATAAACCTAATTCACATGTTCATTAGTTGTCTCCAGTTTCCAAGTCATGGTGTCCTATCAGGTTCCCCTTCCAGGATTTTCAGTGGAGTGGATGAGTTCTCCAATCTAAAGAGACGACATGATGGAGTGAATATGGAGTCTGGATTCTTCTAGAACCTCAGGGCTTCTGTTAAAATCCAAATTCTGGCTTGGTGTCTTGTGGGCGAGAGGGGTCTGCATTTCCAGCCAGCCCTTGGGTGACGTCAATACTCTACATTCATGGACCACACTCCTAGCAGCCGAGGTCTGGATAACACAGAAGGTCCCAGATCCCCATCACTACTTTCTCAGTGTTTTTTTTTTTTTTTGTTTTTTTTTTTTTTTTTTTTTTTTTTTTTTAGCTTATTTAATGAGGGGCATGAAACTCAGTATCGAATTCAGGTGCCCAGTGAAGACACTGTCTCTATTTTGCTGCAGTTCAACTTCATTCTCTTCTTGGCTCTGCAGTGCTCTGTCAGGGGTGAAAATTAGTCTCGGTGGTTCTACCGTTTCCTTTCCCCTGGGCTATGTTTAGATTTTGAGGGTGAGTCCTAGCACTGAGGGTAGAACATCAGACCACACAGTGGTCTGCCCAGGGGCCCTTCAAGTCTGCTGGATTCATGTGGCTTCATGGAGAGATGTCTCTCCTCTGGGCTACACATGACCTGGGATGCTTCTGAATGGTGTTAGGACATGTGGTTCTCATGACACTGCTCAGGTCCCACCTGACTGGTCCCTCAGCAAGTGTGAATGGGAGGGGGGGCGGTAGTTGAAATATGCATAAATTCTCCAAAATGTCATCCCACCACTTCTATCCTTTGGGATGTCAAACTGAATGGTAGACACGCTTGTGTAGGAGCTTAGGGAGAGGGTTTCTTGTGGCTCAGCCCTTGTGAGAGCCCGGAGGGCTGTCCTCCACTGGCTGTGCTGTGGGCCGACTGGACGACTGGGGACTGAGAGGGACATGGCACCCACGCACACCAGGTGGGCTGCGTGCTCCATTGTGCCATGGCACAGGCGTGCACCTATGGATGCCTTCATCCGCTAGCCACCTGGGAGTCCAGCAGGGTCAATTCTGGATGCATACCTCCTGCCTCGCATCTGACCTGTGAGACGTTGTACTTCTTTTCCTGTTGGTGGCCAGTGAACGTGCTTGTAACGCAAAGAGCTTGCTAACGAAATGATCCTTCTTCAACAGTAATCAACTTGCTTGTGAGGATGGTGTCTGAGGGAGAGGAGGACAGGCCTGAATGGAGGCGCTGACCCCGTGCACATGATCCCCGAGGAGATGCAGCTTTCACGAAGTTTTATAGGGCTCATACTGCAGGGATGTGTGTGATGTAGGTAATGTGAGGAGGCCGGGCTTCCTGGTCCCCAAGTTCCTGGGTGTGGGTGTGGCCTTGCCCTGGCGCTGCCAGCTAGAAGCCCTGCAGAGGAGCCGGGGGGAGCGGGGGGAGGGGAGCCGGTGCCCTGGGCATCCTGAGGGGCCCACAAGCAGAATCCAGGCACCCTGCGCAGTGCCTGCTATAGCCCTGCCAGGCCATTTTTAGTGATGTTGGATCATCATCGGGATTATCTAAATTTCATTATGTTTTGAATCTGCAAAATGGAATTACTTCTGTTTGCCAGGCTTAGCACACAGGGTTAGGACGACTCAGAATGACTCAATATGCAAGCACTTTAAAAACGGAAACATTATGCAAATAGAGGGATGATGGGGCCTCTGGATTACAAATTCACTTTTCACAAAATAGTCTGCAATCCAAAGGAATTGTGTGGATAACAAGGCCCCGAGTCGCACACGGCTGGCAAAACGTAACACGTGTAAGTGTCCGATTCCCTATTTCATGTGTGGAGAGAAAAAGACAGATGTGGGAGCAGAGGATGAGCTGGTAGAATAATTATGTTAAATAAGACACAAATGGGCCTGGCTCCATCTCCAGTTCTCAGAGGGGGTCCTGCTTACAAATAATTGTGCCTCAGAGCTGCACATGGGAAGGCTCCATTCCATCAACGTGCGGAAGGATTTGAAAGGTAACCCTTCTCACTCCAACTGCTTTTCTAAATACAACATCCTTAGGGGAAACCATCTTCCGGAGGCAAAATCTTAAAGGGAAAGAAGAAATAGTAAACACCACCCCTCCCCACCCGGTCCTCACATCTGCTTCCTCCAGTGTTATTGGAAAATCAATCTCTCTCCAGGCTCGTCCTTTTCTCTCTTTGTATATATGTATCTGTAGTGTCAATAAATCAGCTCTGTTGAGTGCTTGTCAAGAAATCAAGATGCTCTCTGGAGCAAACCAAGCTTCCTGTGGGGGGATGCCCTGGAGCCAGGGACCCCTCACCTGAAGAGTGGGTTCAGGTTGTCCCCGTCTGTCCACCCAGCCCTCGGCTTCCTTCATAAAAGTCTGCCTGGGGCAGTGGCCGTCTTGTTGATCAGCTTCAGCCACTGGCCAACCCAAGAGCGAGCTGGCTTAGGCCAGTGAACTATGCTCAGTATGGCTAGGCTCTCAGAAGGTGGCCTTTGGCTGGAAAATGCAGTTATTCTTAAGACGTATTCTTCGGGAAAAATACGTCCCTGAGGCCACATGCCTCCATCCAAGCCCAGGACTGGACCTTGCACATCTTCCTTCCCCAGATCTCCTCTGGAGAGAGATGGTCCCCCAGGTCTCCTGCTGTAAGAACCACCTGAAATGAAGGCATATATCCGTATGCAAATATTTATAGAAGGGCATTAGTTTTCTATACTTGCTGTGACAAGGGACCACAAAATTACTGGCTTAACAACACAGATTTACGATCTTGCAGCTCTGGAGATCAGAAGTCCAACATAGGTCTCACCGCAGGACTGCACTCCTTTCTGGGGGTTCTAGGGAAGAGCGTGCCCTCTCCCTTGTCCTTCCCCTTGAAGCCGCACATGTGCCTTGGCTTTGTCTCCTTACTCTGTCTTCAGGGAGGACTGTGCCTTTGACTCTTCACCTTCCTCCTTCCACTCATGAGGATCCCTGCTATTACACTTGGCTGAGCCAAGGTCATCCCCCTATCTCAAGGTCAGCTGAATAGCAACCGTTAAGTTCACCTGCAACCTTAATCCCCTTTGCCATGTAACCTAAATACTCACAGGTTCCAGGCAGTAGGTCATGGGCCTATTTGTGGGATGGGGAGACATCATTCTACCTACCAAAAGGAGCTTTATTGCTAATCACCCAAATCCCCATGAACTGGTATATATGTCATTTTCTAGAACCTTTATTGTTTTGCCTTTTATATGTAAGTTCTTGATCCATCTGGAATAGATATTGTCTTAATTGAAGTATATTTGATTTACAATGCTGTGCCAATCTCTACTGCCCAGCAAAGCGACTCAGTTACACACATAGAGACATTCCTTTTCGTAATATTCTTTTCCATTCCGGTCTCTCCTAGGAGACTGGATATAGTTTGGAATAGATTTTTGTATATGAGGCCAGGATCAATGTTTGTTAATTGAATAGTTTATATTTAACCATATGAATATCTAATTTACACAAAACTGTTTAGGAAAGGCCACTATTTAGCACTGAACTCAAGTGGCATATTTTACAGCAAATAAGTTCTATTTCTTATATAGTTCTGTCACGTTTTGCTTTGAATATCTTGGTGCTATGTTTCTAAATACATAATAACATAGAATTTCCATAGCCTTCTTTTAACCCTTTTGCATCATGGCCTTCTTTTGTCTCTAGAAACACTTCTTTCTTTAAAATCTGTCTGACATTAAGATAGCTACAGCAGAGTTTACTTCAGTGTTTTCATGTTTTCTCTTTTTCTTCCTTTTATTTTCAAATGTACTACATACAAGAATAAGTTGAGTTTATATGCATTCATCTTGAGAGCTTACCCAGCCCAAGTCAACCAAGTCTCCCCACACACACATCCCCTACCTGGGGCTCTTGTTCAGTTGTCAAGGCATTCAGAAAGAGTCGGGTTGAGCCCCAGAACACAGCACGTAAAGGGCTCTCAGAGAGCAAGTACGTGCTTGGGAGAAGAAAAGGACAAACAAAACATAGATCCGGCTCTCAGGGATGGTCAAATGGCTTTTAAAATGATTAAAACCCAAGGACCAATGCATTCAATGACATTTCAGATATCAAAAACTCCATGTCTTGGATAAAGAACAAGGTCCTACTGTATAGACAGGGAACTATATTCAATATCCTGGGATAAACCATAATGGAAAGAATATATATATATATATATATGTATAACTGAGTCATTTTGTTGTATAGCAGAAATTAACACATTATAAATCAAGTATATTTCAGTAAAAAATTTTTTTTTAAATTCCACACCTCGTTTGTGAGATGTTGAGCTAGAATCATAAAATCCCTTAATAATCTGTTTGAGATAAAGTTTAAAATCTGTGCAAGACCACGAGCAGGGCCAAAGGAGCTGAAGAAGGGATTTCTATGTGGAGGGGACAGTAGCAGTGGCACCATGCTTTGGGGGGGACATTTGAAGGTCCCAGTATAAGGATGAAATTAGTGCTGAGATCTGGTGGGGATCAAGGTAACACAGGTGAGTGGGGGACAGAGGGAAGAGAGACTCGAGGAGTTCAAGAAGCTTGATGTGGTGCAGTTGTGTATGTTACATGTTAACAGTGGGTTGTTTATGTTTTCATTAACTTATCTCTGTCTCCTGTCATTCCAACAATGACTTAAGAAGATGAACATGGACACCCATGAACTTCTGATTTTATCACCAACACATAAAGGACATGGAAGTGGTCACCTCCCTCTTTACAACAAGAAAAAGTATGTACAAAAAACATACAGCTAATATCATCCTTAACAGTGAGAAGCTGGAGGCTTTCTCCCCAATATCAGGAACAACTCAAGGGTGTCCTCATTCACCACTCCTCGGGGATGTAAACTAGGAGTCCCAACAGGAGGACAAAGAAAAAGGAACAAGACATACACAGATCGGGAAGGAACAAAATTATCTGTATTCACAGATGACATAGATGTCTATGTAGAACATCATGAAGAATTACAAGAAAATAAAAATAAAAACAAAAATATAACCCTCCTGGAAGTAATAAGCAAGCATAGCAAGGTTACAGGATACAAAGTTAATATAAGTAATATAGGTATACCTTGGAGATATTATGGCTTTGGTTGGTTGTATACCACAGCAATGAAGTGAATACGGCAATAGAGTGAGTCACACACATTTTTTTTGTGTTCCCAGCATATAAAAGTTATGTTTACACCAGACTGTAGTCTACTGTGTGTGCAATGACATTAAAAAAATAATATACATACCTTAATTAAAAACATTTTATTGCTAAAATATTTATATGAGGCATCATCTTTTTGCTGGAAGGTTTGAAATATTGCAAGAATTACAAAATGTGACACAGAGATATGAAGTAAGCAAATGCTGTTGGAAAAATTATGCCAATAGACTTGCTGGATGCAGGGTTGCCACAAATCTTCAATTATAATAAAACACAATATCTGTGAAGTGTAGTAAAGTGAAGCACAGTAAAAGAAAGTCTGCCTGAATATAAAGATCAATTGATTTCCTAGGTACCAGTAATGAGCAATTGGTATTTTACACACATACACACGTACATGTGTGTGTGTGTATAAATATGTATATATACAAATCTAAAAAAATACGTTCACCACCTACTCACAGAAAACCACACAACTCTGATTAAAGAAATCAAAGAATTCTAAATAAAATGGAGAATTTCATGTTCATGAATGGAAAGACTCAGTATTGTTAACCTGTTGATTCTTTCCAACTTGATTTACAGACTCAGCAGAATCTCAACCAAAATCCCAGAAAGCTATTTTATAAATATTGACAAACTGATTCTAAAGTTTATATTGAAAAGCAAAGACCAGGAATAGCCAACACAATACTGAGGAAGAACAATAAATTTGAAGGACTTCCGCTACGCAGTTCAAGATTCACTATAAAGCTGCAGTAATCCAGTCCTCCTGGTATTGGCTAGAGAACAGACACATGGATCAATGGAACAGAATGGAGAGGCCAGGTATAGATCTACACAGATACATACAACTTACTCCTTGAAAAAGGAGTGAGACAATTAAATGGATAGTCTTTTCTGGAACAACTGGGTATCCATCTGCAAAAAAAAAAAAAAGAAAAAAGTGAGCCAAGACACCTTGCACCCTTCACAAAAATTAACTCAAAGTGCATCGTGGAACTAAATGTAAAATGCAAAACTTATAAGAGTTGCAGAAAAAAGGATAGCAGGCAATCTAGAGGACTCTGGGTTTTGTGACAACTAATGTAATGTGTTATCTGGTACGGGATCCTGGACAAATAGGCATAAAATCAGGGAGTCTGAATAAAGTATGGACTTTGGTTAATAACAATCTACTGATATTGGTTCATTAATTGTAAGAGATGCACCTCATTGAACTGAGATGTGGATAATCTGGGAAAATGGCTGCAGGGTAGATGGAAGCTCTCTGTACTATCTTTATATTTTTCTGTAATTCTACAACTGTTCTAAAAATAAAGCGTTTTTTTTTAAATAAAGTAAATACTGACATGGAGATTTTATATAAAATGCACATTTCTGTTACTTCTCAAGAAAAAAATGTTGACAACATGGGTCCCACATACTGACATGGGCAAGAAATCTGGTTATACAAAATCAACAGAGAATGTTAGCACATGTATATGTGCAGATTTTATAGGACATATATATGTTTATCGGTGAAAACTCTGCATTCAGCCCATTTCTTTGAGTCAGTGCTCACTTCCTGCTGAACCCTTGCCGTGGACACTGCCCTGTGCCGAGATTACACAACTTCTGTAATTTTGTCCCCTCTCACTCTCTGATCAGATATGTGGGGCCCTGGCAGCAAATTTGAACACGTGTTTCTCCTGTAGATTTTGACAGAGTGTTGTTATTTCCTCTGTAGGAACAGTCCAATTTCCTGCCCACCATTTCAGGTTTTCTGCAGGAATGGAGGATAACATCTCCTGGCCACTCTGAGTATGGTTTGAACCCTGAAGATGTCTGATGAAGGAAGTGATTGGATCCATTCTTTCCACCCCAAACTTAATGTCAAAATGATTACTCATTTCTCTGCTCATAACGCCTATATTGCTTGCTGCGGTTGGAAATGCAGAAATCTAATTAAAACCTCCCACTGTATTTAACATTGTAGTGCCAAGCAAGATTGGTCTTACAAAGCACAAATACTCTGACGCTTTGTCCATGAACTAACGCAGCATGTTTGATGGTGTTTGGTTTTCTGGAAGAAGCCTGGGAGCGTGACCATCAGCTCACAACTGTGAAGAGAAAACCTTTAAGAGTCTGGATCTGGCCTCCAATGCTCCCACTTGCTCTCTGCAGACTGTACCCCCGTGTGTGGCGTGCAGACAGACATTGAGACCAGGGGCTCCTGCAGTGCAGACAATCAGAGCCTCATAAACTCCCTGAGGAAAAATCATTTTCTATAAAATGTCAGGTGAAGCCCTGAAACATTCCTTGGACAGCACTCAAAATGTCTTTTCAAGGACTTAAGATGAAGACCGCCCAGTCCTGCCCCTGCCTGCAGATGCCTGGGACACCGAGAAGATAAATGCACCCTGCTTGGGCCTCTCCTGCAGGAAAGAACCAGGACCATAGATTTTCTGTTTTTAACACGTGAATTTCTGCTTGTTTTAGCACAACGCAAATTCTTTTGTGTGATTCATATTTCTAAAAAAATAACCACAAACCCTTGTTAGCATCTTAGAGTTCACAATGAGCTCTCAGAGTCTGATTTTTTTGTTATTAAATTAATCTGAATTTCACTGTAACCCTGCCAAATGGACATCATCCCCATTTTCAAGTAATGATATAGGGAACCCACAGACTAAAAACGTGGTTCAGAAAGAGGGGAATTAACACAGATTTGGTAAAAATTAGTGTCTTAGAATCAAGGTGGGAGGTATTGTTTTAGGCATTTACTGTGGTGACAAACCCCTAAGAACATTTCCAATTTCCAGCATCACCTTACACCCTCATGATGACTGACTCACGAGGACACAGCACAGGCATGGGACACTGAGGGATGTAGAAGGTGAGGATTTAGGAGACAGGACTGGTTCACGGAGCAGGGCCCCTGACAGGGTCCAAAGGACAGCCTTCAACCTCCTCAGTCAATGGAGTGTGTCATTTTTGATGACAAACACCCTTGCTTTGTTTTTTAACTTTGAAGGTGAAGTTTTTATTTTAAGATCTCAGCAGAAAATAAAGGCAGTGGAAAGTGGCCTCTAGTTCTTCATGTGACTTGTACAAGTAAAGTTTGCAGAAGCTGTTGTTTGTGACTATTCAGGCTCTATGTGTTGCCTCTGGAGCGCCCATCAATAGGCCCACCTATTGCTGGTGTCCCATCCCATCTGTATATCTGTGCGCGGTGGCGCCTTCTGCTTCCAGGCTGGTCCTTGCTCCCATGTTTGGTGGAGCTGAGCTCACTGGGGTCAGCGCAGCAGGAGACACACAGAGGGCAAATAATGTTTCTGGTTAACAAACATTAACATGTTAGCAGTCAGGAGAGTGGTTACGGTGATGATGGTAATGTCACAATCATCAGTGCAAACCCACGGGTGAATCCAACGGACAGCACCACTGTCTTCCCCAGTCAACACCAGGTGGTGAACCCATCTCCCAGAGACCTCTCTGAACTCTTTCCTCCTCCCCGCTCCCTCAGCCCCAGACCCGTCACTTCTCACAGGTCCCCTTGGCCTCCTGAATCCAGCCCACAACCACTCTGCAGACCCACACCGCACACCCAGTGCAAGTTTCCACAGGGAACAGGTGGCTGATGTACATGTTTAAGGAGGACAACTGCTCCTCAGCACAGACCAACTTGTTTCCATGAAGAGATGCAAGCTCAAGCCTCTTTCCATGGCTACTAAATCATGCCATTTGTGTAAAAATTCTTGCTTTTTAAAAAATTAGGAAGAAAATCAAATTTAAAAAAATAGCATGAGGGACATGTTGAGGAGGTCGACAAAATCAGGACCATCACCCCAATGCCCCGTGCCCACCCTCCTCCTCTCATGTCCATGACCTTGAGACGGTGGAATATGGCTCAGGGACTGGCAGTGTTCTTGCAGGCACAGCCTTCGCCAAATGCATGGCCTCTTCCCCTCCACTCTCTCGCACGCAGGATCTGAAGACTCCACTCTCAGTGACCACCCAGGTTCCAGGAATATTCCAGGAGGTCTTCCTGCTCTTTGGCTCTCCTTGAAGGACCTTTCTCTCCCCTGGTTGATGACAAACACCAACCCACTCCTCAAATTCAGCTACTCTTGAAAGCCTTAGCATATCTCTATGGCCCACAGAAATTTTTTTTCTTTTAGTCTGGGAGTAGAGTGAATGTATTTCTTCATGTCTAATTTACAAGGGTTTTCTTTCTCTTTCTCGCTCTTTAGAACTTTCCAGGGTCTCCAGTATAATGGTGAATAGGAGTAAAGATTGCAGACATTCTTGCCTAGTTCCCAGTCTTAAGGAGAAAGCTTTCAGTCTTACACTATTAAGTATGATATTAACTTGTAGACTTCTTGTAGATGCCATTGATAGGATACCTTACAGGGTAAGAAATTTATAAGATTTAGAAATTTTCTGAGAGTTTTTAACATGAATAGATATTGAATTTTGTCAAATGACATTTTTGCATTTATTGAAGTTATTTTTTTCTTTTAAAAATCTCCTAATAAGGTGAATTACATGAATTGCTTTTTGAATGTTAATCCAGCTTTGCATTCCTAAAATCTCTTGTGGTCATTTTATTATTCTGTCTACATATTGTTGGATTGGATTTGCTGAAACTCGAAGATTTTTGCATCTATGTTCATGAGCAATATTTGTCTACAGTTTTCTTGTAATGTCTTTGTTTTTTTGTTTTTTTTGTTCTTTTTTCTATCATAGTAACACTGGTCACATATAATGACTTGGGAAGTGCTCCCTCTTTTCAATTTTCTTAGAGTTTGTGTACTCAAAGTAATTTTTCTCCCTCAAATGTTTGGTATAATATGGGAGTGGAGCTTCATATGTGGAAAGTTTCTTAACTAGAAGATCAATTTTTTAACAGCATATGATTATTCAAATTATCTGTTTTTTCTGAGTGAGCATATTTAGTATATGTCTTTCAAGGAATTTATCTATTTTATTTATGTAAATTGTCTAAATTTTTAAGCACATTATTTATCACATTTCCTTATTGTACTTTTAATTTTAGTAGGATATGAAGTAATTTTACCTCTTTCATTTCTATACTGGTATTTTTTGTTTTTTGTTTTTTTTTTCTTAAGCAAGTTGGACACAGGTTTATCAATTTCACTGATCTTTTTGTAGAACTATTTCCCTTCTATTAATTTTGTGTGTTCAATTCCACTGATATCTTGTCTCTTTGTTATTTTCTTCCTTCTGATTGCTTTGGTTGTATTTTACTCTCCTTCTAGTTTCTCATGACAGTATCTTAGGTCATGGATTTGAAATCTTTATTCTTTCTAATTTAAGCATTTTAATGCTATAAAATTCCTTTTTAAATAGGTGGTTAGTTGCATCACACATGATTTTTTTCATTTCATTCAATTAAACTATTGTTTCAATCTCTCTTTTTATTTTCTTTGACCCATGAGTTATTTAAAAATATTTTGTTTACCAAATATTTAGGGGATTTTCCTAATAACTTTATGTTATTTATTTCTAATTTAGTTCCATTATGATATGAGACATACTTTGTATAATTTGAGGGTTTTTTTTTAATATTTGTTAAATCTTGTTGTATGGTTCAGGATATGGTATATGTTGGTGAATATTACATGTACATTCTTGATAAGAATACATAACCTGCTGTTGGATGAAGTGTTCTACAAATGTCAGTTAGGTCAAGTTTGTTGATAATGTTATTCAGCTCGTTTGTGTCTCCCCTTAATTTTTTTCTTTTAAATACTAGCTCTGTCTACTTGTTGAGAGAGGAGTGTGGAGGTCTCTAACAGTGATTGTGACTTTGTCTAAGAAGTTTTTACTTTATGTACTTTAAATCTCTGTTGTTAGGTGCAGTCACATTCAGAATTGTTATATCTTCTTGTTGAATTGACCTTTTTATCATTACATAATGTTGTTTTGCCCTTGGTAATATTTCTTGTTCCAAGTCTATGTTGCCTGATATTAATATAGCCACTCCAGATTTATTTAACATTTAAATAGAATTTTTAAAAATGTTTTTTACTTTAAAACTATGTGTTTTTATTATTAAAGTAGATTTCTTTAAACAGCATATAGTTGTCTTTCATAAATTAAATACAATTTAATAATCTCTGCCTTTTAGACCATTTACATTTAATGTAGGTATCAAATTTTTTTGATGTATATCTACAATTTAAATTATTTTTGTTTGTTTGTTTCTTCTGTGTTTTGTTCTTCTGCTTCCTCTTTCTTGCTTTCTTCTGAATTATTTGAATATAGACAGATATGTAGATAGATATATAGGTATAGATATGTATGTTAATATATCTATATGTCTTAGTAATCTTAGCAATATAGTAATTAGCAATACAATATTACTATTCTATTTGAATGAACTAGATTTTTTGCCATATTTTTTATATCATTTTTTCCAGTGGTAGAGTTTTTTAAGTACTACTTTTATAGAATTTATCACACTGTATTATTTAATTACCTTGGCTCACTGGACAAATCGAGAAGTGATATTTTTACTTTGTTTTCTTTTTCTACTTATCATTTAGCACATAAGGAGCTTTCTAAAAATGACCTTGGATAAATTAATGTACTTGAGATGTTCAGTAATACATGTATAATATTAACCCATTGTTTCATTCTATCAATAGTACTTTCCTTTTTCCAATTTCCTAAACAAAAAGCCTACAAGTCAATTTTCTTTCTTTCCTTACAAGAAGCATTTTGTTTTCTCTTTCCTAAAATTGACTGTTGAGTTGTACTCCCTCTTTGGCATTGCTCTGACCATCCTACCAAGCACGCAACTCCTGAGCTATTGGATGTCTCCCAGCCTTGGCCTCCTCCATCCACCCTTTCCAAACTCAGCACCTCAAACAAGTCTCACAGCTGCCTCCCATAGAGTGAGTCCTCAATAAATATTTGCTTAATGAATAAAACTAGAGTTAATTTTCTTTTTCTGTCAGACTGGATTTTTGTTTTGATTTATTTTGTTTCCCTTTTTAAGTCCATGGGGGAAAAAGAATAAAAGACAATATCTACAGGCAAAACATAGTAAAACATTTTATCAGGTTGCATAGAAATAGAGAAATAATACTGTATCTGTCTAACAATAGAAGTACATGGCAATAGTGGATGTTACCAAAAAATTACCAGGGACTTTTCAACTGATTTTGAAAAAAAATATAATAAATTAGCTGTTATTTTTCCAAGTGCCTTGGTTTGATGCTGTAAGAAATACAACTTTCTAAGCCAATGTGTGTTTCAAGAAATCACTTTATATTAAAATCAGATTCTAGGTAGGATGATAATGTCTTTTACATGTCCTTGTCTTCCCTTTGGTACCAAGTATTTTGCCCACATTGTTGAATAACAGAAGTGTTCACATTTTCCACATTCTTTACTGTCATGAGTTCTGTAGCAACAGTATGTGCTCTGACTTCTGACCTAGAAGGGAGAATGGTGATGATGTTGATGCTTACATCTTCCACTTAAATGATGAAGTCCACATCCCCAGGTAACACTGGGACAACCGAGCACCCTTGTAGAGATATTGTCAGGAAGCCTGGGGGGAGAACAGCAGCATGTTAGACTCCCTGCTGTGTCACCAGATCATTAGCATTTTCATGATAAATAGAGATATTTATGGACATTTTTTATTACTGTAATCATCACTAAATTGTCCTTTTTTCTTAATCTGTGACCTTTTTAACCCTGAAGGTAGTGTAAATTGTGAGTGGTCCATAAAGCAATGGAAGGACAGTATTTATTTGAATATATTAACAGACCCAGGGTAGGCTCCGGAGGCCCCAGGTCTTTTGTTTGCCTTCTCACCTGAAACTATGCTTCTTCCAACACACAATGTCTGCTCCAGAGAGGCAGGTGCATGAGCCCTGGAGCCGCCAGGTAAATTCCACCTTCAATTCATCTCTTCTTACCTGACTTGAGTCATCTTTCAGAACCCACATCAAGCTCCGCCTCCACCAAAAACTGTTCCTCAACCATCATAATAATTTACAGTTTGAAATAAAATACTAACAAGGAGACTGACACTCATATGACATCACAGTTATCAAAACATTTATAGGCACAATATTTTGTTTCATCCTCAAAATAGTAGAACAATGATTATTATCCCTGCTTTAAGGTGATGCAGCTGAGACTCAGAGCAGTTGAAAGTCCAGCCAGAGATCAGCCGAGTGTGAGCACAGCCCCACCAGAGCTGTAGTTCCTTTGAGATTTCTAACCCCAGGCACAACCCTGCTAACATGTGACATATGACATGTGACGTGCCTGAACTCCATTTCTAGGCATGTTTGCTGACATTTATTTTGATATATTTTTTTCTGAACTAGAGAAAAGGCACTTTGATAGCGACAAGTATGACATATTTATTTTTATTTCCCATTGTTCTGAGTCTTGAGTGCATTCATGGATTTTTAAGCCACTGGTACCTATTCAAGACTGAAACCCAGCAAGTGCTTCTTCACTTCTTAACATGTTTTGGGCTCGGGCTTGCACTGATAACCCAGAATCTACTTAGTCAGGGGGACCCTGGAGGGGTGGGAATTTGAACCCCAGGAGGTCTTGACCTGTGCCCCCTGTACCAGGAAACCATCCCTGCTTCTCTATGCTGGAAGGACGTCTTCCGGATGATCAAGTGGCACCTGCCTATGTAACAGGGTTGGTGGGGGTCGGGGAGACTGAGGCCGGGAGTGAGGTGACTTTTCAGGTTCATGTACTTGGTTAGTCACAGGGCTGGCACGGATTCTGATGCCAGAGTCACTTTCTCCTTGGTATCCTGTGCTGTCCCCCCTTGTTCCGCATCCCCTGGGATAAGAATGTCTCTACATTGATTTGCAAACCTAAGCAGAGTAGATGTAGCCACGCACCCAGGCGTCAAGAACAGCAGCAGAGTATTTTGTGATCAGACAATATATCTCATAAATCCATTTCAAATATTTCTTAGGATTAGCTGACTATTTGCATTTTCAAGAGATGTAGAAATAAGTTTTCTCAGAATGTTTTATTACCATTATGATACTATATTCGCTACTTACAATTTAAAAATTAGTTATTTATTAATATCGTGTTAGTTTCAGGTGTAAAGCAAAGTGATTCAGTTATACATATACCATATCTATTCTTTTTCAAATTCCTTTTCCGTTTAGTTTGTTACATAATACTGAGCACAGTTCCCTGTGCTATACAGTAGGTCCTTGTTGGTTATCCATTTTAAATACAGCAGTGTGTGTATATTGACATTACATTACAATTAATGCAACATCGCTAATCTATCATACTCCAGTATAAAATAAAGTTTAAAAAAATTGGTGATTTATCCGAATTTGGGAAGCCCATCTGAAGCCCACCTTGGGCCAGAAAATGAGGGCTTTGGCAGAATAACAGGTAATCACACTTGCCCCATGGTACAGACATCACTTAAAAAGTGAGGAAATGAAAACTCAGTGAAATTAACTGTCTGCCCAACATCCACTGTAGATGTGGTCAAATCAGCTACAAACTCGACTCCAGAGCCCACACCCCTGGGGGCTGTGCTGGTCAAGCCTTTGAACTAATCGGTGCTTTGCACACCTGGGCTAGTGATGCTGCGGCTTTTTTGCCTCCTACCCCTTAGGAGCTGACCTTGGACACCTAACACAGTGTTGTGTTGAGATGGCACCCAGGGTGCAATGCCCCCAATGGCACCTTGTTTCCTGAGCTTTGTTAAATCTTTTAATTAAAGCATGTTAACAAAGCCAAAGAAAAATAAATGGCCCTGCTTGCAAGGAAATTAAATGGAGGAAATAAGCCCATTTATAATGATTGTATTTCAATTAGGCTGTAACAGGGCTGGGTGAACAGAAAAATAAAAGGAAGCAACACTGACATGGGCATTTCATAAATATTTGGAAAGTCTTGTTAGAAAAAGAGCAATATAAATAATCTTTAAAATAGTCCGTGTCCCGGCAGCACCCTTTATGCTAATTACTATATGGAATAATTCATCTGCTGTGTTCTCACCAAAATTCGTCCTAGGATGCCAACAAAGCCTTTTTTTCCTATTCAACCAATGCATAAAATTCCCTTGAAAAAAGACGTTATATCAATGTATGATAACATTTTAATCTATTATTTTAAAATGAAAGTACAATTAAACTTTTGAAAGAGCTAGAATTAAATTTAAACCTTTCCTATCTATTTTCATGTTCAAATGTCCAATTTTCACTGGAACAGGAAAAATATAAATCATCAGTTTGCATTTAATGCGTCTTCCCCTACTGTTTAAAAGAATAGTTCTGTACATATCTAATTTTTCTATTCTGAAAAATAAAAAAAAAAAGAAAGCATTAAAAGAACTTACTTTTTTTTAGTCCTAGGTAAGCCCTGGCCCATTCACCCCAGTATGGGGTGGGAGAGAGGTGATGCAGATTTGTCTTTGGGTGGGTGCCATCGGTAGGGCCTACATCACAGGATGGGGTCTCCCCCGTGACCCCTGTCTTCCTGGGGTGAAGGAGGTTGCTGCTGCCAGGACTTGGGATGAGGTCCTGGGTGAGCAGATGTACCTTAGTCAGGCACTCCTCATCCACACCCTGCTTTTGGTGTCTGTAAAATTTCAATTGGTCAAAAAACATCATCTCATAGTTTACGTCAATGAAGTGGGAGCCCATCTTTGGCAGAGATGGCCTCAGGGCACTTGGTGAGCTGGAGACTTTACAATTGCCACCATTTTCCACAGGGATCTTGGAAAATAGGAAGCCAGTCTTGTTTATGCGTGTTCACATCATCAAGGGAGGACAAAACTATTCTGAAAACTGCTATCAGCTCGTGAGGAGGTGAACAGAGACAAGGAGAGTAACACTAGGAAAGTCTCATAACAAATGGATGGAGTGATTTTATGTCTGTTGCATCTAATAACAAAATAGACTTGAGCACCGGATTTCATGACTTTAGGATTCCCTTTTTTTTTTTTTTTTTGCGGTACGCGGGGCTCTCACTGTTGTGGCCTCTCCTGTTGCAGAGCACAGGCCCCGGACGCGCAGGCTCAGCGGCCATGGCTCACGGGCCCAGCCGCTTTGCGGCACGTGGGATCTTCCCGGACCGGGGCACGAGCCCGTGTCCCCTGCATCGGCAGGCGGATTCCCAACCACTGCGCCACCAGGGAAGCCCTAGAATTCCCTTTTATTACTGTATTTTGGAAAAGTGTTTGTTCATCAGTAGGAAATCACACACGTGCAGTCTGGGAAGCAGAGGAGGGTGTTTTGCTCTGATGTGACAAGAATTCAGGCTTCATCCCGCAGTGAGTGGAGGAGGGTGAGAAGTTCATATGCTCATGGTCTCGGGCCTGTCTGAGGGCTGAGAACCCGGGGGTGTCTGCCGGGGCGCCAGAGCTTTGAAGAGGGGCCTCAGCACGGGCTCCACGGTGGACAGCACAGCCTGGACCATATCTCTAATCACATCCCCGAGCACAGAATTGGCTGCAGCTCCTCGGAGCCCAAGCCTGTCTCAGGGACCCTGTCCGAGTGCCCTGTCCTCGGCAGTGTCCCCTCTCACTGCCTGCATAAGCAGGGAGCCTGAGCTGCTATTTACCGCCTGTCATTTTGACAGCAAGTGACCTGCCATTGCCGGGCTTTAAATTATGAATAAGTAAATAATTGGATCCCTACACCTAAAATTAGACGGTAATAAGGTACCTTTGTCACCCAGGGAAAGGGACCAAGAAAAAAAGACAAAAGAAATAAAAAAGACCAAAGCAAAAAGGACTCCCATGTCCACACTGGGCCCCCCCCCAACACCTGCTCCTCTTGGGGACCCTGGCTCCCCCCTCCACCTCAGCTGACTGCCGGGTTCTGGCACCCCACAAGAGGGCTCTGGAGCCTCCCCGCCAGAAATGCTGGTGATCTGGGCTTCGAGGCCGTGGTGACCACGGAGGGAATGTCAGCTGCTCTGCTCACTGAGGATGGCAGACTCGTTCTTGTCACCAGGGTCCCAGGATGTGAGCGGCTCTTGGTGCTGCAGAGATGGCTGGTCTCAGGGGCGCGACCCCGGTCAGCTGGACCCTCCCTTTAAGCCCCGGGACTGGGCATCTCCTCATTTCTCCTGTCTCTCCTCACTAGTGGGCTGGCGGGGCTGAAAGATTTTCCAGTGTCATTCATTGTATGTTTTACTGGTTTGGGGTATATAAAATATACATCTTCATATGAAACATGAGGGCTTTAATCTACTTCGTGTAACAATTTCCCTTTTAGGCTACAGGCCATACTCAGTTTGCTGTATTAAACCTCTGGAGAAAAAATAAGTATCCAAGTTTGTGTGTGTGTGTGTGTGTGTGTGTGTGTGTGTGTGTGCGTGTGCATGGCTGTGTGGGGGTGTGCATGTCTGTGCAAGGTATGTGGGCTGTGTGCATGTGTGTGGGTGAGTGTGAATGTGCATGTGTGTACGGGATGTGTGATGTGGTCAGGGGGTCTTTTTATTGAAGGTTCTCCCCCTGCGCAGGCGGGGGTGTGACCTTCAGGGGGGTGCCCTGGCTCGCGGAGCTGTCTTCTGGGGACAGGCTCAGATGGGGACAGTACGGGCAGCCGGCGGCCGTGCGCAGGCGCGGAAGGGAGGCCGGAAGAGCAGGGGCCACTCGACCCAGCCTCCTGCTTTGTCGCGGCCTCACGCTCGCTCCCCAATTGCTGTAGCCCGAAGCGGTTGACATTTACCCCAGCCAGATAATCGAGGAATAACATTTGCGTTACAGTTTAACACGACCTCTGCCTCCGCAGCTCTTTTAGATTAGCTTCTCAAAAAAGAGAGAGAGGGAGAGGGATGGGCGTCCGTGGCAGCGAGCGGGAGGGGCCGAGCCTATTACTGCGGCCCAGGGTCACCAGCAGCTGCTGCGGGCGGGCGACTATTAAGGGGCCGGCGTTAAGAGCAGGCGGGAGGCGGCAGGCAGGCAGGGGAAGCAAAGGTTAATGGATTGCCTATTACCTGTGCAGGAGACCCGGGCCGGGCACGGCGGGAGGACAGGGGCTGGATTGTGCCCTTCCTGGGAAACTAGGAGGGCATCACTGAGGCCAGCGTTGGAGGGCGAGTCGGCCTGCTGGCCGTTCCCATCTCTAAGCCCTTCGTTATGAAGACTTAGAAGGACCATGTCAGGGTAAGAAAATAGGCTCCATTCCCTAAGGGGAATGGCCCGACTGGGTCCTAACAGCTCGTTTACATGGAACAGGCCACCCGGTGGTGGTCAGTGACCCTTTTGGTATAATCAATAGTAGTGAAGGATCAGGGGGCAAAAATGAAACCATTGATCCATAGATTGAAAAGGATTTTGGATGACAAAGAGGAGGAGATGGGTTTTAAAAACAGGGATTGAGTGGAGCTCTAATAGCACAAGAGACAATAAACGTTTGCTTCCCGCCCATGAGAACTGTTTCCCTTAAACATCCTGTTAGTTGAATAGCTAAGAATCACAGTCACCCACAGAAGCATCTGAGCATCTATCTTGTCCAGTGTGTGTCTGATCTGACAATCGAACAGCACCTTGCGAGAGTCCAGGACCCGTGCAGACGTGACTAGAAGAAGCCTTGACCGTTTATCACCTAGGTGAACAGCTGGTCCCCCAGGGCCCCCCACATCTAAGAAGGACACATGTGTTCAGCCTTTGGTTCTGAGGTGGCCGTGCCTAAGCCATGGGGGACAATAATACAATTCTGTAATTGTCTCTATGGGAAAACAGACTGGCAATACAAGCCACACTAAAACAAAATTAATTTTTTGCACATTTCACAAAAAAATGCGTATTTGCACATGGGTGACATTGAGCTGCAGTGCCCACCCTGGAACATCTTTCGTGTTGTGAGTTTAAATTTGCAGACCTGAAAATTCCCAGGATAGTCAAACACCGCACGGATCAGATTAGCTGAGCCTTTTACCCAGAATCAAGCTCTACTCTTCAGGGAAATAAATATCTAGGAAATGAAAATGGCAGTCAAGTTGGGAAGTCTGCATGGCTGTGATGGGGGACGATGTTATTTTTAAACCCCAAGCGCTCTGAAGGCCATGCATGCACTTCTCTAATTATGTTTACTTTTGTTGGTTCATCTGCAACACCTTTGCATGCCCTCCGTCTGCTAGGGAGGCATGGGTGCTATTAGGGTGAAGTAATGACAATTGGCAACACTCATCGGGGACTTGGATGTAAGCTGGGCATTGTTCTGAGTGCTCAACACCTGTCAATCCATTTAAAATGCATATCAATCTTCCTAATCAATGAAAATACAAAGGTTTGAACTAATGCAAAGAGGTAAAATGCTCCTTCCTTACTAGGCTTGTCAGAGAAGGAGAAACACCACAGGCCAGAGGGAGACTTCTGAAGACCTAACTCGATTTCCAGGCGGCCCTTCTTTAAGATGTGTCAATTCATCAGAAAGTCACACTTTGGGGAGGCTTGAAAATTGTATCAAGCTGAAGCGCCACAAATCGCAAAGCACATTCCGCTCTTAAGCCTTTCTGATGTTGCTAACTCTTCGGTTATGGTGGCAGTGTGCCCACAAAGGTCGATTGGGCCAACGGTTCCACCAACACGGTTATGTGTGACCAAAGGCAGCGGTTGGGGGGGCCTGCAGGGCTGCCTGATCCCCTGAAGCACAAAGAAAATCACCGAGGATGGGGTCGGCCTTCAGCGGGCTCTGAACCTGCCCAATATCTCTGAAAGGATGACCTTCTGACACCAGGGAGGCTTTGCTCGTTATTTAATTAAGGGAGAAAGGGTTTCGGTGGAGAGCAGGCTTTGGGCTCCTTTGTAATTTTCGCTGACCAATCCAATTATGTGGGTAATTGTAAGCGTGTTTCTCAAAGCAGGGAGAATCAGTCACAAAATAAATCAAGATCCAACCAAGTAGGCTGCTGTTCTGAGAAAAAATGTGTCAAGGAGGGGAATTAGAAGCAACAGCCATGGAGTCTCGACTTTAAAAATGTAGTAAGAATCGTTGCACGTTATTAATTCCTGCCGTCGGTTCTGTGTGTCTGATTCGCTCTGGCACGTCCTGTTGGTAGAAGGGTGTAGGCGCCTCTCCTTAAACTGGTTCGACATCCATTTGAATCCATACCACACAGGGTTGACGGCCATAACGAGAATTTTCCTACTGCAAAGGTGAATATGAAAATACTTTGTTTAGTTTTTAGTTCAACAACCTGCAAGGCCTGTATCTTTCTGCAGACATTTATTTCAAGGTACTTAAAAATTGACTTTTATGAGATAATTTAGGCAGTGATTATTTTTGTTGAGAAATGTGTCCTTTTATCCCTCTCATTCATCCTGGGCTGAGATATTTCTGTTTGTCAGAATGCCACCGTTTCTGATAAATGACTGCAGACGGACTGCTACACTTTATTAAAAAGTAATAACAATTTTTGTACGCACCCTTCACATTGTAGGGGGGGACCATGAATCAAAGGACACTGCCTGTCTGGGCCTGATAAATGCGCCATTTACCAGCTGAGGAGTTATTTAGGACTGGCTATTAATTTAAATCACATTTATCTTCCCTGGATGGGGGAGGTGGCTGTGATAGGGCTTCCAATGACCAATGGTGCGGCTAAGTGCACATTATTTATTACCACCACCTCTACAGGGCTGCACAATATGTTAAAAAAAAAAAAAAAAAAAACGAAACAGCGCCAATTACCGTGGTTAATCTCGTCAGGGCAATAACAAATTTCTTCCCAGCGCAAGGCAATTTTTATGCTCGCACTTTTTCTCCTCCAGACAGACCTGCTTCTAATTCTCCATCATTAAACCCAATACTCTCACTCCCCTGAGCGCTCATGGGAAATTTTTATGTCTCTCTGCTTCACCTTTGTTTGGGGAACAGTGCATTTTTTTATGCATTATTCGAAGGCGAGTGTGTTCTTTTGAGCCCTTAATGAGTCTTTGTGGATACCACGGTGAGCTGGTATGTATTGCGAGTCGCATTGGCCATATTTTACTATTCAGTGTTTCCTCATTAATAATAATGCCTCTTCCATCATTTCTCAACTTACCGAGTTCTTATGATGCAAAATAACAATTGGGAATAGCCGATCATAAGTGTTTTTTTGCCAATTAAATTTCATTTGATGGGTCTGCCACGGAAGGTTAAAATATTTCTAATAAAATGCATCTTAGGCACAAATTAAATCCAAACACGAACAATTCAGCTTGTTGACAGAGCCTGAGTCCCAGTGGGTACCACTGTCTGGGCGTCGGTGTCTGGGCGTCGGGCTGGCAAGGGCGCACTTGGCTCAGACGTTTTGGTCCTTAGGTTCTGAGTCCAGCCACGCGTCATCACTGTTCCCACTGGCTTCCCAGACCCCCGTACTCAACACCCCGGCTGTGTAGAGTGTCTGCCTCATTCGTTTATATATTTTCCCGAAGTGGATAGAATGAATTCGTGTCAAACAGAATCAAACTTCAAATTCAAATGATCAGAACATGCACAGGTAGACAGTACCTGCACGTGCATGTGTTCATGTGTAACTAGAATGATAACTGTGAAAACATGAATGTGTTGAATTTTCCAGCTGTTTCCATCACAGTGACTACACCTGCGTGGTTTCCAAGGGAAACGACACATACAGGGACGACCAGAACGTGGGATTGAAGGAATGCGACCTCACGACCCAGTGTCACCAGGACAAGCCAGGGCCTTTGCTTCTGATGATTGGTTTGACAGGTGTGGGTGGCTGGTTCCTGGGAGCTCGTCAAACAAAGCAGTTTGGGAGAATTCTAATCTGGCCCCATCCCAGGGGCAGGAAATGAGTCCCAGTGCAATCTTCCTCAGAAGGTTCCATGCATCTCACAACTGGAGCATCCCCTATTGCACTGTGTGAGGCACAGGCTCACAGGCTTGGAATAGCCCTACCTGGGCCGTGGTGACTGCGGTCCCCAGAATAACTTCAGCAGTTTGCAAAATCAAGGTCTTATGTAGAATGTGGTGTTGCACGGCAAAAAAAAAAGTGTGGGTATATGTATTGGCATACACACCTGTATATATGTATACATGCTTTCATATATATATTTATGCATTTATATAATCCATTATGTATAAATTTGTATATTTATACATATATATGTATATATATATACACATATGCACACATTGTTATGTGTTTACACACACATACATAAATATATATTTAAATAAATTTAGCTAATTAGATAGGTTAAATAAATAAATATAACATTTAAATAGGGAGGTTTGGACCAGCATTTGGTGAGGCTTTGACTCACCCCATTGGGAAGCATTTCTGGGGGGTGGGGTGTGCCACCCTGCCCTCTGTCCTGCGTCCCACACGTTGAGGGGTTTTCTAGGTCCAGACCACTCCTTATGAGCCCAGCGGGAATGTCCCTCACACACGATGTTTTCCCTCCTCTGCTGTCATGCACTCTCCACCAGATACTTAAGTCCTGCCTTTTCACAGACCCTCACCTTTATCGGGCTGGTCTTCTCTGCCCCTTGGTGTTTCTGTCCCCGAGTCCAGCCCAGGGCTGGCCCCATGGCCATGGCGGATAGGAGTTTGGGCTCTGTCACCTCTTCTGCTGATGGGACTGGAGGAGCAGAGCCTCACTGACTATGCACGTGGAAGCTGTGCTGCTCAGGAAACTTGATTTTGAAAAACACCCTCTATTAAACACAAGCACCCAGGGCTGCAGAAAATACGTTGATCTCTGTAAGGACTGAGTCATCCTCAAACACCACTGCAAGTGAAACATGGGGTGAAAACCCCTCCATGGGGTAGCACAGGGATCCAGAGACAGGAGCCCTGGAGCTGCTGGGTCTGTAGACTCCCCAACCTCCCTGAACCTCCTCTTCCTCTATCATAAAATAGAGCAATGATAATAAAGGCCTCTTCCTGGGGGTTCAATGAGGCACTGCATATAAAGCCACCTGATAGGCCCTCCAGGGCTCTCTGGTGTCATGGCTATGAGTGTTACTGCTATTTCAGAGCCCACACTTACATAATTCCATGGGGAGAGCATGCTTCCTGCATGGAGGATCATAGTTGACCACAACCACCTGCATCAGTCAGAGAGTTGAGCTGAGTCATGCTTAGTAACAAAGAAGCCGGGAAGCTCAGCAGCTTTCATAACAGCCAGGTTTCCTTAGGCAACAGAAGTGGGGGTGGGGGGGCAGTTCTCATCACAGTCCCTCAGGATCCAGGATGAAGGAATGGCCTCATGGGGGATGCTGCCGCTGCTGCCAAGCTTAAGAGGGAAAGGGAACCTGGAAGGTCTCGCCCCGACCTGGACTGGCTCTAACCTGAAGTTCAAGGATTCACTCTCCTCAGGGGAGAGTTAAGTCCAGCCTTTCTCTTCTAGGTGAGGAGACTTGGAGCACACAGACAGAACCCCCCTCCACCACTGCCGTGAAGACAGAAAGGGTCCTCAGGCAGGAAGGGAAGCAAGGGGCTATGGGGTCTCAGTGATCACGCAGGATAACAGGTATACACACACAGCAGAGGGGCCCATGCTGGGCCTACACCTGTCCCCCGCCCCCCGCCCTCAGGGAGCTGGGCCTTCCCTGGTCCGTCCTGCCAGCGCTCACTAAGGGGCATGGCCACAGGTTGCCCAGGGATCTGCAAGCCCCCCACTCCCTCAGGAAGTTTCAGGGGCAGGGCCCTCACTCTTGGAAGTGGCCAGGTAAGCATGCCCAGCGCTCTATTCACTCCAAAATGTTAACTGTGGCAGGGGACACAGCGCTGATCAAAACAAAACAAAAGCAATGGGTAAACAAAGCACATGGTTTGGGCCTGGAATGTCCTGGGGCCCCAAGAGGTTGCCTACATCCAAAACCATCTTGGATGGTTTCCTGCATCAAACCATCCAAGACATCAGTGGCATTTAAATCCTGGATGTCAAAGCCATAGAGAACCTTACATCCATTTGGCTTTCCTGCTGGAGGGCTGTCCACGCACAGACCATGCACCCCTCCAGCCTTTCAGAGCCCCTGCTCCTTGACCCTATGCCCCCTGGAAAGCCAAGCCTCTCCTCCCCAGACTGGGCTTGATTGAACCTTTGTTCTCCCTGCTTTGAGCACTGGGGACTGCCCCCTTCAGCTGTACCCAGGTCTCTCTGACACAGCTAGACCCCAGCCTCCGAGGCACCACCACTGACCTCCCTCTCCAACTCCTACACCCAGGGTGGACCCCATACTGCTCAGACTGGTCTGTGCCCGAGGGAGGACCATTCATCCTCTGGCCCCTGGATGCCTCACTGCATTTCTTCTGATGCCTCTGGGGAGGCATCCGTACCATCTGCCTCCTGGCCTGGGTGGGCTGACCATGCGATGGCACATTTGCCTGAAAAGGTGACCATATGAAGTCCCGTCATAGGCAGCTCATGGTCCACTCCCTTCCTGTCCCACTGCAGTAGACCCTCTGGCTTGGCTCCATTAGGGGTTGTGGGAGCCAGTATGCTTGAGTGACGACAGAGAAATATACGGAGAAATGTATGAGTCTGACCCAAGGCTATGGACACTAGTATCCAACACCTTATCTGAAACATCCATGGTGACAGTCAATCTTCATCTTTTGCACACACAGGTATGTTGTAGAAACATAAAACATAATCATATAGAGCTATGATTGATAAATTAGGTAGGGGAGCAAGATGAGCTGCCTTGCCCAGGTCCCAGAAAATGCACTATTTCAACATTATCCAGCCACCCAAGCTGGAAACTTCAAAGGCAATGTTAACTAATTACTTTCCTTTAACAGAAGCTTGTTCTGTCCATTCAGTTCCAAAAGTGTCTCTCAAATAGCATCCTCATCCCTATTCCCAGCACCAATGTCTAGCTTCTACCTTTATCATTCTCATGTGGAAAACTCCAGCAGCTTCCAGCTGGCATCCACATCTCTGCCATGTCCCCGGCTTAGTCTGTGCTTACCTTTATTCTAAATTTTCTCCAGAGTCCAAAAGTCTTTGAAGGCCTTTCACTTCAGAGTCTGAGATCCTTCATAAGACATTCAAGTCACTGCAATTTAATTTTAAGTTAATTTCCAAATATTTATTTTCTGTCCCATTCTCTCCTTCTTCTTCTACTGAAATTCCAATCACCTGTTTTCCTCTTAGTTATGTCAGATGATCTTTCTTGATCTATTTTCAAAGTCATTGAATTTTTCATCTGTTGTTTCCATTTGAGATTAAGCCTATCCCATGATTTCTTTTTATTTCAGGTGTTTTGGTTGTAAAATTTCCATTTTAAAAAATATTTATATCAAGTGCCCTATCTTTTCATTCATTACAAACATACTTTCTTTTATTTTACTGAGCATACTTATAATAGTCACTTTAAAGTCTTTGTCTGATAAACTCAACATCTCAGCATCTGGGTTTGGCATCTGTTGTTTGCCTTTTCCCTCAAGGTTGGGCCACATTTTTCTGGATCTTTTTACGTCAAGTTAGTTTAGATTATATCCTAGACATTGTTCAATGTCCAGAGGTCCAGAATATTGTTTCCATATTTTATTCATAGTTTAAGTTGTGATTTATTGCAAGACTTATTAGGTAAGTGTTCACTCCTCTGTGCTGAAGGTGGAGGTCTTTCTAACATAATTTTCAGCCTTATCTATCAATACTTCCCCTTCAAAAATCTGCCTTAATATTACAGACAAACCAGTCCCCTCACTATTTCATGGGAATAATTACACTTTCATCTAACACCAAAGGTCTAAAAATGCCCATTCAAAATTGGCTAAGTGAGATACCCAGAAATAAATAGATTGTCCTGGAGTAAGTGAAAAAATAACCAAGATACTTCACCATAATATTACCATGTGATATTCTTTGTTAAATTTAGTATTTTATTTTAAAACAGAGTTTGATCTTAGTCAAAAGAATATTCTCCACCACTCCTTGTCCCCAGTAGAAACTCAGGGGATTCTAATCTGCAAATTAAGATTTTTCTGACAAATTCCTAAACAAATATGAAGACTTTCAATTTGTCAAAACATTGTTCTCGTTCAATACTCTTTTATGATGGAAATGTTCTGAATGTTGGGGGGAAAAAAAGTATTAATGTTTATAAGCCATTTCAAAGAATTTCAGGTAAAATGTACAAAACCCATACATTTATTTGTAGACCCACTTACCAAATCAGAAGAGAGAAAGAGAAAGGCTTGTAATGTCTTGTATCTACAAATCATGTACCACAGAGTGGTAGTGTGTACAAGATTAGGGAGAGCGCCATAACCATATGACATATAAACTTCTAAATATCATTTGAGACAAATTAAAAATCAGAAATCATTTATGGATTATCTATTACATGTCCATGACTTTCTTAAGCTCTGTAGGGAAATATAAGAGAAGGCTCCTGGTTCAGGGAGCTTAGAACTTAAAAAGTAGTTTAACCTGTAAAATGTGGTACAAATATAGCTACTCTTCTATCTCCTAGCTCATTATCCCAATTTACTGACTACAATGACCGAGGAGATTTGGCAGTTCAGCCAGCCATGCACAGTAGATAGCAGTTTTCCAATAATCTTCACTTTTCATATTTTGAAAACACCTGTTACTCTCCAGGTTCTTATTTATTTATTTATTCTTTTAAATCTTTATTGGAGTATAATTGCTTTACAATGTTGTGTTAGTTTCTGCTGTATAACAAAGTGAATCAGCTATAAGTATACATATATCCCTATATCCCCTCCCTCTTCAGACTCCCTCCCTCTCACCCTCCCCACCCCACCCTTGTAGGTCATCACAAAACACCAAGCTGATCTCCCTGTGCTATACAGCAGCTTCCCACTAGCTATCTCTTTTACACATGGTCGTGTATATATGTCAATGCTACTCTCCAGGTCCTTTATGTTTGCTTCCTCACAGGATCAACTCGAGCTGTATTTTTCAATGTTTGTTTTTTGCACTTACTTCTTATACCTAATCAGCTAAGCCATTGAAATTCAGACATTCATCTTGGGTTATTTAAGTCATCTAAGGCTATCATAAAAGTCAGTGGCATAGAGTGAAAAAAGTCAATTTAATATATATAGTAAATGCATAGAAAAATATATTTGTCAGGTTTTTAACAAAAATTAAGCATTATTCCACCTCAAAAAGTATTTAACATTGTAATTAAAGAGCTTCATTTTTGTGTGATTTTGAATGAAATATTCTGCTGTAATAATAGAAATATTTCAGTGTCTCACAACAACATAATAATCTTCCTCTTTCTGTTACATACAAATGATGTGAATACGTAAGGTGGTGATAGGGTGTCATGTAACATTCAAGTAAAAAAAAAGTCTTAAGCTATTGGCATTCTCATAATGTAATCAAAATGTTGAAAATCCTTTAAAATTTCATTTGCTTTAACGGAGTTTCTGATTAAGCATGAAAGCAAAGGATCAGCTTTACATGAACATTAAACTCCTTTTCAAAGCTTCTTTACATTCCATTTTTTCAATTATTTTCTAAAAATACAAAAGGCATTGCTTTAAAATAGAGAAGTCTGTGTATCCATACCTTTAAAATAATGTGAGATGAGGAAAGAACAATTTCCTTTATTTCAAACTATATTAATAACCTACAATATTTATACTTCCCCCTGCAA
The DNA here is from genome assembly GCF_003031525.2 of Neophocaena asiaeorientalis asiaeorientalis. Lineage (NCBI taxonomy): Eukaryota > Metazoa > Chordata > Mammalia > Artiodactyla > Phocoenidae > Neophocaena > Neophocaena asiaeorientalis. The sequence goes on along the minus strand of NW_020175679.1, from coordinate 1,085,890 downwards.
CTCTGTCTCTCCCCTTGAATTCGACAGCTCCCAGCCCTCTGTGAGAACACAGAGGAAGAAAGGCAGGTGCACGTTGCACGGAGGCACATAAGAGAAGAAAGTTATAACCCCTTTTTTTTTTTTTTTTTTTTTTTTTAAACATCTTTATTGGGGTATAATTGCTTTACAATGGCATGTTAGTTTCTGCTTTATAACAAAGTGAATCAGCTACACATATACATATGTTCCCATATGTCTTCCCTCTTGCGTCTCCCTCCCTCCCACTCTCCCCATCCCACCCCTCCAGGCTGTCACAAAGCACCGAGCTAATATCCCTGTGCCTTGCGGCTGCTTCCCCCATGTTTAAACAGCACCTGGAAAGAGTAGACTGTAGAACCAAAGAATTACATGCAAAGGGGGGAAATCCCATTACATAATAGCCCAAACATAGAGTTCAAGTTTGCAAAACCTGTGCCTTTTACACTAGTTGTCATTGTTAAAAAAAAAAAAAAAAAGAAGCTCACAGTCAGGTCTCTCTAGCAACCAGCATCAAATACTGTAAATTAAAGGCTTCAGAGGCAGCAAACAAGACCTGTCCACTCGTTCTGCCACTTCTGAGCTGGGTGACCTTGAACAAGCTAGCTGCTTCTTCTTGCTGACCTGTCCTCAGGCAGAGGGACAGAGTTATACTTTTCTACTTTGAGGTAAGGAATGCAGAGAACTCCTGTTATGCCCAGCGTGTAGTAGGAATTCAAGGAATTGAAGTTTTTTGTATTACCATCACCACCAACACCATTATCATTATCAACATCCTTATTACCATCATAATCATCACGATCATTATAACCACCATCACCATCATATCACCATAGTAACCATCACCATCACCATCATTACCACCATCACCATCATTGTCACACCTTTACTGTCATCATCAATATGACCATCACCACCACCACCACCATCATTGTCCTTTAAGTACCTCAAATAGAGATAAACTAGAGCTCTAAAACTGAAAGAGTCTTAAGGATCACAAAATTCAGACTCTAGGAGTCGATGGATGTGGCCCAGAAGGTGGCCAGTCTCAGGGGACACATGAGATACCTGCCCTTGAGTCACTGTGCCCAAGTGTCCCTTGTGCTGCAGGGTGTCTTCTGGGTGCTTTGATAGGAAGGTGAACACATTCCAGAATGCTCCGTGAGACGGTCCTCTCTTGGTCACTCTCCTTCTTAATGTGTTCACTATTCATACCTCAACTGCCAAGCACCAGGTCCTGTGTTTATGACCCTACAGCCCAAAGGAGGGACAGGGCAGGACAGTCTGGCCTATGTCCCTGTTGCTCTGCATCCCCACATCTTTCTCAGAGCCTCTGGGACGTCAGAGATTGGGCTAGAATGTGACGCTGCTGCAGGTGCCCCAGCTGCTTTGGACACAGACACTCAGAAAACCAAACGTCAGAAACATAGAGTATCTGGTCAACAGGAGAAATCTCACATGGTTACTTTTAACTTTTTTCTGTATATTCTTGAGTTCAAAGTTAAAAATAAATACCAAATTACATATATTTAAAAAATTGGCTACTTTCCATCCTCATTATTATCACAATTTATTTTACATTTTCTTACAGCCTTCAATTAAATGTTGGCTCACGTTTATAAAGTTAACCAGTTTTGTACAGCTATGGCTCTAGCATGGAAATCACTGCACTGAAAAAACACAAAAAATGATAATGATTATACACGCATGATATTTTCCTGATCTATGTTCTATACCAAAGCTAGATTGTCAGTTCTTTAGCCTTTGAAATATTCATTAGAGTGAACCCACTCTTAGTTTTCAGGAATTTCTTTCAAGTAACCTTTTAATTTTGTGAACTCCAAAGCAGCTGAGACTCTTCCTTTTCAGAAAAGTACATTTTCTATGGGAGCTTTGGTTTGATATTAAAATGTATTCCATCTTTCCTTTGATAATTCCTAACTTATTTGTATGTGGCAGAAGAAATGAAAATACTAAAAACTGACCTCCTGTTTATGAAGTATTGATTCATGCTAAGACATGGATGAACCTTGGAAACGTTATGCTAAGTGAAAGAAGCCAGACACAAAAGGACAAATGTGGCATGATTCCACTTACATGAAACATCTAGAATAGGCAGTTCATGGAGATAGAAGTGCAGCAGAGCTTTCCAGAATTGGGGAGGGAAGGGATGGGGTGTTATTACTTAATGGGTCCGAAGTTGTTGTTCAGGACGTGAAAAAGTTCTGGAAATAGTGATGATGGTTTCACACTGTGAATATAATACCGCTGAACTGTACGCTTAGAAGTGGTTCAATTGGTCAGTTTTATGTTCTGCACATTTTGCTACAATAAAAAAGTGTTAAAAATCAATCCCCTTGCAAATCAAGCAAATACACTGAAAGTAAAACAAACAAACGAAAGCAGCGTGGTTGATCGGGAGCAGCCCTTAGAGGCTGGCCATTTGGTTCAGAGCTGGGACCCTGGGAGGAGTCGGGGGTGGGTGGGTGCAGGACCCCCGCCCAGCCCTGCACGCAGCTGGCTTCTTCCTCACAAGGTGCTTCATTATTTATTAGCCCAGCAATCTGGCAGGCCGCGTACTCTCAGCAGTGGAATCCAATACGGAAAGGTCACCACCACGAACGTCGGAGTGAGTGTTCAGGCAAACACAAACACATCTTTTTAATTTCGGCTGGATTGATTAGATAACAATTGGAGGGTGTCACAGGTCAGGAGGCGCGAGCCGCCGGTCAGCGGAGAGAAAGAAGGCTGGCCCGGGACACCCTGCCCCTTGGTGCCCCTGCTCTTGTCTCTGCAAATGAAGAAATGCCCACCCCGGACCCCACGGCTTTGAAGAGAGCCGTGCACAGGGCTAAGGCCACACTGGAGTCAATGCAGGCTAGAGCGACACTCTGTTTGAAGTCAAGTACACAAAGGCTCTTCAATGTCAGAAAGGCGAGAACTAACCCCCGTGCCTGAGACCTGGCCTTGCTGACACCTGCCCGGGGACCTGCATGGCAGGTTCCAGGCCCCAGAGCGTGGCCATGGGTCTTCCAAGCTAGGGCGGTGGTGCGGGCAGTGCACATCCCAGGGCTTCCGTGGCCGGCTCACAGTTGGCACCACAGCTGCCACCGGGGTTACGGGGACGGCGGGGAGGATGACCCTGGGGAGGTCGAGAGATGCAGGGCTGGTATCCATATGCAAACCATGAACACTTCAACTGGAAAGTCAGAGAAGGAAATAGATGGAAATTCACAAATAGGCAAATACATGAATATTTAAGTGTGAAAATACGTTCAGTCTCACAAAGAATCTGATATGTACATACGCAAGGAATGGAATAACATTTTTGCCAATTAAAATTGGCAATTATTTTTTAAAAATATGAATGCCCAGGAGTTCCTATGAAGCTCCTGTCCTCTGGTCAGCGGGGCAAGTCCAGAGCTGCTTTGCAAAGCTTCATTCTCAGTGAGAACAGAGATCAGAACAGAGACATGGCTCCGGGGACACCACACACGGGCCTCGTTTCCCCCACTGTCCTGGTGGGGAGGCTTTGGCCACGGGCAGCTGCATGCCCAGCACAGGCTTGCTCACCCGCGTCTTCGTGGCCAAGGGTTTTGCAGACAGCAGCAGGATGGGAGCCGTGGGTAGACCAGCACAGCACAGCAGCTGGGGAAGCAGCCCCTGCTCTGGCCGGGGACAGCCAGCAGCTACACTCGCAGCTTTTTCTCTTGCATTCCAGAGAACATTCTAGAATGCAAGTCAGGGAGTGTAACATTATTATTACCTGGCCACCCTTCAGTCTGCTCTAACTTATAGAAAAAGAAAGCCATCCTCGGTGCAACAGCAGGCTTTATATTTTGGCCGCACTGCAAAGCATATGGGATATTAGTTCCCCTACCAGGACCAGGGATCGAACCTGCGACCCCTGCAGTGGAAGCTCGGAGTCTTCATCACTGGACCGCCAAGGAAGTCCCTCAGCGGGCATTTAGAACTGGTGACGCCACACCTCCTAACAGACTCCTTGCCGTTACTTGGGGTCCGGCTGTCCCAGGTCTAGCCCAGCTGGACCCCCTCCCACTCTTCCCCCTGGGCGCCCTCACAGTGGAGCCCAAGAATGTGGGTATCAGTACCTCATTTTTACCAGAACTAACACCGGGCAACTTTTGGAAAACCCAGATAACTTACCCTGAGACCAGGGAGCTAAATTTAGCACAAGAGGCCATGCCTGCATTTGAACAGAGCCGAGCGTAAAGAATAATGCCCGTGTGCATTTGTGCTTGTTGGTTGAAGCAGAAAAAATTTCCAACTTGATTCATACTTTGTGCAATCGCCGTGAGCCTGGCTGCCTTCCATCTTCCAAAAGTTTATGGGTTGAAGGGTAACAAAGGCAAGGACAACACATTTTGTTCCCTTTCTATTAAGATTCATTCATGAAATATATAAGATTAAAAATAAACCTCCCAACTTATGACTGAAGCAAAACCCCTAAAGGCATGCGGATGTTTCTCGAGAGAAGTTACTTGTCGTCTGTGCTCTTTGCTGATGGGTTTTGTCAGCTACTGATGGCTGAGGCAATAAGCTCTGTTGTTCATCAATGGTCATCTGTTTGACGTCATTTTTTTTTTTTTTTTTTTCAGTACACGGGCCTCTAGCTGTTGTGGCCTCTTCCATTGCGGAGCACAGGCTCCGGACGCGCAGGCTCAGCGGCCATGGCTCACGGGATCCTCCCGGACCGGGGCACGAACCCGTGTCCCCTGCATCGGCAGGCAGACTCTCAACCACTGCCCCACCAGGGAAGCCCATAGACGTCATTCTTGAAACAGGCTGCTGATTTACGGATTGGTCCTCTTTCCCAGGGTTGATGCGGACAGCCGTGGTCAGCTCCGGCCGCCTGGGGATGGACAAGTGTCTTGTTCCCCTGCGGGCCTTGGCCCCCTCGCTCTGCCCTCCCCCCACTCATCCTCCTTTCCCATCCGTAGGTCCAAGCCTGGGCTTTCTCAGAGGAACCCCACCGGCTGCTCCTGTGGACTTGATCTCCTCCCCCGTCCTCCTCTCCTTGTCAGGACACAGGGCAGCTCTTCAACTTCGTCGTAGCGAAGCCTGGGGCTCAGGAATGAAGGCTTCAAAAACAACGTTCACCCTGTTCCCTTGCGGAAATGAATAAATACGTTTTAGAATTTTTTAGGGATTTTAAAAAATCTTATGGTAGTACAGAATGTGTTAGTTTCAGGGGTACAGCAAAGTAGTTCAGTTATATCTATACATGTACCCATTCTTTTACAGATTCTTTTCCCATATAAGTTATTACAGAATATTGACTAGAGCTCCCTGTGCTGTACAGTAGGTTCTTGTTGGTTTTATCTGTTTCATATATGGTAGTGTGTACATGTTAATCCCAAGCTCCTAATTTACCCCTCCCCACCAAGTTTCCCCTTTGGTAACCTTAGGTTTGCTTTTAAAGGTTTAAATTATCTACTTGCTGGACCCTCTCTTTGGGTATCAGGAGGCTCTCTGTGTCCACCAGGCAAAGTGCTCTGGGAAGGGCCCGGTGTCAGCAGAGCCAGCCCTAGCCAAGATTAATGACCCATCTCTCTCCCGATCAGGGCCGGGCCAGCTATCGGGTGTTGCCGGACACCTCGACAGCACTGACAGATACGGGAGCCACGGTATCAGACTGCAGAGAAGCCGCTGTGTTTTCTTTTCTTTTTGGCATTGTCAGTGTGTGTTGTCGCAAATCAACATTTATTTATCAAAATCTATGTCTGGGGCATTTCATTTTACTCTCCTGTGTCTCCATCTTTTCATCTGTTAGTAGATAGAGTCACTCATATCACACAGCTGGGCTCTGACACACAGAATTGACACACAAGAAATTAAAAGATCAAATCAGTGAATTTCATGCATTTCTGTGCCATTTAATAAGATGTATTCTCTCATATAATTATAAAAGTAACATTTTTTTCTGTCAAATTTAAACAATTATAGATATATAATTTTACATATTTTATAAATATACTCTTAGGTGTAATTATAATACAGATGTATAAATATATAATATATATTATATAAAATATATAAAATTATATATATCTTTCTTGATCAGAAGTACTCAGTTATAGAATTATAAGTAATTTGTATTTTATTATCTACACTTTTCCATAATTTTTAAAATGTTACAGAATTTATATTATACATTTATTGTAGTTAGCATCTGTAATGTTATAAACTGGTATCATTATGTATATAAAGGCTGGAATTCTGGAGAAACTCCATGAAAGCACTGTGCTCTCAGGGAACATAAAATATTTTTACTTCTTCTTGCTTCCAGGGAGCTTCTAATCTAGTAAAGCAGTAAGCACTTGAAAACAAATAGACATAGAAATAAAATGCTTTCATAAGAATTCATATTAATAGGAAATCAATGCTACAAGTAAATGGATGATTTATCAGCAATGACCCTTATAGGCAGTAGACATATCACTTTGGAGAAAGGTAGGGAAAGGCCTAAATGCTAACTTCAGCACTGTAAATGTTTAGCATGATATAAATGCTTTAGCATGATGTAAATCCTTTCTATACATTATTCCATTTCATCTCATAACAACCTTAGAATACAACCTTAACACCTCTCTTTTACAGACCTTAGAGAAGAGACTGTTCAGACGTGGATTTTACTTGAAGTCACACAGCAAGGCTGGGAGGGGTCGATGTCTGGAGGGAGAGAGTCAATGCGTGCAGTCTGGTCGGGCAGAGGGGCGGGAGGGGGTGTTCCAGGCAGGCTGAATGGATTAAACAAAAACAAAGAGGTTCGTCGTGTCTCTTAGCAATTATACTCCAATAAAGATGTTAAAAAAAAAAACAAAATAAAAAACAAAGAGGTTATGTTGTTTTTTTATTTTTAAGATTCCACATATAAGCCATATCATTTGATATTTATCTTTCTCTGTCTGACTTGCTTCATTTAGAATGACAATCTCTAGGTCCATACGTGTTGCTGCAAATGGCATTATTTCATTCCTTTTTATGGCTGAGTAATATTGCATTGTATATATGTACCATATCTTCTTTATTCTTTTGTCTGTCCATACAAGTGAACTTATTTACACGACAGAAATAGACCCACAGACATAGAAAATCAACTTATAGACACCAAAGAGGAACGGAGGGTGGAGGGATAAATTAGGAGTTTGGGATTAACATATACACAGTATTTATATATAAAACTATATATGTATAACTGATTCACTTTGCTGTACCCCTGAAACTAACACAACATTGTAAATCAACTATACTTCAGTAAAAAAAAAAAATAGGGGGTGGACAAGTGTGGAGGTTTTAGGAAACTGTGAACAAGCACATTTGATTGGTGAGAATGACTCCAGCAGAGGAGCTTGACAAAGGGGGATGGGTGGCCCATGGAGACACAGAGACCAACCTTGAGGTCCTTCTCCATATGCAGTGGACAGTAACAGCCACTCCATCAACTGTAAGAATTCAATAACATAATATCTGGAAGTGTCCACACCTAATCAGCTTTCAGCAAAAGGCACCTGTTTTTCCTATAGGATATGAATTTCAGCACATCATCTGACAGCGTCAAGGATGGGTCCAGTGGATCCACACCAGCCTGGAAGAGGACACCTAGCGATGTCCTCAGACCCTGTCCTAGGTTCTTATTGTCCAACAGTTGAATCAGTGTCCTTAATGAGGGAACAGGTACCACCCCACACAGACAGATGGCAGACTGCCGAAGGGCATTTATTAAGAGGAACGTTCTAATCAGTTAACAATAGGCTGGGTGATGGATGAAAATTAATTATATAGACATAAAGAAACACAAAGTACTTATGGGAAAGTTCACACACACGTGAGTGCACACACAACACGCAGACACCGTGAGGTAGGAAGAGACCAGGCTAGAGGGGAGAGCAACAGGGGGTCATTTCACTACATTTCCTGTGTTAGTCCAGGGGCCACGGAAGTTGGAAGAAGACACAAATTTAGGTGACTGGGTTAATTCAACAGATGTCTTGAAACATGTGAGGTGCTTCTTTGTGTAAAACCCTTGACATACATTTCAAATGGAAAAGGAGTATAATCTCTTGTTTCTAGAAATCTGTACTCTGTTGGTGGGGGTGGGGGTGGGAGTTAAATCAGAAGAAGGAAAAGGATGGGGTTAGAAGTTAAGGCCACGTGTTCACACCCTGGGAGCTATTCCTGGTAAAGGGAATAGGAATTCTGGTCCCAGAGAAGACAGATGGGTGGGGAAATATGTTCAGTGTATGATACGTCGAGGTTAAGCTCAGGCAGCCGAATAGAAATGCTCAAGGCGTATTGCAGATAAAGGGCTGGGAGTCAGGAGCGAGGGTGGGCCTGGAGACACGGAACTAAGAATAATCGTCTCAAGGTATTCTCTGAGGGTGAGAGGATCATTTACATAATTCAGAGTTGGGGTACAAGCAGAGGTGAGGCCGAGAATCCCACGAGGAGCAATGGCAGATTTAAGTGAACTGGGAAGGGGACGGGCCGGCAGCAGGTGAGTGCTATTAGCCAGGGTGAAGGAGCCAGAAGCAGGAGTCAGTCTAGGAGGGAGGGGAGAGGTCTGCTCCAGGGGTAGGTTAGCACCATAACCACCGCTCAGGACCAACGCACAAAGCAGACTGTGGACAGGACGGTGGACCCGAGGCTGCAGAGGGCCCTTGGGAGGAGAGAACGAGGGTAATGGAGGGAGGGGACGCCGAGTCACAGATCAAGGAGAAGCTGATGAAGAAGCAGTTTTATCGTCCATCACGTTGAGAAGCTCACCGTGAGAGGGGAGAGAAGCCGGGGGGTTGGCAAAGGCAGCAGAGCCACTCAGGATTTTAGGGGGAGAAGCATCGCGGGATGGAATTGAGTGTAGGGAGAGACCTTGGCTTCCAGCATCCCAGGAAGGATCCTGAAGGGTGTCCTGAACAGGCAGGGGCGCCTCGGGGGTGCTGCCCGAGAGGAGGTGGGATGGGGGCCAAGGCAGGTGTAGGGGAGCTGCCCGAGTGAAACAGCAGGGACCCTGCCTGATGGAGGACGACTAACTACCCCGATTTGCCTGATAAAGGACACACATTGAAGGGCTGGGCTGGGGGCAACTCCATGGGAGTGGCAACATTTTAGGGAGATTTTGGGGAGAATGTCCAGAGAAAGGAGAGGTTGGGACCATCCTGGGAGAGTAGACCACATCTGTGAATATGAGAGACATGTTGTGGGAGCGTCAGGAATCTTCCAGGGGTGCCTCCAGAAACACCCCTGGGCCCGGAGGGGAACCAAGCTAGAAACGCCAGGGCCATGCAGATCTGGGTGTCCACAGAGCGGACAGGGGAGCGTGCGGGACACCAGAGTCCAAGGTCAAGGCTCTGTGGAATCGGCCAACCCCAAATCTAGATCCCCGCTTGTCTCAGAACCCGATGGAGCCCAGAAGGGCTGATGGATGGGATGTGGTGCTGGCACAATGTGGGCAAGCAGGTTATCAGAGCAGGGTAGATATCTGCCTCTCGTACGTGTATTTTTAATTTTTTTTTTTTTTTTTTTGTGCTGTACGCAGGCTTCTCACTGCTGTGGCCTCTCCCGTTGTGGAGCACAGGCTCCGGACGCACAGGCCCAGCGGCCATGGCTCACGGGCCCAGCCGCTCCGTGGCACGTGGGATCCTCCCGGACCCGGGTACGAACCCATGTCCCCTGCATCGGCAGGCGGACTCCCAACCACTGCGCCACCAGGGAAGCCCCAGTATTTATAATTTTTAAGAAAACATATCCAACTATTTGGGGAAAGAGTTATTTAGTAAATGATACAAGGGCAGTTGGTTATTTCAAATGAGGTGGGAAAATCCAGTAGCATCTCAAAGGAATGGGATAAACAAAAACTTGCATTAGTTCAGTACTTACATCTAAGCAGACATTTAATAGATGTAATCTACTTTGTTATTAAAAACTGCTCTATGCAGAAAGTAGTGTCAACTCCAGATTATTTGGTGAGAAAACCAACACTTCAGAGGCTAAGAAGGTCTCCAGTCTGCCAAGGTCAGAGGGAGGAACAGATTTGAATCCAGGCTGCTCCTTTCCCAGCCTGGGATCTTTTCACAGTGCTGATTAGAGCTTTGGATGCCCAGAGAGGAGAGTATGCACTTGGAAGTACATCACTGCTCCAGATTTGGGCTCAGCGATGGAAGGGGGTCGAGAGTGAGGCTGCAGGAACTCACCCAGCCACAGTGATGCACGGAACACGGCGCTGGAGCTGGATGGGTCTGAGTGCAATTGCATCACATGGACCCTCAAGGAAGGAAGATATGAACTCCATACAACTTCTCTAATAATGGAAGTTACTTCCCAACAACAACTTACCCAATAAAACTCAATAAAACAAAATTGAACCCCTAATAAAACGTCTAGAAGATAGACTGAACTATAAGAGGGTTGGTTTTGTGTAACTCAAGCTTCACCGAGAGTCATTAATCTCATGTTTTAAAGTGTAAAGTGCTTTAGGATTTTATATGAACCCAGAGCTCCCTTCCTTATATAATGAGTCTGGTGTGGGTGACACTGGAGATGTCACCCAGATGTCCCTTCAGGGGTGGACAGATGCAGAAATGATTTCCTCAGCTGTTGGGAAGAGACCAGCAGGCAGCCCTCAGCAGTCAGCTGTCTGTAAGGATCCCCTCAGACGTAGAACTGTCCCTTCCCAAGTCACAGCTCCTTCCAGTGGCAACTGTCACCACCCCAAGCATCTCCCTTCAGAGCTGTTCAAGGGCTCAGCCTCGACCTCCATGGAGACAGCTTAACCCTGCATTCTCCTCCACCTTCCAAGGCTGCCAACCCAAGGGCGCCCCCTAAGGACAGCCAGAACCCCAATCTCTGTCTCAGCCGGCAATTATTTGGGAAACCCAACCTGCAACAAGTAAGAACCAAGACATCCAAGTTCTTTTGCTCTAAATTTGTCATGTTACCTGAGACCTACTCACTTACCATTGCAAGGATGTTTCCAGAAGTGAAATTTACATTATGATGTGGATGAAAGACAAGTCACTTCCTACCAACATGAGTCCACTGAGGATGGAGATGACCAGCAAGTAGATGGAAAATCTAAGTGGATTTGTTCACCTTTAAAGCACTCACTGCCCTTCCCAATGGAACACACCAGGGACTTTAGAAGTTGAGTTATTTAATCCAGGTTATTCTCACTTTTATTTAGTTACCTATTTCTGTACATTTCTTGTCTTTGAAAGACCTTTGAAAATCACTCTGCTAAAATAAACGAACAAAATCAAGCCTGGTGGAGACTTTGGGGGCCGCTTCCCCCAGTGACAGGTGGCAGGTCATCTTCCTTTGAGTGGACAGGCTATGGCGCCACTGTTTGCTCCTGGGGCACATCTCCGGACAACCTCCTCTGGCCCATCTGCTCATGAAAAGTCTGGAGAAAAATCTAGAAAATAGGTTATACCCAACACACTTCCATCTGAAATCCTGTAGTTTGCTCCTATTAGCCATCTTTCTAAAAGAAATAGAAAAATGATGGATGCAGGGGCAGCACCCCTGGGATTTGGGGAGAACGTTATCTTTGTGATAACGAGTCTTCCTCAGGGAAGTGTTTTTTCCACTTGGCCGGTTTGTCCCTTGTGTGGTGGAGGAAAGATGGGCACAGCATCTTCGCTTCTCCTCCCTCCCGATCCCTTTCCTCTGGACTCTGAGCTGCTTTAGTGACTTCCTTGACCAGTGGGCTGTGCTGGGAGTAGAGTGACCAGCCTGTCCCAATTGCCTGGACTCTTCAAGGTTTAGCACTGAAACCAGCATCTCAGGAAACCACTCTGTCCCCAGCATCCAGAGATGGTTGATCATCCCAGGGCTTCTGAGACCAGGCCACAAGAGGCCTTCAGTGATAAGTTGTGTGGTCAGCCCAGGCCACGGACATTGGTAAATCTGGTGCCAATGAGGTATTTCCATTTCCTAAGCTCTCCCATGGTGGCACAGACCCAGACTGTGACGCCAATCAGACAAGGCACAGGCCCTGATATAGTCTCTGCTGTGGAATTTGGAGGAGTGATTTATATAAATGGAACCATAATTTGATCCTGACTATGGCATTGCTGTTTAAAGAAATTCTACATGCCATGTGTTGATAAAACAAGAAAGATCTTACTCCTTAACAGTTTTATAAATTTAAGTGAGATTTTCTTAGAGCACTGGATATGCTAAGGAGCAGGATAAATTTCTGTAATTATTGCCAATACACAGATTGGCTCTAGAAACCATCAATCCGGCAGCAACTCCAAATGAGTATGGTTACATCTTATTGTTTTTTGTTAGTTAAAATATAATAACCATAGGAACACAATAAAGAGCTAGTAATAAAGGAGTTACGGAGATCAATTATTCTAAATGGGAAATAAAGTGTGGGAGGTAAGGATGATGAGGCCTGGGGCTATGATCATCACAGCTGTGTCCTGGGACCCAGACAGGCTGGCATATGATCCGTGCTCAATAAACTCTTGTTGAATATTTGTAATAACTGATACTCATTTCTAATAAACATATTATCACTACTTGATTAACTCAATTTTCCAAGAAAGAAAATACACTAACTATTTTTGAATAATCTCTTTAGGAATCCCCATGAGGGACCATCGAGTAGCTCGATCTACCCCCTAACGAGATCACTGTGTCAACTGAGTATCTGATTTTCATGGGATCCAGTCCAGCTTCTACTGACTAATGTGGAATTTCCCTTACAACCCGACCTGCTGTGCCAGGTTTCCATTATTTTCTGGGTACACTCAACAGTATTTACCAGGTGGATGAAGCCATAGAATAGAGGGCAGAAGAGAGGCTGGGGGGTTCCTGTGGACACCCCTCTGGTGGATGGGCACCCACCAGAGGAAAGCCTGGAGTTCTTTCCCAGAATCAAAAAGTGTCTTTCCACAAATAGACACTTTCTCACTCACAGGTGAGGACAGCAAGAGGCCAACTTGCCATCTCCATATTGACAAGAGATCCAGTCAAATAGAATCTCTTTCTTTTTAATCTGATAGAAATTCAGATAAGAAGTAAAACAGATGTGCCTTATCCAGATGGAATTCTGAGGTGTGGCCCAGCTGGCAAGCAGGTCACTCGTCTGTCTCTGGGCTGCACTGAATGGGTCACAGTGGGGTCCCCTCTGGGCAGATCCCCCTCTCTAGTGATGGAGATCGCAAGGCTGTGGATGCCTTCAGCGGAGACCCAAGTCACGTGGCTCACCTCACACCTCACTGGGTAGATGCAGACACTCAGGCAAACCTGAGGGCCCTTCTAGAGATCACACACCTGCTTATTTTAGACAAAACTCTGAACCAGAGCAGTGAAAGCAGGGAAGTTCATGACTGGCTGAAAAGAAATACACACACACGCATCACACACACACACACGCACATGACACACACAGCACACCATGCACATCACATGCAAAGCAGACACATGCACATCACACAGAAACCACACACACGTCCTCATACACATGAACACCTTCAGCATTTGTTTTCCCAGGGCTCCACTCTGAACTGAACTCACGGATAATATGATCTCTTGGAAACACAAGCAGCATTATTTTCTCAGCACCATTCTCCAAATATCCTTTCTTTTGGCAAATGCCTTCACCAGTCAGGTTTAAAATTTCCTTTTGAAGTTATATTCATAAAGTACTTTGCTCTCTCCATGAAAAGATATATGATCGCTGTAGAACACTTTTTTCCAAGGCAGGCTGTATTCCGCCTGTCTGTCATGCCTTTTTGAACACCAGCAATCAGACTGTAGGTACTTACATGGGTGCCCAAACCCTTCATCACATTCTGAGCCCGCCCAGAAGAACCTGCTGGGCCTCCATCCCCCAAATTATGGGGCCGGAAGGAAGAGTTACGATATAATGGGGACTGTCCTTCTGCAATTGGCCTGATAAGGTCTAGGCTAACAACAGCACTCAAGTGGCTGATAGAGGGACCCCACGGCAACAGGGTTCGATATCCCTCCCCTGCCGTTTACCTTTTACGTGAAAAGTTCCGAGGGCAGTGCTTACCTCCACAGTGGCAGTGCTTACCTCCACAATTGCAGGTCAAGCTGACTGCTGCAGTGTCCAGGGTGGTTCTCAGAAGCAGAGGCTCCTGCCAGGAGCTCTGACAGGCCTGGGAGCTATTGTCCTAGTGGCCTCTGAGCTCCCCATCTCTCAGGTGGGAGCAGAAAAGGACCAGCTTGCTGGGCAGGGGGTCATGCAAGGTTCAAAGTACAGATTTTCTGACCCCCAGACAGCATCCTGGTCCCTTCACCAGGAGTTTGGAGGGGCTATCTTCCTCCATTGTACAACATTCTCCCAGCTCGGTGCAGAAAAATGAGGCGTTTGCTTACAGTATTGATTAAAACATTGTTCTATAGAATAAATTAACACCTGATCATGACATTGCTATTGCGTTCACATTCTGTGATCTAACAAAAACAAAAGAAAGTGTGTGTACAAAGGAATACAAGGCCCCAAGAGCTACAATAAAGACCAGGTGCAAAGTGCTATTGACCTGTGACCTAAAGGGACAGAGCCAGGCTTCTCATGAGTGTCAAGGCTAATTCTCAGCTAGACATGGACACAGCTGCAAAACTCCACCAAGGAGCCGTTGGTGTGTTGGGAAGAATGCGTGGAAATCCAGAAGGTCTCTGAAGCAGCTGCTTCTTTTCAATGGTGGGAGTGCACAAGGATGCACAAGGATGCCTCACATTCCAGGGTCAGGGTGGCAAATACACAGCATCAAAAGAACACCCCCCACTGCTCGCAGACCACCCGGGCCTCCCAAGCCCCACTGCCAGGGCCGCTGTGTGAGGCCTCCCTCCTCCAACCTGGGCCCTCTCGGCCACTCCCTTTAAGACACTGTACTAGACGTTGTCAGGTGTCATCTACACTCTTGTACAGATGAGGGGATATCTCCACGGGTGTGCACGTGCATTTGTGTACATGAGTGTATGCTCTCGTGGGTGTGAGATACACTGCATTTCAGAGAAAGGAGAGCAGGGCTTGGCCTGTGCTGAGTCCTGAGGGCATCTTGCCATCCAGATGGGGCTGGCTCTGGGGGCCACGGCGCGGACAGACCACCATGGGGTTTCTACACAGAGAACTCATCCTGTCTGCCACAGTCCACGAGTGATCTGCTCTCTCTGAAAACAACGGCCTTTACCTTTGTTCTTTCACAGACAGCTCATCTATCTCAGGGGTCTGTACATAAATATTTATCTTGCATTAAATTCATCCAATTTCACAAATTAAATCAGTAATTCTGCAGCCAGAAACGGTGGGATGCATTAAAATGGACACATTCGTCTCCTCCCCTCTTCACTCACAGTCCTTTTCAAGTACTTTAGAGGCAATGATTGTTCCTCTCAACAAGGTGAAATTTAGAAGAAGAAGGATTTGTGCCTTTAATGACGTGTCTTGAACTCTAAGAAGCATCTCGTGGATGATTTTCCAACCAGAGAGGCTTGTTCATTTACAAGGTTCTTTAATGAAAGTCGTCGGCAGGTTACTTACACTTATTAAATATTCTTGTAATAAATTTTTTTAAAATGTCTATCAAAAGGAGTAAAGGCCCCAAGAGCTGCAGTAGAGACCGGGTGCAAGTGCTGTTGGCCTGTGACCTAAGGGGACTGGGCCAGGCTTCCCGTGAGTGTCAACGTTAATTCTCAGCTAGACCTGGATACAGATGCAAAACCCCACCAAGGAGCCCTTGGCGTGTTCGGGAGAATGCTTGACCATCAGAGAAGGTGTGCAAGGGAGACCCAATCGACATGAGGCCCTGATTCTGGTAAACAGTGGACAGTGGCAGATTTCAATAGCAGGCAGTTATTAAAATGGCTACCAAGGACGCATTGGCAGGAAATGTGCAGAGGAACCAGGCCCCTGGCCCCCCTTCCGGGTCAGCCCCCTCCGCCCAGGCCTTACCCCCCAGCCAGTGTTCTCACATCATCCCGGGCAGTGAACAGGTGTCCTGGCGTCTCACCCTCTGTCAGGGAAACACTGGGCGTCACCCCAGTGCCCTGAGAGCTCTGTCACCTGCTCCTCACTGCCGGGACCTTGCCACGTGGAAAGCGACAGGGGCTGGGAACTGGACGCAGAGGGCTGGGCCCAGGGGTGTCCTCAGTTCCAGAGGAGGATTTAAAGCAGAAGCGTGTCCAGGCAGGAGCATGATCCCAGACTTTGACTGGGTGCTAGGGCACCAACAAGGCACGAATGGTCTCTGATAGTCTCTGTGCCCACACGGGACACAGAAGGGGGTGCAGGGAAGGGTGGGGTGGGGAACACCTTGTTATCTGGAGACTCGTGAAGGCAGGGTGTGATCTCATGCCTCTGAGTCTGGACCGGATGCAGTCACCGAGTCAGATGCCCCAGATCAGGAGGCAGCTTGGGGGCGACACACGGGGACACAGGGCACCATAACGGCCTAAGGAAATGGGGCTCAGTGACGGGGGCTAGTGGGAAACACGCTTGGTAAATGGAGGGCAGGGAGGGGGCTCTAGAGGCCGGGATATATGCACTTTCAATGGTCAGGGCTTTTGAAAGCACTTCGAGGGGGAGGTGATGACCGGTCAGGGCTCCTCGGGATGAGGGAACTCGGGTGGTCCTGGGGGGCCCCACGGAGAGCCCTGGGGGGTCTAGGTCAGGGCCTGCATACGGCGAGGATACCCTCTTTGTCACCAGACGGGGGTAGACGGGTGGCTGCTTCCTGGGTCTCTTCAATTAGCCTTCTGTCCTAAAGTCATGCTCTGAAGAACCCAAGGTGAAATGTACAACTTTGAGTGGTGGATGAAATCTACCCCAGGTCCAAAATTAAAGCTCCCCACCTGGATGTACTAAATTAATCCTACTCAAAAAAAATAAAAATAAATAAGAAATAAAACAAAACATGAATCGCACTTTTGCTTCGACAGACCTGAATTGGTGAGCATTTTCATGAGAAATAAATTTCTTGTCAGATTTTAACCTTGTAAAGCACAGTTAGGACACAGCGTTCTCTCTGAAACAGGGAGAGAACCTGTTTGCCCGAGTAGGAGGTGGAATTGCCATCCGAGAGTCTGAGTTGTGGTGTTGCCCAGCCGGCTGGAGAGCCCCGGGGTCTGGAGGTGACAGCGGGCATCCGGCCTCTGTTCTTAAATTGGATGTTGAGTCCTCAGCTCTTTGAGCACAGACACAGCCTAGTACCACAGGTTCCCCTGGCCGGCAGCAGGGCCATCTCTTCCCAGAATTTGGAATCAGAAAATAGTACCCGAAAGAAGAATAGCTGGGAGAGAAAACGGTGTTTAAGCATTTATTGTAAATGTGTTGAATGGTGATGCCGTTCTGGAGGCACGGTTTGGGGACACTTTCTCTTCCTTCAAGTCTCCAAAGCAATATCTCATTGAAGTACGTTGGTATAATTTTGGGGTTTGGATCACACAGCCCAATGAGATCCGTTAGAACTCTCCTCTCCCTCAAACGCACCTGGAAATGATAAAAACACAAAAAACACGAAGCCAGCTGCTTACTGTTTGCGCTAGTACAGCTGTGCGGGGGATAATGTTTCAACGTGGAGGGCACGGCGTTAGGGACCGAATTGCTGCTCCGGGAGCAGGCATGTGGCCCTAGGGTCTCAGAGTCCACCATAAAAAAACCCGAAGCCTGCCCGCAGTTGCTCTCACCGCTACTTTGAAACACATCAACCAAACACTCTAGAAACAAAGGGGACTCACACGGCCGGCCAGAAATCCCTCTGAGCGCTTAAAAAAATACACATCAAGGAAGAGGTGTGGGAATCGTTTTGCATCTCGGACTAGCAAGAATATTTTCGTTTGAAAACTTCAGACACATATAAATGTAGAGTCGTGTGTTTGCCTTACACAGCAGCATGCAGCAGCACTTCTTCAGAGAAACAAATATCTAAGCAGCGATGGGCTAGATGCAGGCTCTCCTGGGGGCGCAGCGGCAATGAGCGCAGGCCAGAACCCCGCGGAGCGAGAGGCTTGTGTGGGGGCGAGCGGACGTGCGCGTGCGTGCTGGGGCAACAGGGCTGGCACTGGACCGACCCTCGGGGCCCCTTCAGGCACCATGTCATAGGGAGCCTCTTCCAGGATGGGAGACAGGCACAGCTTAGGAGAAGAAGGCGACACCTTCAGTCCATTGGATCAACGCGCACTTGCTTCACCTCCACAGCTCGCTTCACCTGGTGTGAGGGGCAGACGTCCCGGGTCCAGCCCTGACCCTGGAGACTCAGCGGCCTTTCGATGCCAACGAGGAGGGTGGGTGACTCTCCAGCACAAGGTGAGAGAAAATAGAGAAACGGCCAATATCATGGGCCCTAATCTATTTTGCCTGATTTGCCTGGAATATTCCAAATCAAGATCCAAGTGCATAACCTAATCAACCATCAGCCAATCTCAGGGATCAGACTGAAACCACGGTCTTTGTCAGAAAGGCAGAGCTGGGCTCAGAGGGCAGGACAGTCTAGCCAGGCGTCTCTTGAAGACTTTCGAATAACGACCCAACCATGTCTTCCCAACGATGGCAGGGTTTAGGTTGGCTGTGTCCTCGTTCCATTTGGCATCCTTGGTGCTGGGCAACACATTGGATTAGCATCAGTGAAACACGTGATTAAAGCAGGCAGGAAAGATCTCAGAAAGTCCAGAACACGTCACTGCTTTCCAGAAGCTCTAGCCTCTTGAAGACCCGTGGAGGATGGGCAAAGGCCGGGAGGAATTCTCCGCAGCTCATCACCAGCCTGTCTGAGGCCCTAACCTTGCTCGATGGGCTCAGAGAGCAGAGTGCAGCTCTAGCCTCTGGACTGCAGCCACTTAGGGGGCAAAGATCTGCTGAGATGCTCAGCACAGGCCGTGGGGATGCCAGTGATGGGATCTTTGAGTGAGTCTGATGAGGAGACAGGAGGACAGCAAATCATTGATATAGGGTGAGACCAGCTCGGGCTGGGTCTGTGAATACACGGCTCCTCTCCCCACCTGTCTGTGATCGCTGGCTGATGCTGGACACCCTCTGAGTCTTCCCTCGGAAGGAAGAAGCCTGTGGACAGATGTCCTGGGCGGGACATTAAACCGTGTGCCAGTGGAAGCATTTCCCAGCCCTGGCGCTCAGCTCTGTCTTGCTGCTAAAAGAGCAGGAGCTGTGCGATGTTAGGAAAAGTTAAACAATTGTCAGCAGAAAGCAGATGAAGCTTTACTGAAAAACCACATTACTAATGCATGAAGAGGGCCTGGCTGGTCCCCGAAGATGCGATCGTTCTTCTAATCATTGTACAAGTTTTATTACCAGGAGTCCCGTTAAACAAAAGGGGCAGGTAGACTTTCTCCCAGGCCAGGTCTCATGTGGTTCTGGGGAAATCGGTGACCCGGGGTCACTGGGAAGCAGTGATACTGACCAGAGGGTCAGCTCAGTGCCACGAGAAGGCTACTGTTACTCCCCAGAGGCCGGGGAGGGCTGGGGTCAGGGGCAGGCCACCATCACTCGACCGCCACTCAGCTCCCCCTTCTCTTTCAAGTGCCCCCCGCCTTGGAAGGGTGAAGAAGACCCTCCTCAGGGAGACTTGGGGCAGTGGGCCTCCTGCTTCCCCATGACGCATGGAGCCCATGCCTGCTGCACGCACACCCGCCCTGCTCTCTACCGCAGGAAGGACAGTCTGTGGTTGGGGAGTCAATGGGCGGGGGTCCGGTCTGTCTCAGGAAATCCAGTTATCTTCCCTCCCTGGCCTCTATCGGGGTCTCAGTGGGGGCAGCCCTGACACAAGGGCAAGGCTCCCCTGACACTCAGATCTCAGGGCACACGTGGGAGGACCGTCGTCATCCACGGGTACTGATAGCCCCAGGGGGCAGCTTCCTCACTGGCTGGGCCAATGGTTTGGCCTCTGGGACTGAGCCCTACGGAAGCCTGGGGAAGGGGAGGCGCCTGCCTTGGGTGGGTGATGCTTGAGGGGCACCAACGGCCTCAGTCATCAAGATAAATACTATTTAATGAGCTATTTCAGAAAATTAACATGAATGCTAACAAAAGTTCATCTTAAGAAAAGAGCACATTTTTAAATAAAGGCTGAGCGGAGCTGAGCCAGCTCTGAGCCCAAGGGAGGAGGACAAGTCAGCAGAACTGATCCTGTGTGTATGCAAACTGCCTGCATTTTGTCCACCGTGGATTTGCTGCATGAATTTGCATCTCCTTCAGTTCTTCAAATCTTCACTTTGATACTCTTCAATACAATACTACTTATCTCGATGACTGAGTTTCCGGCACCACTAAATGTTGTGCCTGAGCTGCTGTGGGATGAATTGTATCCCCACCTCCACTTCTATGTGACCTTCTATGGAAATAGGGTCATGGCAGATGTAATTAGTTAAGATGAGGTCAAGCTGGATTAGTGGACCCCTAACCCCACAGGACTGGGGTTTGGAAAGGAGAGGAAGTGTGGACACAGACACACACAGGGAGATGCCTGTGAACGTGAAGGCAGAGATGGGGCGATGCTTTGAAGGAACCATCGCCAAGGACCAAGGAACAAGGAAGAAGCCAAGGAACACAGGTGGTGGCCAGCACACCCCCAGAAGATGGAGAGCGGCCTGGGACGGATTCACGGCCTCCTAGACACCTAGATTTTGGGCTTCTAATCTGCAGAACTGTGAGAGAATCAGTTTCCGTCGTTTCAAGCTGCCTGGTATTGGCTACTTTGTCAGCCCAGCCCCAGGATGCGGTCCACCGAGTGTGTGCCTCCCTCTGGTTGTCCCAGTCCCGCCGCATCGTCTGCTTTCCCACGGCTCCAGAGGGAACCCGAGCACCCTGACAGTGGCCGCTAGGGTGAAGGACATGGATGCTGGGGTAACACCCAGTGGGCACTCCAGATCTGCTGCGCTCTGGCTGGGTTCCCGGCAGTTCCTTGGCCTCCATGCGCCCAGCCCTGACCTTTGTACGCAGTGACAAGGATATGACCCACCCCCAGTCTTGCAAGGGTTACTGCTCGGGTCTCTCGTGGGGAGGGGGACTCCGTCAGAGAAGGCCAGCCATCCTGTGTCAGCATCAGTTCGCTGGAGCGGCTGAGGCAGTGGATACCTGTGTCCCCAGGTGAACGCTGGCGCCGTCGCTGTGGGGGAACAAAGGATGCTGGGCCCGGAGGAGTCAAGATGGGATCCAGGTACGGGCGGTGTTTCTCCTCCTCCCGTGGGAAGGCCCCTCCCTGCGTGTGGGGTGCAGGTGTCTGTAGCTACACAGGACGTGAGACTCAGCCGTGGCGCATGGAGGCCGTCAGAGGGGAGGAGGTGTGGCGAGCGGAGGGTTCCCTGACGCAGAGGAAGCAGCGCTGGGAGGAGGGGGCCCTGGAGACGGGCGGGCCGCCACACCTGGAACGCTGCGCAGGCGATGCTCTGGCCGCGTCTGCAGCCCAGGGCCGCCCGTGATCACTGCCGGGGCGAAAGCACAGCCGGACCGGGCCCACAGGTCCACGCCCAGAGCGCAATGCACGCCCCTAGGGCTTGGACCGCGCCGTGGAGAAAGGCTGGACCCTGCGGTGGGACGAGGGCTGAGGGCCGCCCCGGCTGGTCCAGGCCCCAGAGAGCCCTGCCCCATCTGCTCGGACACCGTTCCCACCCAGCCTCCCTTTGCCAGGCTCCTCTGGGTCACAAAGGGAAAAGTGAAGAAGCAAAACAGTTTTCACCCCCTGCTCTCAGCCAATCGTTCTGTGCCTCATCCTCTCAGGCCCTGAGGGGTCTGAGTCTCCATCTCTTACCTGAGAGTTTACTTAGATTCATCCCCATCCGGTGGGTCCCGCAGTCCAGATGTGGTAACACCTTTGCTGTGCACAGAGGGCTGGGGCGACGTGACCTTTGCCAGAGGTGGCTTCCGGATGTGGTCCTCGTCCAGGCCGGACTGAGCTCATGCCTCCATGGGCTCTGTGTTCGCCCCTTGGCCGGACTGCTGTCCTCAGCTGCCTTCTCCACTGCTCAGGAGCGGCCCTGGCCTCTGTGTCCATGGGGGGATCAAGACCCCTGTCCTGACTGTGCTTTACGGAAGAGCATGTAAACCTGTGCTTACTGAGGTCTCCCTTGACTTGTCTCCCCCGCACAAGTGGCCCTGACAGCCTCCAGGTTATATATAACATTTGAATTTCTCGTCCTGGTTACCAGATTCCAGCTGTTTGGTTGGCTAGTTAAGGATGCCCACGGTCAGAAGGTGCTAAATGTACTTTTTCATCTCCTTGTGATTTGCTTTCCCACCCGATGGTTAGAGTAGGGTGCAGGGCTTTGTTCAGGGTGTCACGATCGTGGTAGGACCCAGACTCACTGCCCTAAAGCAGGGTCCAGAGCAGGACAGGCAAGGCAGCCCACCGAGGCTTTAGTCCCCATCAAGCTTGAACTCGGTGCACAGACGCGTGCTTTGATTTCCTGTGTATTTGGTACACCTGTGCTGGCCCTCGCACATGCTTAAATACTATTTTGTGGCACGGTTGGGGTTATATTACCCTTTCTACTTAGGAATCAAACTGAATTTTGTACATTTTATGGCAAATTGTTAATTTGGTCGTTTTCACCTGTCCGCACCCAAGAGCTCTCTTGTCTTAAGCTCTTTGCTTTGAATAAGGACTTGTTTTGCTTTGACATTTGGCTACCAGTACATTAATTTCAGACTTAAACCTTGTAGCTTTCCTCATTAACTTGACCCATGCTACAGGAGCTGGGCGGAGGGGAGGGAGTCTCTGATGGTGACAGCGGAAATGACCTTCCGCATGCCTCTCCTAGAGGAAGCCCTGATCGCCTAGATGCAATTCCATTCCTCTCTCATCCTTTGACTTTTTTTTAAGGAAAAAGATCAAATGTTTTATACCAGTATCAAGTTTCCATAACCGTATAGGATAAATATAACTGTGTCACCCGGAGGACGGCACCTTCTTTCTGGTTGTGCCTGGTTATGGGTCTACTTGCAAGTCAGAAAGTCAGTTGCTTTCAAGCAACTGCCTCGATTTTAAAACTTGGTCCTGGATGGGAAAATGCTGGGCAGATGATGGGTAAGTCTTCCCCATCTGTGTTTCTCGCTGTCTCCTGTGCTCCTACTGTAGGGTCACAAGGCAGGGCCACCTCTTGTGATACAGAATTCCTAAAAGTATGGGTGATTTAACCAGATCAACTTACAATAACAGTCTGTCAAGAAATGCACTTTAAGTGCATTCAAAGTTATCTTTGAGTGAGATGTCCTCTTTAAATACTGTAATTCCCATAATACCCTAACAAAAGCTCCATTCATAATCCTGACGGTATTGTAATGTTTGCCCTCACCCCAAACGTAAACATCACTGCCAAAGCCTGCCTAAGAGCCTTAAGCATATCTATCATTCAGTCGGAACTGGTGACGATCATGGCTTCTTTGCATAAGCAGAGGGGAGTTCTACCCACACCACTCCTAGGGCTCGGTTATACAGGAGCTCCAAGAAAAATATCCCACAGGAGGCTGAGGGAACCTCATTGAATGAGCCCTAACGTGTGTTCTGAGCACCCGTAATCATCCCCTAAGAGCACGGGTGCACACAGTGACGTGGTCAACGCCATTCTGAGCTAACATCTCTTCACAGGCTCCCTGGTACAAAGTTGACCGCTTCGAATTAAGCATCGTATGTTTCTAAGATCCAAGGAAAACTGAGGCTCCTGTGCTGAGGTCCATCTTTTTTTTTAACTTTTTATTTTATATTGGAGTATGATTGATTAACAATGTTGTGTTAATTTCAGGTGTACAGCAAAGTGAGTTAGCTGTACATATATATGCATCTATTCTTTTTCAAATCCTTTTCCCATTTAGGTTGTTACGTAATATTGAGCAGAGTTCCCTGTGCTACAGAGGAGGTCCTTGACGGTTATCCATTTTATATATATCAATGTGCGCCTTTAGATATAACCCCACACACATCAGGCATAAATCTGTCCGTCAGGTCCTGCAGAGCCCAGGCCATTCCTGGTTGGACACATATACCCTCCTGACGCTGGGTTGTGTTCTGGGTAGTTCTCAGCCACTTCAGCTGCAGTCCCTTCCCGGTTGTGCGGAAACATGTAGCAGACGCTTTCTGGTACGGGCGCCGTCTTCACCAGACACTTCTTCCCTTTGGGGCAACTTCTGTGTTGCTGGATTCACATCTGCCCACCCCCCACCCCCCACTCACTCCGTTCACTTGGAATTCCGAGAGCAGAGAGAGTGATTAACCAGGGGCGCCTCTGCACTCCCAGTTTCAGACTCAGCAGGTCAGAAAAGCTGTCTCCACGACCAGAGATATGAGAAGTGCAGGTCCCAGGTGAACACCCCAGGTCCCAGGCAGGGCAGCCCCAGAGTCCAGGCGGGATGGCTGGCTCTAGTTTGGATACCCTTGATCTCTCCATTTCAAGCTCCTTACTTGTTTGCAAGATGTGTGTGTGCTCTCTCTCTCTGCTCTTTAGAAAGGCAGTATCTTTCACGGGAAGTAAAATTTCCCAAGAGCAAGCCTGTGTTCTGTCCCTGGACAGATGCCCAAGTCCAGCTATTCTGTTCGCACTTGAATAAAGCCTACGTTGCGGGGACTAGATTCCAGGCACGTTTTGAACTTGAGGCTTCTTTTTTTTTTCTTTGAGAAGAAATTTAAAAGATGTGAAATACCTGTAACTGTGTTAGTTCTTATGGACAAGGGAAACAGTAGGGGCATCAGGGCGGCCCTGGCTTCCTCAGCACCCGCAACAGATCCCCACATGCAGGCGCGGGCCTCCCCATCTCCTTGAGCGTCGGGCATCTCATGGCCGGGAAACGCTGGCTTCTCCTCCTGCCTGCGCCCTCCTGCCTGTGTGGCCCGTACAACAGTGCCGTGCCCAGTGCTGGGTCCATTGCCCTCAGACACTGGTTGCTATTGTGAGACTCTGAATGCAGACATTAACCTTCATAAGAGAACCAGAAGTAAGTTTCTCTAGTGGGATTGTGTAAATCGGCCTTCCCCAGCAGAGACACTAACTGACCCTCAGCCAAAGCACACATTGTGCCCAGGACTGAGACAGGTGTGCTGTTTTGACACTTTCATCTTCTCCAAATTCTTGCCCTGAGTGCATCTTGTTGCCACATCAGTTGGTGGAGGCTTGATGTATGGAATGACCAGGTTTTCGAGGGCTGAAGAAGCAGAACTCCTCATATTCTAATTCAGTCCCGTAGACACAGAACTCTCTAGAGATGGCTTATGAGAAATATTTCCACATTATTCAAAGTCAAAAGTTTGGAAATGTAGGCTATGCAAACAGCCCAGCCTCGGGAGACCTGGGTGCTGTTCATGTAGGTGAACTCACTCAGCATCAGGAAAAACTGGGGCACAATTCACACGTGTTCTGGCGGCCATGCCAAGACTGTTAAACTTGCTATTTTTATTAGGATTCCATTCAAGCGAAGTGCGCTAACAGATCCTAATATCGGATACCCCTCCTTCTCCCAGATCCCAGTAACTAGCAAGGCACGAAATTATCCTCTTATAGGAGTTCCCAACCGGGCCAGGGGCTTCTTGAAACAGGGAAGGAGTGGGGGTTAGGAACAGGTCAGCTGTGACTGGGCCAGGTCCCTGCCTTCCCTGCTCTGCACCTCTGAGCACCTTATACCTGCCAGAGAACAGAAAACAAAGGAAGAGAAGGTGCCCAGTAGCTGACTGAGGACAGTCCCCCCATGAGGTTCTGAGTCAGCCTGCGGAAGGACAGGACGGCGTCCTAGGGTCTCTGAGTGACACGGACACTCAGGGGCCTCCTTTGCCTGTGGCTCCCAACCTCGTCCTTCCTGCCCTCCTGTGCTGACCTCAAAGCCCTCGACCTGCCCCAGGCTTCCAGGCAGTGGCCGGTCCCATAACTGCAGCTCCATCACCTGTATGGGAGCCCGAGGGTCACGACGGGACCAGTGTGGCTGCAGGGACCAGACCTGTGTCCAGACCCAAGCAGGAGGGACCTTTGGGAAGGGGAGGGTTCTGGTCCTTCAGAAGCCACTCCGGACAGTGAGCCCCTGGCCTCCCAGCCCTGGCCAGACCCATCCTGCTCTTGGGTCCCGCAGGAAGACACCAGGGATGCAGCACTTCGGGAAAAGAACGACTCACCCCTCCCTCCCAAACCTCAGTCCCCCACTTGAAATCTGGTGATTTTAAGAGGAAGAGCTGGTGGCCGGGATATGGCCACATGACTTTCAAGAGTTTGCACTTTGAGTTTAGATCCAAAAGGTTTAGATGTCCCTTTAAATGTCCTTCTGAATCACCAAGAATGAACTTTCTTCTCTTTTTCCACAGGAGGGCATGCTGGTGTGGGGTCACCATCATTTCTACTCCTGCTTTGGCCCCTAAGCTAAAACGATGTTGTGATATTTAGGATGAAAAGAGGGAAGAGCCTGTGGAAAACAGATTTCCCTGAACGTTGTGATGTGGGTGGGAGTTAAGTTTCTCATTTCTGCAGAAAGCCTTTTCCAATCCCTGCTTTCAAGGCAAGACTTTGGTGCCGCCTTTCAGAAGAGTCTAGAGTAGCACCTGAAGCAAAGTGAAGCATCTGTACTCCTTTCATCTTGGCAACTGTCTTTGGATTAGGGCTCAACTGCGTTCTTTCTCTGCTGTCATTAATTTCCCCCTTGAACATGCTTTTTCTCTCTCTGACAAAATAGTGATTTTACTTGAGCTGCTGCTGAGTGTCTGGCTGTATCAGACCTGAAAACTGTAATTTGAAAAAGGTGAGTCCTCTGCTTTAGCGAAGGCCCAGGCTGCCTGTTTCTTTTATCAAAGACAGGTATGAGAGGGCTTCTTTTAAATTTAAGCGGACACTGTTTGTCCAGGGATTTGAAATCCTGTAGAATATTAAAGGCCCATTTTTATCTTTAAAATATACTTTTAAAATGTGTTCTCTGTGGGCCTGTTTTAGTCCCTGGATGATTCTAAGCAATATTAAATGGCGAGTGAATTAGACCCAGCATGAATCACTAAATGGAAATGTATGTTTTAAAAATAACTGAGTCAGGTGGGTGTTGTGAAAAGAGTGCATCGCGGGAAGAGCAGCGGCTGAGCCCCAGGCTCGGCACCGGCCCTGCGTAAGCCCACCTGCCGGTCCCCGTGCGGGAAAGGGCCCAGCGGGAAAGGCTGGGGCTGCCCGCCCTGATGGCGGTCACTGTGTATGCATTACTCTGTAACTGGTAAATAGTGAAGAGGTAGCAAAAGCCAGAACCAGCAAGTGAAAACAAAGGCCGCTGGGCCTCTCAACATGGTGTATGGGGATAAAACAGGAAAAAGTAAACTCGTGAACAACCATTGCACAATTGTATTATGTTTTTTCTTTATTCTTATCCTCGAGAGCATTGACCGCTGCCTTCGCCTTGTGGTGAGGGGCTCCTGCTCTACCCCGCGTGGTCCCCACCACCTGCCCTGTGTCCCTCCTCCCGGCCCCGCCCAGGTCCGGGTCCTCTGCTGCTTCCCCCTCCTCACTGTGTCTCTGGCCTATGTGTGAGTGCCTTGCTCTTTCTGCTGGTCCACCGTCTCCCACCACAGACATCCTTGGCAGCCGTGGTACGTGAACTGTTCTGCTGGGATGGGGCTGCTGCTGGGATCCCAGGCTCCATGTACCTGAACGGAAGACTGTGGGTCCCTGGGCTTCTGTGTGGAATCTTCATGAAGAGTCCAGGAGGCCAGGCTCCTGCATCTCCCCAAGGGGGACTGGGCAGGAGGCGTGGACACGCCTGGGGTGGGTGCCAGGCCGAGGGCAGGGCCTCCACTGTCGTCCAGGGGAGGCTGCCTCCTGGGAGGGGTCCCTGGGTTGAGCTGCTCAGGCCTGTCTTGTGGAAGCACTAGCCATCCTGGATCTGTTGCATTTCTGCTGAGATTCGGGTCCATGTTGTCCTGGCTGCACTCGCCCATGGAACACAGAGACCTGGGAATCACCAGGTGGCCGGAGCTCCCCTGAGGGGGTGGGTGCTGTGTGGTCTCTCCCCACATGCGTGAGCTCCCCAACCCCGGCTGTCATGGATACAGCTCCCGGACAGCCGAGGGGTGAAGGACATCACAGCACCGAGGGACAGACACAGGCCAAAGGACCGCAGCCACAGGGCCAGCCGGTCCAGGGCCTGGAGCCCAGGGCTGGGAGGAAGAAAGAGGAGGGAGGAGGACACCGGCGCTCAACCAGAGGACATCTGGCACTGGACACACTCTTGGTGTCAGGACTAGTGAGTCAAGGCTGGTGATGCCACCGAGCGTCCTGACAGGGGCCAAGGGCCAGCCCACCGCCAGGAACAGCCCGGCCCAACGTTTCAGGGAAGCTGGGGGCACCTCAGCTGGACCTGCAGGCTGGGCCACAGCTGGACCCCACCAAGATCTGGGTCTTACTTTTCCCTGGTTCGTGGTACCCCGGAACAATCGCCCAGCCTCCAGAAGCGTCTATTTCCTCCCCCACAAAATAGAGCCGTGATCAGAGCTCCCACCTGCGAGAGCTGTTGGGCTGAGCAAATGTGACGACAGAGGTAAAGCCGCAGCCCGTGCCGGGGTGCGGTGAACCTGAGGTGCTGTCAGCCTCAGCTGAACGCTACTTTTACAAACACACACAGGAAACGTTCCAAGCCTGCTGATCTCCTTGTTTAGCAACTGCAAAAAAAATACTTTCGAAAGATCTTTCAGTTGTGTCTGTAATGTGGTATAAAACTAAATAAGGAAGCAAACAAATACACCAAATAACAAATAAACAAACATCCCCCCCAAGGGCCTTCTCCCACCAACAGTGGGTTCCTGTTAACAAAAGCAAGCAAAGCAAACTCAGGACATAGGTGGTTAGTATGTTTGCACAGGAACTTTCTTCTTCTATGAAAAATGTGGCTTTCGGATAAAACATAGGAGGTGTGGGCTTGGTGCTTGGGGAGAAACGGCGGGGTGCTTTGTCAGGTGGACCCAGAGTGATCCGTGGGCTGGCTGGGACTCTGAGGTCAAAAGCAATGAGACCAGGAGAACAAGCTCCCAAATCAGACTGTGTTCACATTCCTAACGGCGCCAGGCAAAGTCACACACCGTGCACGCAAACACACTTGCAGAGAAAGCCAGCCCTAAAGGACTTCCATTTCTCTTCTGCAAAGCAATGCACCATTCTGTTTTAGTGTTCAGTTAAGTGCTTCTTTCTTTCCTGGTCATGGCTCCGCCTCGGGACCTGTTACTTTGCCAGGGGAAGTACCACCCACACAACCTATTTTTGCCACATTATTTTAATCTGGCCATAGCTCAGTTAATGAAAAAGATGGGAATCCTGGAATCACGTGGAATCTCATACTTTGCTATAGCACAGACGTGTCAGCCTTGCCTTCGTGTGGCATCATACCCACAGAATCCTTAAGTAAAATCACAGGCAAGAATTGGCACCACACACACTCACGGGTGGAAGCAATTCTGCTACAGTCAAGAACACAGCACAGACGGTGCTGAAAATCATAAAAGCCCTTAATATTTCTCTTCCTAACCCTCTGGACTGCGCTGTGCCACGAACTTTAGACTCTCACTCCAGGGCAGGGTCCTTGGAGAGTTCAAGCTCGTGTAATAACTAATGCACTCTCAGACGATCTGTCTCCTATGTACTTGAACTCTTTAACACAAAGGCCCCGGTAAAATACCACTCCCATAAGAGCACATTAATAGCCATCTTTTCATAAACAGCTTCAGAAAATGGAAGGGATGCCTTTGAACATCTTCAAAGAGACACTCTATTTTCATGCAGACTTGAATTTGCAGTGGCACAGAAAGATCAACAGACATTTATCAAACCTTTCACAGTGTAGATTTTTATCTGTGGATCACAGCTCCTTGTGTCCCCTGCAACTATTTTAAGTCCCCGGAAGTAGCTTCTAGGAGAAACTACCCCCCGCCCCACCGCCCAGGACTTTTTCCCAGGAGCAGAAGCACACCTTTCCCACTCACCTGCATCATGCAAAAGCCTCTCTTTGTCCAAAGCCAGTGGCCAATGGCTAGCTCCAGTTCGTTCTGCTCTGAAGAAAGTCATCTTTAAAAATGTTGAGTAAACAAATGGCTGTCCCAGTTATCACTTAATCCTTGATTTCTCTTCACCAACAGCAGATGAAAGTGAGAGTGGACTCACTTGTATTTACAACAGTTCTCGTCATCGTAAGTGTCCCAAAGGACAAAGCCTTGAACATAAAATATCTAGAAGGGCCATGTGGAAACACATAAGTCACAATAGAAATTGTCCAAAAAGTGTGACCCCGATTCAGATACTTTCTTATAAAGACCCAGACAAAGCACCACGTGCACCCCTTCTGGGTTTACTTCTGATTCTCTGTCCTCCTAGTGTCCACCGGCCACCACTCCTCATGTACAAAGTTCACAGAGTCCTAAACTGAGGGTTCTACAGTGATGTCTTCATTTTTGTTGGTTGGTTTCGTTTGACTTGACCCACAGCCCTCCTGAGAAGGATGAAATGTTTACCTGGGTCAGGTTATTTTACTGAATAATCAGATTCCGCTTATTTTACTTTGGTTTTAAAGCAT
Organism: Neophocaena asiaeorientalis asiaeorientalis; assembly: GCF_003031525.2. Taxonomy (NCBI): domain Eukaryota; kingdom Metazoa; phylum Chordata; class Mammalia; order Artiodactyla; family Phocoenidae; genus Neophocaena; species Neophocaena asiaeorientalis. Next base: position 1,055,364 of record NW_020175679.1, on the reverse strand, counting down.
CCGGGCGAGAGGATGAGAGGCATTGGCCCTTCAGCCGCAGGAAGTCTCCCTGGAGCCACGTCCCAGCAGAGCACCAGCCCCTCCGAAGCCCATTCTCCTCGGAGGACGGAACACGAGCCCCCTGTCTAGTGTGTCTCCATACCAGGTTGTTTGGTTACACTGAGGGATCACCTCCTGTGACTTGCAGCCTATGAAAATACTTAGAAATGCCAAGTGGACTTATGCACATGCATGTACATTGCAATGCACTTCACAACAGCAACGTGAAATAGCTTAGACGTTCACCCATTGGGCAAGGACTGATATGGTACAGTGTGCCCATGTAGTAAAACCCCACACGATGGCACGCAAAATGTCTCAGACCATGAACATTCAAACAGTAGAATGTTTTTATTTTTTTTATTTATTTATTTTTTTTTTTAAACATCTTTATTGGGGTATAATTCAAACAGTAGAATGTTTTTAAAAAGGCAACCACATAATTGTTCCAAACTTAAAAGAGGAAAGCTTGAATATCTATATATATATTAAGAAAGGTCTGGGGATAGTTCCCTGTCACTTTGCTGTACACCTGAAACTAACATAACATTGTAAATCAACTATATTTCAATTAAATTTTAAAAAATCAGTTGAAGAAATATAATATGCAGAGCCTTCTGTTGAAAAAATAAAAATGTCTGGGGAGACATATACACACTCTAGGATGTTACAGAATGTGGCCGCATGACACCCAACTGGAAAGTACCCCGTGGAGCAACAGGATGTTAAAATAATTCTTTTTTGGGGGGTGGCAGGGATGGTGGAATAAAAAGGTCTGGGGATGAAGCTACCCTGATGAGTTTAAAATGGACCTAGGAAGTAAGATTACAGAATTTTTTTTGTTTTTGCGGTACGCGGGCCTCTCACTGTTGTGGCCTCTCCAGTTGCGGAGCACAGGCTCCAGACGCGCAGGCTCAGCGGCCATGGCTCACGGGCCCAGCCGCTCCACGGCATGTGGGATCTTCCCGGACCGGGGCACGAACCCGCGTCCCCTGCATCGGCAGGCGGACTCTCAACCACTGCGCCACCAGGGAAGACCTTTTTTTAAAAAAAATATATATATTCTTTATTATTTTCTAAATTGCTGATTTCATAATCAGAACATTTAAAATCATACATTCATGTAAAATTTATGGCCGGGAAAAATGTTCCCATATATTATGAACTGAAAAGGAAGGTCGCATGCCCATTGGACCATTTCTCATAATAATGAGGAAAAATGGAACTATCTGAAAGTCTGATAGGCAAGCGGGAATTGTGCAGGGACTACAGCACAGACTCTCAGAGAGGTTCTGGGGAAGGCCTGTGATGTGGAAAGACACTGTAACACATTTTTGGGAGAAGAAGGAAGTTACACAATGCCTGTCTGCTGTCAAGCTGTGCCTGACTTACTGTCTCTTCTTTAAAAGAATGAGTAACTGTGAGTTCCCAGGCTCGTTTTAACACCTGGTTTGGGGACTTTAAACACAGCAGTGAAGCTTCAGGTGAGAATAGAAATCCCTAGGAGGTCCTAAGGCGCCTGGGGAAGGGGAGGTTGACACCAGCCCCCCACCATTCTGTTAGTAAAAGACTGAATCTGAGCGATTTCTAACTTCCCAAGGGGAAAATCAAACTGTCATGACCTGAAATTTAGGAAGGAAGGAGACCTCGGCCGGGGCTTGGTGAAGCCATTTCCATCCACAAGGCCCCTTAAAGATATTAACAACCATGGAGTTTCCCCCTGGAGATGGACTTGCCCCAAAGATGCCACTGCAGCATTGTCAAAGGGGTCGTAGGTTGAGATGAAGGTCTGGTACCAATGTTTTTCCACCGATGAGCATCAGAGGAGCTGTGCAGAGGAATCCATATATTTCTCGCTCCAATTAATGGATTAATTGTGTTCTCTAAATATAATATGGGAATCATAGACATAATGGTTATTTCCTGGTAGCATATGTACTTAATGTGCTGGTAGATAAAACATCCCTGCATTAAAAGGAATTATTGTATTTGTCATAAATTCCTTTGAGAATAATTTTGCTTTCAACTCCAGGCAGGAGGGTGTCTTTGATACGAGACATGAAGGATTACACGGAGGGAGCAGGACAGGGCCGCACCTGACAGGTGTGCTCTTGGTCCCACGCCAGGTAACTTACTGAGACTAACCTGGGGGCACATTTACATTTGAAAACCAAGCCTGACATCCAGAGAAATCAAAGTGCCTGACGCAGCTGAAGACTTTATATTTGGAAATGAAGTTGAAATGCAGGAGTTGGGACGAACACTGGTGAATTCGGCTGGGCTGAGCCCAGCTTGGTTATGGAGAAGAGGACCCAGAACTGTCCTCTTTAATTTGCCGTCAGGCGTTTCAGCGAACATTCTGGAAGCTGTTCACACCTCATGTTTCCTACATGGCTGTGCTGTTGCAGGGCTGGAGAGGCCACCTCATGATGGAAAATACTCTGCTGTGTGGAGGTGCTGGACCCTGCTGGCTTCAGAATATCAGAGGAGGGACTCCACAAAGGGAGACAAATACATATTTATGGGGAGGTGGGGTGGGGAGACAAAAGAGAGAGACAGGGGGAGACAGAAAGAAGAGAGAGGGAGAGGGAGAGAGACTTTATTGGGCAGTATCTGCAAAATGGAAATTAAAATGGAAAATAAAAACTGCAGAGGCTGTGGAAAGGATTCTTTTAAAAAAACTGTCTCATTTTCTGTTGAACTGGAATTCACATGGAAACCCAGACTTGAAATGAGAGAGTCCGCAGCTCCTTCGTGGTGATTCGATTTCTTTTCCTCAGGGGTGTTACTTCATGACTAACGCCACCACCGCCTGTTTGTGAAGGCGGGTGAGGCCGGCCCCATGTGGTCCACGCAGCCACAGGCAGCCCACGCGTGGTGCTGTCGGCACTGTCCCTTGGGGAGAGCCCCTCCCTCCCACCTCTCCTGGGGGGCCAAGCAGGACGCCCCCCCAGTCCCCTGACCGTGGCCCCAGCACCCGCCACCCCGCCACAGGCGCCCAGGCCGTCATGGACTCCTTCCCAGAGCTACAGCTCCGGGTCTCTCCCTGACATCAGCAGCAACTATTTTTTGTTTTTCTCTTAAATTCTGCTCCCTGTAGAAATGATTCATTTTGTTTACAGAAACCTCAGCTGAAATGAAGGTTGGGGCTCTAATCACCTCATTTCCTTTTCCTGGTTGCTAGAGACTGAATATCTGAGTCCCCCCAGAATTCGCATAGTTGAATCCTAACCCCCAATGAGCGGGTGTCAGGAGGTGGGGTCTTTGGGAGTTGACGAGGTCACGAGGGTGGAGCCCTCATGATGGGATTAGTATCCTGATAACAGAGAGCTCCCTGCCCCTCCTCCACGTGAGGACACAGCGAGGAGATGCATATGTGAACCAGCAGGAGGCCCTCACCAGACACGGAATCTGCAGGTGCCTTGATCGTGGATGTCCAGCCTCCAGACCTGGAAGAAAGAAATGTCTGTTGTTTAAGATGCCCTGTCGTGGCTTTCCTTTGTAGGAGCCCCAATCGGCTAAGACACTGGTCACGACACCCCTCATTCCATTAACAGACATAGTTTTCTCAGGGTTACAATCCAGCATCCACAGACCAGCTCCTGACCAAGGGTCAAAGGACCCCTGAATGAGAGAAAGCGTGGGTTCTCAGCACCCCCTCAGGAGGTCCCACTGGACTTGGGCACCAGCCTGATTGAAAGAACGAGCTCCAGCCCCTTCCTGCTCGTGTCAGCGTCCACTGAAGCTCAGAAAAGAAACCAGCAGCCCCTGAGCCATAAGCTCTAAGTCAGCGAGGGGTAGACCCCCCAACCACCAGGGACCTCTGTGAGACAGAGGACGGCTTGCCACCCACGACCACACTCAGAGGTGGGGGTGGGGGGAGGGTGGAACTGCGCTCTCCCAGGATGTGCAAACTTCCCCGTGTGGGAGACAGAAGACCCTGAGTCTGCTGGTCATTCAGAGTACAGACCACCATTGCAGAAGTGGATGCCCCCTCTCTGCCACTGATAAGGATTCTGGGTCCTTCTGGAAGATCACACGAGGATCCCTAACAGACGGAGTGGTTTGGATTTCAGGGATTTCAGGGAATCCTGGAGGAGCCAGCTGCCTTTGCAGACCATGGAGATGGGCAATCTGCTAACCTGCCAATCAAAATTTGTAACCTGTAAGTTTGAAAAATGGTGAATTCTGAGTAAGCCACGCAACGGGGTCAGGTGATGCTGTGGGCGTCCTGCCATGGAGCCCTGACACCCCTAACCTGCTCAGGACGTGTGTGAGCTCACAGGATGCGGGGGGGTGGGGGGCACAGTCCCCCAAGAGGGGATGTGATCTTCCTACCAGGGCTCACCTCTCGCGTATCCCAATATTAAAATGAAGCTAAATGTATGGTTTGTCTGGTTAGACATATTCTTTAAGTCTCATTACATTTCAAAGTCACATGCTTTTCATTTCTGAGATGTGATTAAACTCACATCTGTTCTGATTGAGGTTTGGAATCTTTTATTTCGGGGGGAAAAAAGAGCGTCTTCAGAAGGGAGCCATCTAGTGCTGCGACGCTCAGGAGACCATTAAATTCAATCCTCCTTTCACACTCACTCCAGGGGGGATTTCAATTAAATTTGTTCAAAATTTATCAGGTTCCTGCATGTTGGCATAAATGATTCAGGACCACTTATCTATTCACTGAGTAGGATGTACTGAAGGGTACACATTATTGTTATGACTTTTCACAGTTTCTTCATAAATTCACCTAATAGGAGTTTCTATTATTCAAAACCCTCTTCTTCCCCATTAAGTGGTCTTGTTGTTCTTGCCACGATGAAATCTAATTACCTATGCAAATTTTGGGAGTACTCCTGAGTTACAAAAGCTGCCCTTTCCCCTAGTGGGCTGGCTTGCAGGACATGGAATATGGCATTTATTCTCCTAAGAAAGCAGCAAGAATACAAGTCTCCAGACACTGAGGGCACAGGGGTGACAGTGAGCATCCATGTGGGGGAGGGATTTCAGGGGACTGGTTCAGACAGCCGGAAGTAAATACATGTATTCGGGAACAGGGTCATAGGACACTGGAAGAGACTGACTTTATGTAACACGGATAATATATCTCTCTGGGCTGAGAAGGTGAACAGACCAGAGAACACAATTCTCTGGAGATGACACCAGGTTCGTGGGTGGCCACTGAGACTGCCATAAAACGATACACTTATCTGTCTAAAATGATTCACTAAGCACTTTTACAACCCCAGGAATTTATCTACAGAAATCCATTCAGCAAGGATGTGGTAATATGAAAACTGACTATTGACCACATAGGAAATACTTGTATTTGCTTTTTTCCCTTGAAGAATTACATCAGTGAGAAAATTTTGAGCATCTCAGCTATTCCCTACTTCCTTAATGAAAGGACAATATTCATAGGAAAATGAGCATCTCACTAACATGACACACAGAAAATATCTCATCGTTCATATTCCTCTTTAGCTTGAGTTCAGAATTCACAAGGGAGAAGTGAATTGACCTCAGGTTAATAGTTAGGAATTGTAGGGGGCATGAGGTGGTTTTAGAGAGGTCTTTCCCTTTCAGAACGTTGTCCCTTACAAATTCTTCAAACTGAAGGATGTATTGTACATGAAGAATGTACATCTTCACCTCCATGGAAATAAAACTGAGAGAGTTGGTTGTTGGAAAACTGTGGATGGGCTTTTTAAGTTTTATCCTTTACTTGGTAGTGAGAGGTGGAATCATTACATCGTTCTCCATCTACTCTGGCCAAGTCAGGTGTTTTCCTAAATTCTGGGTCCCACCACTCAACATCTCCACTGTGAGGTTCATCAAGGCATCTCAGAACAGAAGTGCCTTGTGGGATTCAATATGATCTTTTGTCTCCTCTGGGACAAGGATTCTATCCCTCCCTCCATCTGACTGCCAATTTCTGAGGGAAAGTATACTTTAATTCCTGCTCTGTTTGTCTCTAAGTGGTTTCCCAAGATACACAGCAGTAGGAACCTCTGAGGACTTTCTTCTAGAGACCAGATTTGCCCAGATCCTGAGCTCATGTTGTCCTTGGAAATTTGAATTAAGAACCTCAGTCCCACAAGTGGAGCGTCCAGAGGTTTCAAATGCCACAGGCTGGAGGTCCAAATGTGGGACAGATTTCTCTCCAGTCATTGAACTCACATCTGCCATAATTTTTCAGTGAGGAATCATTGGAACTTTAGCCAGGAATTCTTTATGGCATTGTGGAGCTCTCCTATGCAGTACAGACATTTTATCAATATAATCCCTGACTTTTGCCAACAAATGCCAGTAATGATCCCAGTCATTGTGACAATAAAGGTGCTCCCACACACCTCAAATATCTAGCAGAAGAGTGAACCACCAAATACAAACAAACAATAAATAAATCTTGAAGGGGTCAGAAAGAAAGGTCATACCAATTTCAAAACTAAGACAATAAGACTGATGGCTGACTTCTCAATGGAAATGATGGAAACTAGAATATAATATATGAATATCTTCAATGTAGAAGGAAAACAACTGCCAAAATAGAGCTCTATGCTACGTGACACAAACCTTCAAAAGCCATGGCAGGAAAGAGAATGTCAATGAAAGCAGCAGAGAAAGGACCTCTGAAAATTGTCTCACCCATAAAACCAAGGCAAGCACTGTACAAAATTTACAAGCGTCAACTTTTTCAAAACTCTGGAAATTAACCAAAGGCTTGTAGTAAACCAGAGAGTGTTTATTCAAGAAAAAGCAGAAAACAAAACACATCTGAATCTCATTAGGAAGAGTGAGCTGTGGGCATTTTAATTTACCCTATTTCCATTCTCTTCCCGCCCCACCCCCAAGTTCTACAGTTGGCTTTAAAACAAATAGCTCATATTCATGGTGGTAAACAGCAGCCTGGCGGTGACTGGAGCAGGAAGAATGTGGAAGATTCTTCAAACTCCTTTCCCAAGAACTGGCCTCGTTTGACTTGTCTGGTAGTTCCCTGGGAGACTCACTCATGAGGTTGTCTTTGTTTGACTCGATTTGGAGCTCACCCAGCAGGACAGCCTTTTTCCCAGTGGAGAATTCTGAAAACAATTACAGGCAATTGCTGAACACTGAGCTTGTTTGAGGCAGTAGATCACAGTTGGTGAAACTGTTAGACCAACCCAGAAAGCTAGGGAATGAGATGTCCACGGAAGCTTTAGAAACTCCAAGATAGTTCCTGGAATATGGACAGACATGTGTCCTGTGTTCCAGAAAGAGCTGAGGTTGCCATAAACTCTCACCTTTCCTACTCTCAAGGCTCTGCACAAGCAGGAAGGAAGAGGCAGAGTTGCAACCTGCCTGCTGTCTGTTGAAGGTGTTCCCCACCACACACAGAGACCCTCAGCAAAGACTGAGAAGCTTGTGGACATCTCTGTTCAGACATTAGCTGGCCACTAAGCTACCTAAGCAGAGATATCAGTGGACACACATGACAGAGAATACGGACTTACAGAATTAGTTTAAAAAGTGAATAAACAAATCCAGACAACAGGAAAGAGCAACAACACAAAACAGTGCAGGTGGGGAGGGTCTGACCTCTAGAACTGTCATGTTATGTGATTGAAAATGTAATTTTCAACAATAAAAGCAAGTATGAAACATGCAAAGGGACAAGAATGTATGGCCCAAACACAGGGGGAAAAAGAGCAGTAAGTAGAAACTATCCTTTAGGAACCCAGACATTGGACATAATAGTCAACACATTTAAATAATCTATTTTAAGTATTTTCAAAGAACTAAAGGGAACCATGTCAAAATAACAAAGTATGAGAATCATGTCTCACCAAACAGAAAATTATATATATATATATATATATATTAGGGGGAAAAAGAAATAAATATGAACTGTGAATCTGAAAAGTATAATGACTGAAATGAAAATTTTACTAAAGAGGCTTGACAGCTGGTTTGAGCAGAATTCCATGGATTTGAAGGAAGGTCAACTGAAATTATCCAGTTGGAAGAACAGGAAGAATAAAGAATGAAGAGAAGTGAACAGAGGCCTGTGGAAACCATCAAGTGTGCAAACATACACATTGTGGGATTGAGAGCAGAGGAGAAACACAAAGGAGCACAGGAGGTTTCTAAAGAAGTGATGGCCAGAGAGTGCAGCCACATGGGTTTCTCAGTAAGATTAATAATGTGTTCTTATCAGACACCAGGGAGGCCAGAGGACAAAAGTCTGTCAACCAAGCAAGTATATCCTGAAAAACTATTCTTTACAAATGAAGGAGAAAATAAGATATTCCACAGCAAACAAAAACTGGACAAATGTGTTACTAGCAGAATAGGTCATATGTTAGGACAGTAAAAATAAAGTCTCAATACCTTTAAAATGACTGAACTCTTACAAAGTATGTTATCTGACAAAAATAGAATAAAATCGGAAATCATAACTGAAGTAATTTGGGAAATTCACAAACATAGGCAATTTGAACCACACAATTTAAAATAATAATTGGGTCAAAAAGAAATCACAAGGTAAAATAGGAATACTTTCAAATAAATGAAAACAAAAACAGTATACAAAATGTTATGGCATTCAGGTAAAGCAGTGCTTAGAGGGAAATTCATAGCTACATTGCCTGTATTAAAGAAGAAAGGGGCTTCCCTGGTGGTGCAGTGGTTGAGAGTCCGCCTGCCAAGGCAGGGACCACGGGTTCATGCCCCGGTCTGGGAAGATCCCACATGCCACAGAGCAGCTGGGCCCGTGAGCCATAGCCGCTGAGCCTGTGCGTCTGGAGCCTGTGCTCCACAACAGGAGAGGCCACAGCAGTGAGGCCCACGTACCACTAAAAAAAAAAAAAAAAAAAAAAAAAGATCTCAACCCCATTGCCCATCTGAATAACTAGAGAAAAGAAGAACATACAGAACCAAAACAAGTGGAAGAAAGGGAATCATAAGTATTGAGCATAGTAAATTGAATAGATTTAAAAAATTGAGAAAATCAATGAATTGAAAAGTTAGTTCTTTGTAAAGTTCAACAAAAAATGACAAGCTATTAGCTAGAATGATTAAGGGGAAAAAGAAGACTCAAATTATTAAAAGGGAATGAAAGAGGAGATATAACTTCTGTCCTTAAAGAAATAACAACCATGATAGAATACTGTGGAAAACTGTATGCCAACAATTAGGTAAACTTGATGAAATGAAAAAATTCCCAGAAAGACACAAACTACTGAAACTGACTAAAAGACATTAAAAATTGAATAAACCTATAACAAATAAAAAGATTGAATTAGTAATTAAAAATTTTCCACAGAGAAACACTCAGGAGAAGATGACCTTATTGGTGAATTCCACTAAACATTTAAAGAAAAATTGATACCAACCCGTCACAAACACTTCCAGAAAACAGAATATGAGGTAACATTTTTTTTTAATTTTTATTTATTTATTTTTGGCTGTGTTGGGTCCTCGTTTCTGCGCGAGGGCTTTCTCTAGTTGCGGCGAGTGGGGGCCACTCTTCACTGCGGTGCGCGGGCCTCTCACTGTCGTGGCCTCCCCCGTTGCAGAGCACAGGCTCCAGACGTGCAGGCTCAGCAGTCGTGGCTCACGGGTCCAGGTGCTCCGCGGTATGTGGGATCTTCCCAGACCAGGGTTCGAACCAATGTCCTCTGCATTGGCAGGCAGATTCTCAACCACTGCACCACCAGGGAAGCCCCTGAGGTAATATTTTTAAACTCATTTTACGATGCCAGCATTACCCTGATACCAAAATGAGACAAAAACATCACTAAAGAAAAAAAAGAAAGAAAAAATACAAAACAATAAATACAGACACAAAAATTTTCAATAAAATACTAGTAAACCTAATCCAGCAATATATAAAAAGGATTATATACCATGACCAAGTAGAATTTATCCTAGGAATGCAAAAATGTTCCATATATGAAAATCAATGGATGAATATACTGTATTAGTAGAATAAAGGACGAAAAGCACTTGACAATCTCAACTGATGTGGAAAAATCATTTGTCTAAATTTAACACTTTTGTGCAATAAAAATACACAACAAGCTAGGAATAGGAGGGGATGTTCTCAACCTAGTAAAGGAAATTTATTAAAAAAATAATAAAACACATAGTTAACATCATACTCAATGGTGAATGACTGAAAACTTTCCCTCTAAGATCAGGAACAAGACAAAGGAATCTGTTTATCATTTCTATGCAAAATAGTTCTGGACATTCTAGCCAGGACCATTAGACAAGAAAAAAAAGGGGGGTGGGCATCCAGTCTTCAAAATAAAAATGAGACTACTTTGGTTTGTAAATGACATGCTCTTATGCATAGAAAATCCAAAGGAATTCACATATTTGCTTGCACATGCACACAGAAGAAAAAACAACATATTAAAACTAATAAATTGAATTCAGCAAAGTTTCAGAATAAAAGATGAATACATAAATATCAGTTGTATTTCTTTACTCTAAGAATGAACAATCTGAAAATGATTTTAAGAAAACAATCCATTTAGAATAGCATCTAATACATATAGAAATAAATTTTACAAAGAAAGTATAAGACTTGTATACTTAACACTTCAAAAAGAAGTTAAATTGAAAGAAGTTAAATAAAACTTAAATTAATGGAAATACATCTGTGTCTGGATTGGAAGACTTAATGTTGTCAAGATGGCAATACTCCCCAAATTAATCTGTAGATTTAAAACAATATCTGTCAATTTCCCAACTAGAGTTGTGTGTGTGTATGTGTGTGTGTGTGTGTGTGTGTGTGTGTGTGTGCAGAAATTCTAAAGCTGATGCTAAAATTCATATGAAAATGCAAGTGATCCAAAGTAATTGAAACAAACTTGAAAAAGAAGAACAAAGTTAGAAGACTCATACTTTATAATTTCAATTTTACTATACATATGCAGTAATCAATACTGTGTGAAAATGACATAAAGATAGAGATCAATGGAATAGAATTGAGAGTCTAGAAATAAACTCATATATCCATGGTCAGTTGATTTTTAACAAGGAGTCATGACCATTCTGTGGGGGAAAAATAGTCTTTTTAACTAAAGATGCTGGGACAACAGTATATCTACATGGAAAACAATGAAATTTGACCTCTACATCACACCATATAAAAATTTTTACTCAAAATGGACTAAAGACCTAAATATAAGCACTAAATCCATAAGATTCTTAGAATAAAACATAAGTGTGAATCTTTCTGACCTTAGATTAGGCAATGGTTTCTTAGTCATAACGCCAAAAGCACAAGCAAAAGAAAAAAACAAAACAAAATAAAACAAAACAAAACAAAATCCCCAAAATAAAAATAAAGCAAAAAACAAACAAACAAAAAAAACTTCATTGGGCTTCATCAAATTAAAAAACAAAACAAAATACTTGTGCTTCAAAGGACAATATCTAGAAAATAAAAAGTTAACACACAGAATAGGAGAAAATATTTATAAATCATATACCTGATAAGGGATTTGTATCTATAGTGTATAAAGGCAAATGCCAGTAGAGATATAGATTTGAACAACATGCTAATAAGTATGTTCTAATTAACATACTCAAGACATTGGAGCTAATTACTACAAAATATGAAATTTTTTGAAGACTCATAGAACATTTATGAAAGATGGCCATATGCTGAGGCATAAAATAAGGTGCAAAACATTTCAGACACCTGATATCATCCACAGTACACACCCTGACAACAGTGGAAGCAAGCCATAAATCAAAAAGAAGAGAAAGAAACTAGAAAATATCCATATTTTTCAAAATGAAGCAATGCACTTCTGAATGACTAATATGTAAGGAATAAATCACAATGCCAATTAGAAAATAGTTTCAGCTATAGAAAAATTAAAATGTATTTTATATATATATATAAATATATAAAACTTGATAATATATAAATATATATATATTTATATATATTTATATTATATATATTTGTATATGTATAATATATATTTATAAAATATATAAATAAAAACTTATAATAATATATAAAAACTTGAATAATGCCTCCAAAATTTTGTCTGAGAAACATTATGGTATTAAATGTATTTTTCATAATTTATGCATCAAGAAATTAGCAAAAAAGTTGAGCATAATAAAATATGAGCTAAAATTAATGAAGTGAACATGAAAAATATAGTGAAGATAATTATCAAAGCTAAAAGATTGGTTCAGATAAAAGTAATATAATTAATAAAGACTTGGCAAGAGAGATCACCAGGGTGGAAGTGGGAGGGTTGCAAGGAAGAGAGGCAGAAGGCACAAAATCAATATGCTAGTGAAAAAGGTGATATCTCTAGAGATCTCACAGACATGGAAAGAAAAAAACTATGAATAATTTATGACAATGAATTTGAAAACTTAGATGAAATGGTTAAGTTACTAGAAAAACACAACTTTCTAAAACTGACATAAGAAGAAGTAGATATTGAAATAGCCCTGAATTTACTATGAAATTAAATACATGATTAAAATTAAAAAAAAACTTTAAGCTCAAATAGCCATACCTATAAATTCATTAATATATAAAAGATAATAAAATGCCATGATAATATTTAGTTTACTTCAAGAATAACAGATTGAATTTAACATTTGAAAGTCAGTCAATGCATTTCACTACTTCCACAAAATAAAGGAGAAAACTGGCAATGAACAACGTGGGTTTAAACTGTGTGGGTCCGCATAAACTTTTTCAATAAATATGTACTACAGAACTACCAAATGCAGTTGGCCAAAGCCATGGGTGCAGAAACGGAGGGCAGACTGTGAAGTTATACACAGACTTATGACTGCACAGAGGTAGGTGCCTCCCTAAATCCCCCACCCTGTTGTTCAAGAGTAAATAGCATATGTATATGTGTGTGTGAGTTTAAGAAAGTGGAATAATAAAGAGTAGAATGAGGTAAGATGTCTGAAATATCTTTTTTTCCAACAAAAAGCTGCTATCCAGAAGATAAAGGAAATTCTTAAAAATAAGAGTTCTTGCTTAGCCAAACAGGAAAGTTGCCAGACTCTGGGCCCAGCCTGTGAGTTTACAGGCTCTCCCTGCCTTAGCTGACAGGACTCCTCTGCCAGGGGTAGAAGCCATTCTCATCAAAGCAAACCAGGACACACAAATCCCTTAGATGCCAGGTGTGCACGAAAAGGTAGATTTGAGGCCCAGAGCAGAGTGAGGGAGACCAGGCTTGCTGTGGATGTGGATTCTGCCCTGTGCTGAGAATTTTAACCACTGGTGTCGCAGGGTCAGATTTCCACGTCAGGAAAGCCCTTTGCAATATGAATAGGAGACCAACACTGGGATAGGAGCTGGATGTTGGAAAGAGGGAGACCCACAGAGAAAACATTGGTGTAGCCCAGCCCAAGGGGAGACCTGGACTCAGCCAGAACATGGGAACTGAGTCTGAGGACATGCATGAAGGAAATGCGAAAAGGTTTTCAGAGGTGACACAGGTGTCTGGTCACAGGAACTGGGAGTACGGTAGAGTCTTCACAGAGATAAGGGTTTATGGTAGGAAAGAGGCCCATTTTGGATGTGTAGTTTCATGTTCACAGAAAGCCAAGAGCTCAGGTTGTGAGTGAGGCAGAGTGTGGTGAAGGTGCCTGTTCAAGGCTGTAACTGGAACAGGTAGGAGAGATGACCCCACATGAATTGTGAGAGGGTAACCTTGGAGAGACAGAACCAAACTCCAGCATTGGCCCTTCAGGAAGGGGTGAGACAGAAAACCTGCAGAAAGTGGCCAGGGAGCTAGCACTATCCTAATAGCAACCCCACACCGAGACATTACAAAAGCAAGCAAAAAGAAAACAAACAAAAAATAAAACAAAACTATAGACCAATATCTCTTATGAATATAGATGTAAAATTCCTAGTAAATTGAAGCTACTGATGGGAAGAAAATTATACATCATGATGAAGCAGGTTTATTTCATGAATGCAAGCCTTGTTCAACATTCAAAAATCAATGTAATCTAACACATCAGGTTTTTGTTTTTTTGATGTGGACCATTTTTAAAGTCTTTATTGAAATTATTACAATATTGCTTCTGCTTTACATTTTGGTTTTTCGGCCATTAGGCATGTGGGATCTCAGCTCCCTGACCAGGGATCAAACCCACACCCCCTGCACTGAAAGGCAAAGTCCTAACCACTGGACCAACACATCAACAGGCTAAAGAAGGAAAATCACATGATCTTATCAATAGATGTAGAAAAAGATTTTGACAAAATTCAACTTCCATTCATGATAAGAAATCTCAATAAACTAAGAATAGAGGGGAACTTCCTCAACTTGACAAAGAATATCTGTAAAAAACAAAACAAAACAGAAACAAACAAAAAAACCCCAAAAGTCCTATGTGTCTCTACTGTACACTCCCCTCTCATCACCCAAGCTATATGCCCCCTAAGAGGTCTGTGTTGGTCCTTCTGTTGTGGTGGGCTGATTATGTGGGTGCTATGGTAGGCTTGGTTGGCCTCTGGCCTAGTTGGTTGCTTGGCCCTGCCTTATGTGGATGCTGCTGGCTGCTGGTCACGAGGCAACTGACTGAAGAACAGAGCTGGAGGAATCAGGCTCCCTGACTTCAGACTGTACTACAAAGTTACAGTAATCAAAACAGTATGGTACTGGCACAAAAACAGACACATAGATCAATGGAACAGGGTAGAGAACCCAGAAATAAACTACAAGAAATAATCTACAACAAAAGAGGCAAGAATGTACAATGAAGAAAAGACAGCCTCTTCAATAAATGGTGTATGGAAAACTGGACAGCTACATGTAACAGAATAAAATTAGAACATTCTCTACCACCATATACAAAATTAAACTCAAAATGAATTAAAGACCTAAATGTAAGACTGGATACTGTAAAACACCTAGAGGAAAACATAGGTACAACACTCTTTGACATAAATCGCAGAAACAATTTTTTTGGATCCTTCTTCTAAAGCAAAGGAAACAGAAGCAAAAATAAGCAAATGGGACCTAATTAAACTTAAAAGCTTTTACATGGCAAAGGAAACCATTAACAAAATGAAAAGAATGGGAGAAGATATTTGCAAATGATATGAATGATAAGGGGTTAATATCCAACATGTATAAATAGCTCATACAACTCAACATCATAGGAAGAAAAACTGATTTAAAAAATGGGCAGAAGAAATGAATAGACATTTTTCCAAAGAGGAAATGCAGGTGGCCAATAGGCACATGAAAAGATGCTCAACATTGCTAGTCATCAGGGAAATGCAAATCAAAACCACAATGATACATCACCTCACACCTGTCAGAATGGCTATCATCAAAAAGAACACAAATAACAAAGGTTGGTGAGGATGTGGAGAAAAGGGAACCCTCCTACACTATTGGTGGAAATGTAAATTGGTTCAGCCACTGTGGAAAAGAGCATGCAGGTTTCTCAAAAACTAAAGATATAATTACCACATGACCCAGCAATTCCACTCCTGGGTATATATCAAAAAACAAAAACACTAATTCGAATGCACCCCAATGCTCTTAGCAGCATTTACAATTGCCAAGGTATGGAAGCAACCTAAGTATCCATCAACAGATGAATGGATAAAGAATATATATATATTACTCAGCCATTAAAAAAGTGATATTTTGCCATTTGCAGCAACACAGGTGGATTTGGATGGCATTATGCTTAGTGAAATAAGTCAGAAAGAGAAAGACAAATACTGTATGATATCTCTTATATGTGAAATCTAAAATATAAAAAACAAACCAGTGAATAAAACAAAAAAGAAGTATACTCTAAGATATAAAGAACAAACTAGTTGTTACTAGTGGGCAGAGGGAAGGGGAGAGGGGTAACATAAGGGTGGGGGAAAGGCAGGGTTATTATTCAAATATATGTAATCATGAGTGTGAACTTTTGAAAATTGTAAAGCACTATAGAATTTAAAGAATCTTTCATTAAATAACCAAAAGAAAACTGTAGCTAACAAAATACTTAATGGTGAGAAACTCAAAGCTTTAATATCATGTACAAGACAAGAATGTCCCCTCTCACCACTCCTTTTCAATATCATACTGGAGATTCTAGCTAGCTGGCAACAAGAGAAAAAACTGTCTTTGTTCACAGATATTATGATTATCTATGTAGAAAATCCTAAATAATTGATGAAAACCTCTGGGAACTAATAAGCAATTAAAGAAAGTTTGCAGAATACAAAATTAATGTACAAAATTCAATCACTTTCCTATATACCAGCAGCGAACAATTCGACTTGAAATTAAAAACTCAGTAACACTGCATTAACACCACCAAAAACGAAATGCTTAAGTATAAATCTAATAAAGCATATACAATATCTATGTAAGAAAAACTACAAAACGCTGATGAATAAAATCAAAGCACAAAATAAATGCAGAGACATTCCATGTTCATGGATAGGAAGATTTAATATTGTCAAGATGTCAGTTCTTCCCAACTCAATCTATAGATTCAGTGAAATTCCAATGAGAATCCCAGTGAGTTGATTTTTGGGTACTGACAAACTGATTCTAGAGTTTATGTAGAAATTCAAAAGATCCAGAGTAGCCAACATAATATTGAAGGACAAAAACGAAGATGGAGGACAAACACTACCCTACTCCCAGACTTACCGTCAAGCTACAGTAATGAAGACAGTGTGGTGTGGTGAAAAAATAAATGAATAGATGCCCAGCATTTGTTTGTAAGACTCACCACTCCCTTGTGCTCCTCGTTTCCTCCAGGCTGACCCCACTCCACTCTGACCCTCAGGCCTGTGTGCACCACGCCCTGCATCTGTTTGCAGGGCTCAGATCTTGCACAATTTTATCACAAGAGTCCTCCCTGGGCCCTGCTACTGAATGTCCTCAGGTCCCCTGAGTGGAACGACGCTGGGAACTCCATGGACTCCAACCCTTCTGCCCCTGCAGGGGTCCTTTCCTGCTTAGAACAAATATTCAGCACATAAAGAAAAGTTATATTATGCAGCAGTGTTGGTATAAAGACAACTACATCCACATTACATATTAAAATGTTTTCTTTGACCTGAAAATTATTTTCCCTCTGATTTTAAAAGGAATTAAAACATTTCCATGGGCCTCCAAAAGTGCTGTCTGCCCAGGCAGGGCCTACTGTGCTCAGTGGGGAGGTCAGTGCTGGCCCCAAACGTCTCCAACTTTCTTGCCTTTTCTTCTTCTTGCCATTGTGCTTACTTGGGTAATGGGGCGATGTCAAAGATCCCGAGGTCAGACCTGATGAAAGCTGGCTCTGGGAGACCATGTCAGTGTCTCCTGCTGCGTCCAGCCTGGCACCTTCTCAGGAAAGCATCCCAGGCTTCACAGCTGGAAGGGCATGTGCAGCAGTCAGTGGCAATGGCAGCCATGGAACAAGTGGTCCAGCCTCTCACCAGCTGGAGACACCAAGCGGGGTGGCTTGGAAAGGGTCCTCGCCGGTTTCCATAGTAACTGCATAATTTGATTTCATGCCCTCAACATTTAATGTTTCCATTTTCCATCTGAGTATTCACCCGCCCCCCGCCCCACCATGAGGCCTCTCATACTTTCATGACGACTCTACTGTAAGGTCTTCCTTATACTGAGACCACATTGCCTTCCCGTAGCACCCACTCATTGGCCCTGGTTCCCTTTGAAACTACTGAGATGTATATATTTATATATATATAATACATTTTTTTCTTCTTTTTCAATACTATCCAAATATGTGACTAGTCTAAAGACACTATGATGCTTATTTCTAAGGTGGGCTGGGATGGTGGGCACCAAGCTGAGTTTCTGTGGCCAGTCACCCAATGTGTTAATGAACTTTCACTTTCCCAAATGATATTCGGCTCACTTCTAAGTGGCTACAAGATGGCACAGCATTTCCTTTAACTCTCCCTTTCTGCTTTATTCCTTTAGCTCCATTATGTTGGGCTCAGACAGAACATCCAGCACATTTCCAGGCAACTTGCTCTGTGAACAATCAAGTGACATGGCAGCCGCACCATTACTTATCAGCTTGCATTAAAGTTTCATTGGCAAGTTATTAATTATTGAGGGATTAATGCTGAGATCCAGCTGTGCGCCCCAGTTCCCTTCACAAGAGCCCAAGTATGGGAGCAGGAAGCCACTCCACCACCTCTCACAGCTTCAGCTTCTGAAGCATAAAAAGGAAACAAAACTGAAAACCCATGCTGAAGACAAAGACAGGCATGGGCTGTAAATCCTCAGGGTAGATTATGAATAAGGAACAAGGAAGATCGTTGCTAGTTAGCTCTAACTTCAGCAATTGTCAGGGGAACCTTTCTTTTAAATGATTTGGTGGGTCCGGTTCTGAAGACAAATTCTCCTGTTTAGACCCTGTCTTGTCCATTCACAGGGCGATGAGCTGTCTGCCAGCACTGAATGTCCACGGTCAGCATCAATTCCCTCCCCAGCCCCAAATGAAACAGATGTTCTGGCTTTCCCAAAGGCAAATGTTTCTTCTTAAATCGCCCATAGTGCTACGCATTTCTCACTGAATAATGCTCAGAAAACCATTTCCCAGCACCGTAGGTAATAAGGCACAAGGAGAAAGATGACATTTTTGAGTTCTGAAGGTTGTTCCTCAATGAAATGTAATTCCCTCTGTTTAAAATGTACTCACTATTGGATGAAGATAGAGCATGGGATCATTAAACAGAATTTAAGAATGAAGTAAGCTGGATCTTTCGGACATGACGAGAGGTCTCAGTCTTCCAGGAGCGCTCAGATTTGGATGAACGGGTACAGCATGTTTTCACGTTGAGAGTCTCTCCCTGTGTGCCCCCGGGGGTAAGGGCCTGGGGCCTGGGGGACTGAGGGGAGGATGCTGCCACGAGGAGAGCAGGAAGCATCACCACATGCTGTCTGTGCGTGTATTAAGCTCCTCAAACGTCTATTACAAATTGGCACATTACAGTTTTAAGAGGCAGGAAAGCTTACTACATGACTCAAAATAGGATGCAACTTGGTTTTTAAATAATTGGATTAAGCTACAAAAGATTCTGAGACAAGTGAGTTAACAAACCCCTGTGAACTGGTTATGGGCTGGTTAAAGTTTGGGGACAGTTTGCTGGTTATTAAGCGGGTAGTTATCAGGGTGGGAAAAATTGTCAACTGTGAGGTGCCGACCTGATCTGGGAGGCGAGGGGCAAGGATGCTGAGACGTAGGCACACACATGTTCAATCAACTACTCAAAAAAACACCCAATTAAGTCGAAAATGAGGTGTTTCCGAGAAGTGTGGCTTACACTCGTGGCTGTGCTCGGAGCATGTACCTGGGGATGTGGAGCCAGGGGTACCAGCCTCTGGGGTCAGGAGAGCTGCTTCAGCCCAGAGGACGCCTCAGAAGCAGCTGCTGAGACAGGCGAGCGAACCCTGCCCCAAGGAGAGCTGCCTCTGGGACACCAGAACAGCGAGGGGCCTCCCCGCTTGGGGACTGAACTGGAGCAGGACGGGGGCTGGAAGGAGAGGCCTCATGGGCACAGGGAGAAGCTGCTGCATGAGGTCTAGGGCTGTCCTGGCCAAGACAGAGACTCAACAGGGTCTTGCTGGGTGTCATTCTTGCTCCTGCCCTGTGACCAAGGCTGCCAACCCTGCACACACACCAGTACCCAATGGACAGCTGTGGAGAAGCCAGCCACTCCCAGAAACAGCTGTGCCTGGGCCTTTGGGGAAAGATGCACGTCTTCTGGGAAGATGCGAGTGTGTCCACGGCTTGGGGTGAAGCAGCATCGTGGAAAACAAGGAGACCCCAGTGGGGCAGTGAGAGCCCCAGGCAGAGAGAGGTCAGCTCTTGGAAAGAGCCCTCCCCTCAAAGCCTGAACTGGGAGAGGGGGAGGGGGTTGCTGTCCCACTCCCATGGGAGCTGCAGGTGCCGACCGTGAGTTGTCCCAGAACGGTGATGGTGTGATGCTCCAGCCCCCGAAGGGCTGAGAGGAGTCTGGATGCCAAGCCCAGACCCAGACACCTCCTGGAAAGAGGGCAGTGACCAGGCAAGCAGCAGTGTGGTAGCTGGTCACAGGGCTCTCCTGCACACAGGGCAGCAGCCCCCAGGCCACAATGCAGGCAGGTGAGATGGAGGAAAGGCAGTGGGTCTTTGCCCTGTGACTTGGCTCATAACAGCTCTGCCTCGTGTCGGTGCAAAGTGGGTACTCAGTCAGTGTTGGGCAATCTTGTCTCACACGGTCCAGATGTGCAGACAGGGGTCTGGACACATGTTCATGTCAGGAGGGACCATGGGCGGTGAGCACACATGTGACTCGACAGTAGGTGCCCAAGACAAGCCCATCCACCCAGGGCGTTTCTGGGTGGGATTTGGGTCCTGAGGAGCAGGTGTGCCCAGGATCGCAGGCTCAGCTGCCACAGGAGCAGTTGGGGGATAGAGCAGCCAAAAGTGGAAGATCCCACCCAAAGACGTCTCTGTCAGTGCATTTGTTCCAAGCTGATGTGCTTTGCCAGCTGTGGGAGATGAGGGGTCAGCAGCTGCTGGTATGGACAGTCAGTTGTCTGTTATGCATGTGTGTCTCGTGTAAGTGATGGCAGTGATTAGCTGATTGGCCTGAGAGCTCAAGCCTTCCTCGGTGACTGCTCCCCAAGAATTCAGGTAGAGATGAAGCGATGTCACACCACAGGTCTTCCCAGACTGCACATCCAGCCCTCTCGGCCACACCAGCCGAGCTGACCTTCATGCTGGCAGTGGACCTGTGTATCTGGGGTGGAGGTGACTGGCTGTGTGCACTGGTGCATGGGTGCAAGTGGCCGCATATGTGTGCATGCAGCTGTGCGAGTGCCTTGTGGGTGTGGGCATGTGTGTGTACTTATGTGTGCATGAGTGTGAATGTTTGCATGTGCCTCTGAGTGTGGGCACATGTGTGTTTATGTGCAAAAGTGTGTGTGCACATCTGTGTGTGTTAGTGGGTGCACACACGTGGAGGTAGGGTGTGTGCACATGTGTATGGATGAGTGCCTATGTGCATGCATGTTTGTGTGTACACTTGTGTGTGGGCCACAAGTGAATGCACGCGAGTGTGTGTGTGTGTACAAGTACCTGCATGAATGTGCACCCCTGTGTGCACACACTACACGTAGGTACGTGGTATCACACGCCTGTGAGTGTACGTGTTCATGTGCACATCTGTGAGCATACACATGGAGGTTCATGTGTGCACATACGCACATATGCGGAAATGCATCTGCACGTGACATTTAGGTGTGTGTGCATGTGTGGCAGTGTGCCAAATGTGCTTTCATGTGCACACGTGCACGAGTGTGTGAGTGCCACTGTGAGCATGCATGTGTGGGTATGCATGTTTGTGGGTAGCCTTGTGAGGCTACATTGTATGTGTGTGCCTGCACCTGTGTGAGTACCTGTTCTTTTGTCTTCATGTGTGCACACGTGCTTTGTATATGTGTTCATATGTGCTTGCTTGTGTGCATGCATTTTGCCCATGTGTGCCTTTGTGTCTCTGTGTCACACACACGTGTGCACACCTGAGTGGGAGGTGTGTGAGTGTGTGCACAAGTGTGTCTGTGGGCACATGCAGACACACGTGGCTATGGGTGCATAAACATGCCTGTGTGAATGTGTCCATGTGCACAGACGTGTGTGTGAAGGTCCATGAGTGCATGTGGTGTCTGGGATTCTGTGTGTGTGCGTGTGCTCACATGGGCTGTGGAAGAAGCAGTCCTGTGTAAAGCAGTGAGACAGTTGTTCTTGGCTGGCAGCTGAGTCTGGACCTAGGGCCACCACATCCTGGTTCTGAGTCCTGTGTGAGTTACTCAGACCCCCCGAGCCTCCACAACCGCATCTGTGAACTGGGGTCCTCCTTACGGAACCTTCCACTTGGGTTCACGGTGAGAAGCAAACGAGTGACCTTGTGTGAGCTGATCAGGCAAGACCGGGCGCGGAGGCTGTGCTGTCTTCTTGGTTGTGGTTTTTGTTGTTAACTTCATTATTATTATTCTGACCCTGTGGCTGAACTTACCTGGGGCCATCTGTTTTCTGCCTGCTGTCCTGGTACATGTAATAATGTCAGGTTCACTTCAGTGTGGATAATAAATCATATGTTTTCACTATCTAGGTAGAAAGATTTTGAAATCATTGCTTTATTATAAATTCTCATGCCCCTTTATTGAATTTGAGAGAGACTAAATGCTCACCTCTTTGGCTGTGCCTGGCACCCACATCTGCTTTTACCAGCAGCCATCAAACTCATTGTATTATTAAAATCCCAATGATACATGACATAATTATGATGAAGTTCGGAGCATTCAGTAGAGTATACATCACTCAGAGATGTGTACAGTTAAAATTAAAATTCCACCCTCATCCTATCATGATTCGTTAGGTGAAATTAGTAATGAAAAAAAGATGAAGAATGATATAATTCTTTCTAAAGAACAAATCTCCACTAACATTCCTATTTAATTATTAAAAAATTATTTAAATGCCATTTGAAAAATTACTTTTAAAATTATATGTATAGAATTGCATTTACGCAGGTTTGCCCAGATGCATGTACCATTCAGAAAAATGAACAATTAGGCTTCTTCCGAAGATTTTCTTTTTGAAAAACATCCAGTCTAAATATGCTGTTATAATTAGAATTTAATAATTTTATGATCAGAGTTAGCTGTCCCAGAGGGTGGTTTTCTGATATTGTTGTTACTGTTGAGGAAAAGACATGCCACTGGATTTGAAAGCTCATCCACGGTGAGAAGATCATCACTTATAAAGAAGAGAGAATCAAGGTCATGTGTGATGCCAGGTACAGAGCAGTGTGGTCTCGGGACAGGGCTCAGCTCCCGGTGTCTGGGTGAGCCCAACACAGAGGAACCTCTCAGATAACACAAACTTCTGGGAAGTTGAATACGAAGAGAAAGTCTCCTCTGATTATAAATGAGGTTGAAGGAGCCTTGCCGTGATTCCCATCCAGCACGTGGTGCTCACCTACTCTGTCCAAGTGTGTTCATGCTCCATGTGGAGAGAAGAGTGTGTTGGGGTCTCAGGCATCCCCTAGTGTTTGTGATAAGCCATTTACTCTCTAGCTATTTGCTGAGCACCCAGTGTAGCCAGGCTACACAGGTGAGCAGCCAGAGTTGCCTGCAGCTACCTGGAAGGCAGAACCGAAGGAAGTGGATTCCTTGGTCCAAGGCATCCATTGGAAGGATGGACCTGGTTCCTGGGAGTCTCCAAGCTGAGGAGGACCCAAGCAGTGAAACAGGTATATTTGCTGGTCATTGTTCTGTCCTTACAAAACTGAATATCAGATACAACTATTATGAACTATGTATTGGTTGTTACTTAAAATACCTTTGCGGACTTGGAGCTGGTCCAGTATTTCCTATATTCCCAGGACCGGGGAGGAGGGTCATTCTATTGATGTTCTAGGAAACTAGCTACAAGAAAAGAATTTGGTAAAGATTAGGAAATCATGGTGCTATATTTACATCCTTTCCTTGATCCCTTATTTTCAATGGGAAACATACCTTTAGTCTTTCCACAGTTACCTGAACCCCCATCCCTATGCTGAACCCCTAACACCCATGACTGTATTTGGAGATGGGACCCCTAAGGAGGTAGTTAAGGAGTTGCCTCTGATCCAATAGGACTGGTGTCCTTATAAGAAGAGGAAGAGGCACCAGAGCTCTCTCTCCACACATGCTCTCTGTGCAAAGGCCATGGGAGGTCACAGTGAGACGGTGGCCATCTGCAAACCAGGCAGAGACTTCTCACCAGGAACCGACACCGCTGGACCCTGCTCCCAACTTCCAAAACTGTGAGCAATAAACGTCTGTTGTTTAAGCTGCCCTATCTGTGGTATTTGTTTTGGAGCCCGAGCTAAGATAAGTGGGTTCTGATTTATTGACTCAATAATTTTCACTGGATCAAAAAATTTTAGTCATTTGAATGTATTTCTAATGAGGCCTCCATTTTTTTCAACGTGGATTTTTGTGCAGTGCATAAAAATATCTCTACCCTAAAAATAGAAAAGTACTGAAATCTCATTTTAATTTTAATATTTCACTATAAACTATACAAATATATAAAGCAATATGAAGTATAAGAATGTCTTAATGGTATCAATTAAAATAAGAAAACATAACAATATTACATCGAGGGAAAAGGACAACAAAGTAAAAGGACTCAGTGAATTACGGCAGAGGTGTCTTGTGAATGCCGGTGGTGTGCTTCCAAACAATTAAGCCCCAGACATTTAGCTGCAGTAGCGAATTCTACCCTATAAAGTGATTGAGATTTATCGAGAAAGGTCTTTCCTGATGATTAAACCCCAATTGACTAATAAAAACCCAGCTATGGAGGTTTAGCAAGCACAGTCTATGACTGGTCTGCTTCTGTCACATAGTTGTTAAACCTCAGCAAATGCCTTTTAAAGAATCATTTTGTCTTTAATTAGCATGCACTAGCTGTCCTATTAAGTCTAAATTAAGTCTTTATTTGAAGCAGTTAATTGGGAGACTCAACCAAATGTGGACACCTGCAAGGTAGTGATTTCAGTTTCTGGCTGTTGTCAGGATCTAGCAGTTCTGTGACATTGAAGGTTCAAAAGCTTGGCTGCCCCTGCCGGTGTGGATTGTGTACGAGGGTATGTGTGCCTGCGTGTGCTAGCTAGTGCCTGTGTGTTTAGACCAAACACCCCCGTGGCAACTGTTTCCATCAGAAAAGCACAATTTATTAAACAGACATTAAAATTAAACCCCATTCTGAAGGTTAGACATCTTTTAACTTTAAAAAATTCCGCCCAAGGAGACACCGTGAAAAAATCACGACTTGGGTGCCTGAGGTTCTGGATTTTAGGCTCGTGGCTTGCACCAATTTTTTTTTCTAACTTTCATTTCCAAATTTACTTAAAATACTTTTAGACTAAATATTTTCTAAATGTCTTCCAGTGCTAAAAATATATGATGATAACATAATAATTAAATGGCATTTTTTACAGTTAATTGCAGTGTCTGAAATTCAAAACTTGAGTGCATTATCATTCATGGAGAACTGAGGATAGGAATGAAAACAACACAGAAATGGATATAAATACAAATGTAAACACGCTTTAAGAAGTCTTCATATTGATCGTCCTTCCATCCCAGGGTTAGCCCCCTATAACTGGTCTTTAGGCAATAGATGGGCTCGCAGGTACCGAGGGTCCCCAGGTGCTGGTGGGTTTGATGAAACCCAGCCCAGTAATGCAAGAGTTAACGATTGTTAAGTTGAACTCTCTAGGCCTTCTCTAAACTATATTTATTCACAAGTAATGACTGAAAAGAACCCAGAGAGAGATAAGAAGATGCAATGCACATTTATTTGTCAAATTAAATTATGTTTCTCTTACTTACAGAAAACGATCAGTGTGCTAAAAATAAGATTGTTTTAATTGGCTAAATAATTGTATAAATAATTCTAATGTGCAAATTGGTTTTCTCAATGTATGTTTATCATCCAAAAAATTGTCTCTGGTAATGAGGTAAGATTTATTGCTTGTCTGCTGCGTTGCAGGTCCTATGTTCACTCTCTTATTTAATCCTCACTATAGCCATAGGGTGGAGACCTCATTCTTGTTCTAATTTTACAAATGAAGCAACAGAGGATCAGAGGGAGATTGTTTTAAAGGGTCCACTCTTTGAATTTGCATGACTTTTAAAGTTCTTTTCCATTTTATTTACTTACTGACTTCTTGTGTTTTACTTTTATGAACTGATGAATGATCTTTGCTCATTTTTATTTTCAAGTTTTACTTTGATATTTGTGTTATTTTAATAATTATTTTTACATAGGCAATATTTTAAACAAATATGGACACAACGTTAATCTTTTACTTTGTGTTTTTTGCCTTTGGTGTTATGCTTAGGAGGACTTTTCTCATAGGAGATTATAATGGTAAATGCTCACTTGTTTTATCTTCTGGGGCCCTATAGCCCAGTCCAGCTAAAACATGGCTAGTGTAAATGAGGTGTGCTTAAAATATAAAATACACACTGGATTACAAGGTCTTAGCATGAAATAAAAGTACTTAAAAATATTTTTCATATTGAGTACATGTTGAAATGGCATAATTATGATATATTAGATTAAATAAAATATATTAAAATTAATTTCACCTATTTCTCATACTTTTGATTCTATGTGGCTACTAGGACATTTAAAATTGTATCTGTAACTCACATTATATTTCCATTGTACAGCACTCTCCTGGTGTATTTTACTTTACATTTATAATTATATACACATATGTACCTATGTACATATTATATATATTATGTACATATACATATACCTTCACATACATATTATTTGTGTATAATGTATATTTACATTACACCTATATAAATATATATGTATAATTATATATATGCCATCATAAATTTGTTTTGGTGTTATGTGATTTTTTTAAGAAATGATTAGGCAATAGCTCAAAACCATTTTTTTTTTTTTAATAATGACTCCTTTCTGATGATCGGAAATACTGACTTATATTGAGTTCTTACTCATAGTTGGGCCTGTGTCTGGCTTCCCAGCATACCTCATTGGCCCACTCACAGTGTATTAATTATCATGCTTTTGTAAGATGCTTTACTGCTTGGCATCATAAAGTGACAATTTGCTATGTATTTATTCTTCCAAATAACCTTTAGAAGAATTAGTAATATTCTAAGTAAATTTAGAAAAAAATATATGCTGGACTAAATTTACAAGTTAATTTACAAAATTTGACATATTAATAGCACTGAGAGTTCCATTCACAAACCTATTTGTGCCTTCTCCCTTATTCAAATCCTCCTTCTATGCACCTTACTAAAGCTGTATTATTATACTTACATATCTCTGTATTTTTCTTCTACACATCACTATAAATTGTATATATTTTTCCATATAGTTTATGCATCTGCTGATATTTGATCAGCAAGTAAATTTTGTATGTGTTTAGCCTAACAAGCCACCTCTCTTATCAGTTCTAAGAGTGCTTCAGTTAAGTCTCTTAAATTTCCAGGAAGACATTTTTATCTGATGTAAATATGACAATATTGTTTCCTCTCCATTATTCATAAATCATATATTTTTCTTTCCTTATTGCATTGGTTTGAACTGATAGGGAAAAAAATGATAGTATTGACTATGAGATTATTTCTGGTTCTTAAATTTAATATAAACTTCTCTTGATTTAACACTAAATCTGACCATAGCTAATTGTTTGTGGTAGATATCTTTATAAAATGTATTAAGAAATTTTAATTTCTATTTCTTGATCACTAAGAGAAGTTTTGGTTAGTAATTAATATTTTAAAAATATTTTTATCATCTAATTATCTGTTTTTGCCTATTGACTGGTTGATGTAAAGACTTATTTTAATAGTTTTCTTATCATTGAACATTACTGAATATGTAAAATCAACTCAATTTAATCATGACGTATTGCATATCTAATATACTCTCAATAATGCATTGTTAACACCAGAACTGAATAAGTAAATTTATATTTCATCAACTTTGAATTGAAAAAGTAATAGAAAAATTTGAAAACTTCAGTATCAAACTAGCTTTATATGTGGTAGCCTATGTGTTGATATTGGCATCTCAACGTACTCAGGACAATGGGTTGAGTGAGATTTAAATGATACTGTGTTTCCCTTCCTCACTCCCACCTAGGGCTCCAGTGCTTACACGTTGTTCCAAGGAAGTTCTCAGTGTCCTATTCCTAGACTCTCTCTTTATAATACTCTATGCCTATTTTTCCTTTCTTTAATCAAAATGACTTCATTTAAAAAAATTAATCCTTATTTCCAATATTTCTGTCTCTACTTTTCAAGGAAAAGTGTTTTCAACACATTGATAACTTTTTTTTTACAGCATAGCTATTTCTTAAAATTATTTTTTTCCTTTAAAGCCTTGGGATATAAAAAAGAGGAAAGTAGTATTTGAGTCATATATAAATTAATTGGATATGTTCAAGTTTATATGAACATTTAGCAAACATCAATCCGAAAATTGAGATGTTTTCATGAATACAAAATTTTAATTAGGGTTCTTAACTATACTCATATTTGCCTTATCTCTCAATTTTATGATAATTTATTCAACTTATACAGCATCACATATCCTCCAACTTACAAAGATAAGAAGCTGCAGCTAGTGGCAACTTTTTAAATTGAAAAATCAACCTTTCTAATTGCAAAGTCGTGTTTCAATTGAACCAATATAGCAGCTTGAACAGAAAAAAGAAAATTGCAGTTGTGAAGTTAAATCACTGAGGATGCATACTAGCACCAAACCACATCTTGTGTTTTCTAAGCATGTGATCAGAGGGAGTCCATAAATCTGATGGATGTTTCCACAGTCAGTTTGGATCTTCATTCTTCCATATAAAGTATTTTTCAAGTGTAACTTAAATGGTATCATAACTTTAATACTTCACACACCTCAGTGTTGACTTCAGTCAGGTATCTACTCAAAGTTTCAAAACAACCAGAAGTTATGTCTGTTTCTTAAAATTTCCATCTCTTCCCTGACCTGATGCCTAGGTCTAAGCATTATAATATTTTGACCCTGAGTTGTCCAGTTAGGTTATTCACCTTTTTAAAGGTCAGCTAAGAGTTATTAAAACTTCCAAAATGTAATAAGTATATGCTCTACTATGTGGGATGTGCCATATGTTAATTTATTTTTGCACAACTATTCAGGATGCCAAGATTCCATGTGCTTTTACATCAGCAGATACACACAGGCTTTGTTCTTAAATGACCATACAGAGCCACAGAATTCCTCATCCAACAGCCATGTCTAGATGTAGGCACAGATTGAAGGAAAGGCTGTATTCTGAAACTGCCTGGTGACCAGAGCTACTTATCACATGTCAGGACCCCCAGTGGTTCCATTTGGTTTGCAATGCATTGACTTGTGTATTATTTTAAACTTAGAGTTTAAAAGCATTCTTCTTATGGTGAAATCATGATCAAACATTTGTGGAACCAGAGAACGTTGAATTTTCTCAGAACTCCAGAGCAGAGAGGTTGATTGATGAACATGAGTTAACATATCACCCCTCCTGGGATATTTGAATGTTAGTTGAATTACTCTCTAATATGTGATTACAGGCACTATGGACAAGTAATACAAGATCATGAGGAGGGCTGACCTTTTGCCCTTCTCCAATTGTGTTTCAACAAAACAATCTTATCTGTCACATTAAATTTATATGGCAATTGGAATTATATTGGATTTGAAATTTTGTTTGTATTTAATTTAAAATATGTTTTAGTTTTATAGTTGTATGGCTGATGTAAGAATAGACACTTATACCTGCCTTTCAAATTATACATATTTAAGAAATAGTATAACAAAAGTCAAATTAAGTGAACAATGGGAGCATGCAAGAATTTTGAAGGGGTTTAAGAATTATTCAGATTCAAGAAACATGGATAACACATTTATGTTGCAATTTCAAGCATTTTTATTATTTTTAACCCTGCAACAAATAAAGAAAAAATTGTAGATAATCATTGGAACTAAGCAAATTGTATTAGTCCGGTCAAAAAATTCTACTTAACAAAAATTATACACAATACTCATATGAGACAAGACAGACTTTAAAGCAAAGATTGTTACAAGATACAAAGAAGGACATTACATAATGAAAAAGGGATCAGTCCAACAAGAAGATATAACAACTGTAAATATATACGCACCCAACATAGGAACACCTAAATACATAAAGCAAATATTAACACACATAATGATAGAAATTGACGGTAACACAATAATAGTGGGGGAGTTTAACACCACACTTACCTCAATGGATGGATCTTTCAGACATAAAATCAACAAGGAAACACAGGCCTTACATGCCACATTAGATCAGATGGATTTAATAGATATATGGAAAGCATTCCATCCAATAGCAGCAGAATATATATTCCTTTCAAGTGCACATGGAACATTCTCCAGGATAGATCACAACAAATCTACAAAGCACATCCCAATAAATTTAAGAAGATTGTAATCATATCAAGCATCTTTTCCTACCTAGCATCTTTTCCCATACAATGATATGAGACTAGAAATGAACTATAAGAAGCAAAAACTGCAAAAAACACAAATGTTTGGAGTGCAAACAAGATGCTGCTAAACCATCAATGAGTCACTGAAGAAAATCAGAGGAAATAAAACAATATCTAAGGACAAATGAAAATGGAAATGCAGTATTCCAAAATCTATGGGACACAGCAAAAGAAGTTCTAAGATGCAAGTTTATAGCAATACAAGCTTACCTCAGGAAACAAGAAAAATCACAAATAAACAATCTAACCTTACACCTAAGGGACCTAGAAAAAAGAATAAGCAAAACCCAAAGTTAGTAGGAGGAAGGAAATAATAAAGATCAAAGTAGAAATAAATAAAATAGAGCCTAAAAAATTGATCAGGGAAACCAAGATCTGGTTTTTTGAAAAGATAAATGAAATTGATAAAACTTTAGCCAGACTCATCAAGAAAAGAGAAAGAGGACCACCCACCCCAAATAAAATCAGAACTGAAAGAAGAGAAGTTTTAACCAACCTCACGAAATACAAAGGATCATAAGAGACAACTATGAACAATTATACACCAATAAAATGGATAACCTAGAAGAAATGGAAAAATTCCTGGAAATATACAGCATCCCAAGACTGAATCAGGAAGAAACAGAAAATATGAAGACTGATTACAGGTAATGAAATTGAATAAGTGGAAAAACAAACAAACAAACAAAAAACCTCTCATCAAACAAAATTGTTCCAGACCAGATAGTTTCACAGGTGAATTCTACCAAACAAAAAGTTAACATCTATCCTTCCCAAACTACAAAAAAACTGAAGAAGAAGGAATGCTTCCAAACTCATTCTATGTGGCTATCATTGAGCTAATAGCAAAATCAAACTAAGACACCACAAATAAAAGAAAATTTCAGGACAGTATTACTGATAACATAGATGCAAAAATCCTCAACAGAATGTTAGCATACCAAATTCAACAGTATTATAAAAGGATCATGCATCATGATCAAATTGGATTTATCTCAGGGATCCAAAGATGGTGCGATGTCAACAAATCAGTTGATATGGCACACCACATGAACAAATTGAAGAATAAAAACCATACGATCATCTCAATAGATGTAGAAAAATATTTTGACAAAATTCAACAAATATTTATGATAAAAGCTCTCAACAAAGTGGGTATAGAGGGAACATATCTCAACATATTAAGGCCATAAATGACAAACCTACAGTCAACATCATACTCAACAGTGGAAAGTAGAAAGCATTTCCTTTAAAGTCAGTATTAAGACAGAGACGCAAGAGGGAAAAGATATGGGGACATATGTATATGTATAACTGATTCACTTTGTTATAAAGCAGAAACTAACACACCACTGTAAAGCAATTATACCCCAATAAAGATGTAAAATAAAAAGATGCTATGATGATCCATGTAAAAAAAAAAGATGCCCATTCTTGACACTTACAGACATTTTTCCAAAGAAGACATACAAATGGTCAACAGGCACATCAAAGGATGCTCAGCATCACTAATCATCAGGGAAACACAAATCAAAACCACAATGAGACAATCACCTCAACCTATCAGAATAACCATCATCAAAAAGACAAGAAATATCAAATGTTGGCAAAGATGTGGAAAAAAAGGAATCCTCATACACTGTTGGTAGGAATGTAAATTGGTGCAGCCACTATGGAAAACAGTATGGTGGTTCCTCAAAAAACTAAAAATAGAGCTACCATAGGATCAAGCAATTGCACTTCTGGGTATTTACCTGAAGAAAAAAAACAACAACACTAATTCAAAAAAATATATGCACATCAATGTTCACTGTGGAATTATTCTCAATAGCCAAGATATGGAAGCAACCTAAGTGCCCATCAATAGATGAATGGATAAAGATGTGATATAGATATAGATCTAGATCTATAAATAATAGAATATTATCCATAATAAAAATGAAATCTTGCCATTTATAACAACGTGGATGGACCTAGAGGATATTATGCTAAGTGTAATAAGTCAGACAGACAAAGACATATCAAATGACAAATATCATATTATCTCACTTATATGTGAAATCACAAAAAAACAAACAAACAAATGAAACAAAACAAAAACAAACTCATGGATACAGAGAACAAAATGGTGCTTGCCAGAGGGGAGGGGCATGGGGTGGGGGCGAAACAGGTGAAGGGGTTTAAGAGGTACAAACCTCCAGTTATAAAATAAATAATCCAAGGGGATGTAATAAACTACATAAGAGATATAGGCAATAATATCGTAATAACTTGTATGGGGACAGATGGTTACTAGACTATTGTGGTGATCATTTCATAATATGTGCAAAAGTCAAAACACTACATAGTATGCCTGAAACGTACATAATATTATCTATCAAATATATTTCAATTAAAAAATTATACACGCTGTCTGGTCTCTCAGGGATAGTATCAACAAGCTTGACAAGTGACCCCCTTCCATGGATCACAGCCATGCCTCGCACCTTGCTGTGGAGTCAATGGCTGTAAACAGGAGTAAAAAGCATCCACCTGTTTCAGTTCATCAAGGCAGCTTCAACAGTAAATCAGAGGCCAGTGGCCAGATGAGGGCCTCCTGCAGATGAAACACAGTTGTGGCCTAGGGCTCGTTTGGACCTGGCCATGCAAACACTTGACATTCAATCTCCATCCCGTATCCTTATCCTTACTGCCCATGCTGGACACAGCCTTCCTGAATCCCCTCATTGCCTCCTCTGGCTCTGAAGGACCATGGCCACTGCTGCTTGGCAGGGCACCCTTTTCCAGCTCCCAGACCTGGCTGGAGTCCGAGGAAACTCTAGGCACCGCTCCCTGAGGTGACCACTCTGTGTTTTACTCTACCACTTGGGTTCTGGGTACAATGCCACATTATAATGGAGCAACTACGATGGTGGTTAGAGGGTCAGTTCCACAGAGGGGCTACCTGGGTCAAGCTCAGCACAGTCATTGCTGATCATGTAACCTGCCTGTACTGCATTTTATTCCTCGATAAAACTGCATTGTGAGTAGTTCACCCCTGGGGTCTGCATGGCTGCAGGGCCCTAGAGGCAGTTCTCCTATCCTTGCAGGCATGGAAAGGGAGGACACATTTCCCAAACCCTTGGAAGGGAGTCATGATTATGTGACTTCTTTGGTCAATAAAATGTGGATGAAAGTGACTTGGGTCACTTCCAGAGAGAAGCATTGAATAGCCTGTGCTCTATTTTCCATCCTGACCTTCCCCTCCCCTTGACTTCGTGGAGGGATGTGTGAACAGAAGGATGCCCAAAGACTAATCAGCCTGCAGCTGGGCCAATGCATGGAGGGAGCTGTCCTCAGAAGCCCTGAGGACACCAAAAACCATTGCACCAACAGGAAGTAAATAACAGCTGTGTAAATCTCTGATTATTAGATATTTGTTACTGCAGCAAAACCTAGCCAATTCTGACTGATACACCACCATGTAGGATTTCATGAGTATGAAAACAGGTAACATATATAAAGCTTGGAGGAACTGCTTCACAAATTTTCAGTGCTACATGGATTCTGGCCCCTGACTGTCTTGTTTCAGGACATAAACTTTCCTTTGTCAGATGTCTAATTCCTAGGCTTGTTATCATAATCATTTTTATATTTTGATAACCTGGTAGAGTGTCTGCTGTATAGTAGGTGGTTGATAAATGTGTGCTGGAAAAGTTAGGAAAACAGCCTCATAGGTTTCTTTGACATATTTGGATAACACAAATTCAAACTATATGTGGAACGAATTAAACCCTGTTTTAATGATGATGCTAGAGTATTGGTGATTGCTGTATGAATTCCTAGTAGAAAATCAAATATTCTCTCCATTGAATGTTCTAGAGCCCTAAATTTCTGAACCCTTATTAATGGAACCAATGCGGCCAAGCTCCATGTAAACAAGGTGGAAACACCACAGCTAAATACGCCTGAAGGAGGTCGCTGTCACCTCTGATTTCCATGGGGACAGATAAACCTGAGTGAAAGACGTCCCTTCAAATCAGAGGAAGTACTCCCTGCTGAGGCACCTATGGGGCTTCTCCACCATCCTGCAGGTGAGCGTCCTAGAACAAAGGGATTAATAGCTGCTCATTTTGTGCACAACCCTTTCATCTATTCTTAACGTCAGCTTGGTACTGGGTAGATTCTGGAAGACTGATGAGGCGCATATCACAGTAGACACTGTGCGGCAGCGGAGCTCGCCCGGAACGCTGGCATGTTGGCTCCGTGACATCACTGTCAGCCAATCAGAGAGTAGCAGGAGCCGGTGGCCTCTCAGGGGCGCAGGTGTGCGAGCACTCTGCTGGCGGAGTCCTGTCGCTCTCCCTCCTCACTTCCAGGTAGCGGGATGTTTGTGGGGCCCGACTGTGCTCAGCCTGCTTGCTGTGAATGCGGGAGAGCGGGCTGAGCAGCAAGCAATGCTCCCGCCCCTCGAAAAGACCAGCCACAACTTACTTTAGGATGAAAAACGGTGAAAGGAAAAGGAGGCTGTAAAGGAAAGGCTTGCCAAATTAGCTTCTGGTTTTATATGGACAGTATGTAAATAAGTCATTTATGAAACCTTCAGAAACGACTCTGTTTTCAAACTCTCCTTTTACAGTCTCAGACACCTCAGGCTCGCTGTGGTATGAACCCTCCGTACCATAGTGACAGAAAAAGGTGTACTTATAGTGTAACTATTCTCATGCAAATCACTGCGGGGGTCAGCTTGGGCTGCGAAATACAAACATTTCCTGAAAATGCTGAGATCCAGCCCTTCTAAGTGTTTCTCTTTTTAGTCATCTAATGAATTCCAGTTTAATTCTGATAGGAAAAGGGGTAATGGGATTATCTTGAAATATTGAAAGAAATTATATGTGTTTATTTGGAAATAAATTCTATTTAGCTACAATTACATACTCACACATTTATATCCCCTTGTCAGAGTTGGGGGTCCCTTTCCTCTAGGTTTAGCCCTTTTGGTGAAAGACCAACTTCTTCAAGGAGCAAAGAAGACTGAATTAGGGAGAATAATAACAAACGGGCAGTAAGAAACGGTTGTGTTTTAAAAGAACCCATGATTAAACACAAGTCACTCATGATAAGGGGCATGAAAAGACAAAAGCCTCAAAAAAGTTCTATATATATATAT